>NC_073629.1:119287228-119595800 GCF_029407905.1 Bubalus kerabau | reverse complement strand
AGAATCCCATGGACAGAGGAGCCTGGTGGGCTACAGTCCATGGGGTTGCAGAGTTGGACATGATTGAAGCGCCTTAGCACATATGCATAGTTGTTGGAAAAATGACCAGAGGGTGGAGAAAATATTTGTCTTGGAAACCTTGACATAGGAGCCCAAATTGGTTCCAGAACCTGTTGGTAAACCTTCCAGGTAAAGTCCTACCTGGAAGATACAGGTAGATTGGGAGGAAATAGAGCTAGACTGGGCGGTGATGGGATTAAGGTGGAAGTTTGGATGAAAACTGGAATACTTAATGGACTTCATTGAAGTGGCTGCATCACCTTTACCTGACTATATTATTGAGATAGATACTGTGTCTGACTTGGGAATGCTTCCCCTGCCTAGTTTTGTAATATGGGAAATGTGTAAGCTCGCCCTTCAGTCAGTGTTAATTCAGTATACCACATGGGCGCCCAAAGAATTGCCTGAGCCCATACAGGTTGTTAATTTGAAATAGTACAGAATTATAAATGAATGTATAGTAGACAAGAAGAGATAACCACTTTAGTTAATAACATGTTAGAAACTGGGATGCTTGTAAACAAATTTCTGTGTAATAGCCCTGTGCAACCTGTGAGAGAATCAGACTGCTAGTGGAGACCCACATATACTGCTGCTGCTGCTGCTAAGTCACTTCAGTCGTGTCCGGCTCTGTGCGACCCCATAGACAGCAGCCCACCAGGCTCCCCTGCCCCTGGGATTCTCCAGGCAACAATACTGGAGTGGGTTGCCATTTCCTTCTCCAATGCATGAAAGTGAAAAGTGAAAGTGAAGTCGCTCAGTCATGTCCGACTCTCAGGGACCCCATGGACTGCAGCCTACCAGGCTCCTCCGTCCATGGGATTTTCCAGGCAAGAGTACTGGAGTGGGGTGCCATTGCCTTCTCCACCACATAGACTATTAAGGCTCAAATACCACCAATAACGGGGCTTCCCAAGTGGCTCAGTGGTAAAGAACCTGCCTGCCAGGGTAGGATCCATGGGAGACGCGGGTTCAATCCCTGGTCAGAAAGATCCTCTGGAGGAGGAAATAGCAACCCACTCCAGTATTCTTGCCTGGGAAATCCCAAGGACAGAGCATACACATACCACCAATAGCATCAGAAGTTCTTCCTATGGTTTCAATAGTGCAAAAAAATAAAAAACTAGCAAGCTAAAGGAGATGTGTACTCCGGGATGGGTCTTGCAGATGGCCTTTTTCTTATCTCAGTCTCTTACAGAAGTCAACCACACTGTGTCTCCATGTGGAAAGCACCCCATTTTACATTTACCGTCTAGTCACAGGGTTTCCTGAATTTGCCAACTTACTTTCATAATTTGGTAGGAGGACATTTGTACTCGATGCAGGGCCTGACTGCAATAAACACTAAACTCATGTCACAGTAATGTCAGACACTGGCGAGCAAGCTGGGAGTGACTTACGTACAATGCTGGTGCACGTGACTAACAGAAGCCGTAGGTAAGTCCAGCAAAGACAGAAGGGCCCAGCAGACAGAGAAATTCTTAGGAACGACACGGGAGAAGCCACCCTTGACATCCCACCGGCATCTGAAAACAGACTGCAGTCCTTGCCTCTCCGTGGAACTAAGGAGAAACGCCATGCACGGTTGGGTTGTTCAGAGGATGCAAAGTGCCACATTTGAAGACTGCTGGCTCCTACCCACACCTGACAGAAGCCATGTTTGAAGGGGAGCTGAACAACAGCGGCTTATATCGGAGTCTCTAGTGTGCCCTTGGCCCTGAAGAGAATAGGGTCTCAGACATGGCTTAGGAAGAATCTGTAAGTCACACTCTTGCAGACTGGAGCGCACGGCTAAAGCCTGTGAGTGCCACCTAGCGGCAAACAGCGGGATTTTGGAGCACGGCGCTTCTAGACCCAGGGAGGATGAAACATACCATCTGAGGGACAGTCACTAGCTACTGTTGAGCATTGGGTGCATGTGTCCCCAGGACTGATGATGTGAAATGATCCTGAAGCCAAGACACCCATAAAGTCTTGGGTGATGTCAGAGAAACACTGCGATAATGGGGGGGGGGGGGCGGGGGAGTTCCATGATAACACGGAAATGGCCGTTCAGGAGCCTGGTGTCATGAGCTGGGTGCCTCTTCCTCCAGGGCTGGCTTTAAGGCCGTCTGCCGAGCAGCGAGACCCCGCTGCCACATGGACAACGCCCTACGAGTGGCTCTTGACGACCAACTGCAAGCGTCCTGGTTTAGGAAGGGCAGCTGCAGGTGGACAGGCAGCATCCTGTTCGGAATCCTGCCATCCGATGACCACCTGATGGGCAAGCCCTGGTTGAAGCGCAGAAGAGCCGGCCAATGCAGAATGCTGAACGGCGTGCTGCTGTTCTCGCTGTGATGGGCAAATGGATGCGATAACCATGCTAAGCACGCGGGCTTAGACTAATTAACCCTCTCCCAGGAGTTAGCAAAATGGCTGTCTGGCAAGGCCTTACAAATAGCTGTGAAAAGAAGAGAAGTGAAAAGCAAAGGAGAAAAGGAAAGATATACCCATCTGAATGCAGAGTTCCAAAAAATAGCAAGGAGAGATAAGAAAGCCTTCCTCAGCAATCAATGCAAAGAAATAGAGGAAAACAATAGAATGGGAAAGACTAGAGATCACTTCAAGAAAATTAAAGATATCAAGGGAACATTTCATGCAAAGATCAGCTCAATAAAGGACAGAAATGGTATGGACCTAAGAGAAGCAGAAGCTATTAAGAAGAGGTGGCAAGAACACACAGAAGAACTGTACAAAAAAGATCTTCATGACCCAGATAATCACGAAGGTGTGATCACTCCCATTCACCTAGAGCCAGACATCCTGGAATGTGAAGTCAGGTGGGCCTTAGGAAGCATCACTACAAAGCTAGTGGAGGCGATGGAATTCCAGTTGAGCTCTTTCAAATTCTAAAAGATGATGCTGTGAAAGTGCTGCACTCAATATGCCAGCAAATTTGGAAAACTCAGCAGTGGCCACAGGACTGGAAAAGGTCAGTTTTCATTCCAATCCCAAAGAAAGGTAATGCCAAAGCATGCTCAAACTACCACACAATTGCACTCATCTCACATGCTAGTAAAGTAATGCTCAAAATTCTCCAAGCCAGGCTTTAGCAATATGTGAACCGTGAACTTCCAGATGTTCAAGCTGGTTTTAGAAAAGGCAGAGGAACCAGAGATCAAATTGCCAACATCTGCTGGATCATCGAGAAAGCAAGAGAGTTCCAGAAAAAACAACATCTATTTCTGCTTTATTGACTATGCCAAAGCCTTTAACTGTGTGGATCACAATATACTGTGGAAAATTTTGAAAGAGATGGGAATACCAGACCGCCTGACCTGCCTCTTGAGAAACCTGTATGCAGGTCAGGAAGCAACAGTTACAACTGGACATGGAACAACAGACTGGTTCCAAATAGGAAAAGGAGTACGTCAAGGCTTTATATTGTCACCCTGCTTATTTAACTTATATGCAGAGTACATCATGGGAAACGCTAGGCTGGAAGAAGCACAAGCTGGAATCAAGATTGCTGGGAGAAATATAAATAACCTCAGATATGCAGATGACACCACTCTTACAGCAGAAAGTAAAGAACTCAAAAGCCTCTTGATGAAAGTGAAAGAGGAGAGTGAAAAAGTTGGCTTAAAGCTCAACATTCAGAAAACTGAGATCATGGCATCCGGTCCCATCACTTCATGGCAGATAGATGGGAAAACAGTGGAAACAGTGGCAGATTTTATTTTTGGGGGCTCCAAAGTCACTGCAGATGGTGATTGCAGCCATGAAATTAAAAGATGCTTTCTCCTTCAAAGGAAAGTTATAACCCACCTAGACAGCATATTAAAAAGCAGAGACATTACTTTGCCAACAAAGGTCTGTCTAGTCAAGGCTATGGTTTTTCCAGTAGTCATGTGTGGATGTGAGAGTTGGACTATAAAGAAAGCTGAGCACCGAAGAATTGATGCTTTTAAACTGTGGTGTTGGAGAAGACGCTTGAGAGTCCCTTGGACTGCAAGGACATCCAACCGGTCCGATCAGTCCTGGGTGTTCATTGGAAGGACTGATGCTAAAGCTGAAACTCCAATACTTTGGCCACCTGATGTGGAGAGCTGACTCATTTGAAAAGACCCTGATGCTGGGAAAGATTGGGGGCAGGAGGAAAAGGGGACAACAGAGGATGAGATGGCTGGATGGCATCACCGACTCAATGGGCATGAGTTTGAGTAAACTCCGGGAGCTGGTGATGAACAGGGAGGTCTGGCATGCTGCATACAGTCCATGGGGTTGCAAAGAGCTGGACACGACTGAGCAACTGAACTGAAATGATACAATGGTGTGTGTGTGTTGATTATGTATGTGGGGAAAAGGTTCTTCTCTTGTGCCAAAAACTCAAATTTCCCTGCCCCTTTATGAATAATAACATCCATGAACCCTGAGATAGCACAGGGTCCCCATTGAGTCCATCTCCCTGGAGCAGATCATGGTCATTGTCCCTGGAGCACCCCCTGGCCCCAAACAGGAGTCATACACCTTCACAGTCGTGACAGGAAGGGGTGTCAGAGGTTGGGGTGAAGACAGCACTCTGTGGTGGGAAACTGAGTGGACAGGGGCAAAAGCTCCGTCAAAGGCCTGGACGCCCGGACAGGGTGAGGGCGGGTCAGCATTGAAGCCCAGCAGGGCTGTGTCCTCAGCAGATGCCACCAGCAGGGCCCAGAGGTGCAGGCTGGGAGATTCCGTGCTAATTGGTGGTGTGGGGGCAGTTACGTCTCCGTGGCAGGGTAATTAGACCCTGGAGCCCCGCATCAGGGAGGGATGGGGAGGAAGCCAACAGCCTTCTTCCCGGCGCCTCCTTTAAACCAGCAGAGCCCCAGAGCTGGCCAGCTGCCTCTCAGGACAGGCCAGACCACACGGGCACTGTCTGCTCGGGGGTCCGTGGGCAGAGGGGGCGACAGCAGCCTGTGCTGGGCTGGGGGAAGCCAGCAGTGTCTGTGGCTCTTAGGTAGGTTCCTGGGGGCCCTTCCTCTCGGTCGAGGGGCCTGTCTGGCAGCCACTGGACCCAGTGTCTTGGGAGTGTGTGGAGCAGGGCCAGGACTGAGAGGCCCCTTGCCACCCGTGGCCCCCTCCCTGATCTCACGACGGGGGCTTCCTCCCTCCCACGCTCCCCCCACCACCACCCAGCCACATCTCCAGCATCCTCCTCCTGAGCTCTGAAGGTATCCATGGAGGGTCCCAGGCTCTCCTCCTATCGTCCACTCTGTCCCGCAGGAGATGTCCCCCTGCTCTAGAAATGTGGGGGACACCTCCACTGGAGGTCAGCTGTCTCTGCTGGCACCCCAGGCTGCTCGAGGCTGCCCTTTGTCTCCCCTGCCCCCGCTGGGCCCTGCCTCCCTGCCCTGCTTTTTTCCCCTCCCGTCCTTACAGGGATGGACAGGGAGGGACGTTATCAGACAGGGACGCTGCTCTGCATCTGCTCTGTCTTCTGCAGTCACAGCAGGTGCAGTGGGAGACTTCCGCTTTGCCCACCGCCCCCATCAGGGGAGACCTGAGTCTCAGTGGAAGGGATCCCTGATTTTGGGGGAGGGCTACCCTGGCATCCTCTGCTCCTGCCCTCTCGTCCTCCACGGGGTGACCCCCCCACCTCGGTGGTGGAGCCCCCGGCAGCTGCACTGTCCCACTCTGCTCCAATGGGCTTGTCTCCTCACTGCCGTCCCCGCTCTCAGATGCACCGTAGGGTCCTCCCCACACAGCTGCCCAGCCAGTCCTCACCGCATCAGCTCCTCACCAACGCCCACTCCCACACCCAGCACCGCCAGCCCCACACGCCCTGACCTGCCCTATGTCTTCTCATCACCTGGGAACGTCCTCAGCAACTGATCTGCAAGTTACAAGCGTGGGTCCCTTTCTTTCTGCTTCTATGCCTCTCCTAGAACTTGCATTTCATGAAGGCGGAAGTTGTAGACTGTTTTCTCTCCTGATTGAGCCCAAGTGCCTTGCAATCCTAACTTCCCAGTAGTGGGTGCTCAGTGTCAGACGGATAGGGACTGGCCCCTCCCCTGCCTTCCCCCCACCCCGTGAGGTCTGGACATCAGGGCCCTACTCTCGGGGTCTGGACACGGGGGCCCCTCAGATTCAGCACAGCCCAAACCCAGCTTTTTCTTCCCCTGTCTCGCAAGCATGCTTTCTCCCCTCTGCACCCAGATCCTGAAGCCTCCCCTTCAGGGTGTCTCGGAGCAGCACTAGGGGCCCAGCCAGCCCTCGGGGAAGAAGACATCCGAGACCTGATGGATGCCTGAGTTCTGGCCGCAGCGTGGCAGCAGGGGCACCTGAGGTCAGCAAGGGGCTCTCAGGGACTGAAAGTGGCTCCTTGGGCAGGACTCCTGTTGTTGGAGGGGGAGGAGGTGAGGGGGGAAAAGACAGGTCTGTTGGGAAAGCAGAGTTCGTACCAGGAATGTTGCATGGATGTGGCTGAAAGATCCACATGCCGTTCTCCCCCCTGTGGAGGGTGGACCAGATGGAGTCAGGAAGGTGAGTGAGGATCAGTTAGAGTTCAGGGACTGTCATTCTGGCATGGTGATGAAACCTGAATGCAGGGTAGCTGGACGGAAGCCCAAGAGAGTGGAGACAAGGGAGCCAGTTCTAGAGACGCTGAGGATGTGGGAGGACTAGGACCAGCCTTGGCTGAGCCACGCCGAGGAGAAGAACTGAAGCTGGGCATCTGCCAGGGGCAGCTGGGTGCATGATGGTGCCGCTGCCTGATGACGAACACAAGGAGGAGGGTGTGGACTCCAGGGCCAGTGGAGGCCTCTCGTCGTTGGCTGGACACATGGGCTGGATCGGTAGAGAGATGGGGGTGTGGGCCTCACCAGGTAGAGACTTGGGAGTGGGTGGCCTTGCTGAGCATGGACGGTGAGAGAAGATGGCTGGGACCAAGGCAGCACACATGGAGGAGAGGCGGGTGGAGAAAGAACTGGATCGTGGCCCGGAAATTAGGATGGGCTGGTCACAGGCACCTGTGGGACTGCTGGTGTGGGGACAGAAGCCTGTGGGCATGGGGGCTAAGACCATGGCGCAGATGAGCAGTTGAGATGAGACAGAGGGTGGTACAGCAGGGATGCCGAGTCAGGGAGATGTCTAACCGCTCAGCAGAGTCCACGGCAAAGGAGAGAAGAAGCAGGAGGAGACTGGACAGGGCACACACTGAGTGGTGGGGGTGGCTCAGCTCTGTGGGAGCCCAGCACCCACAGCTGGAGCCAGGTAACAGAGGGGGCATGGGTGTGAACAATTTGAGGGCAGCCTGGGGAGCAGGAGTGGTTCTCACACCATCCTAGGGTCCAGCCTGTCTGAGGGTCTGGCCTGTGTTGGCATGCAGGAACTCCGACCATGCTGTCCCCACCCCAGACCTTTTAATTTTTCAAGAGAAACCAGAAATCTGTGCTTCTCCGTGCAATGTTCTGATTGTCCAAAACAATGGCCAAAGTGAGGGTGTAAAGAATTTTCAGATGTGGGTGTGATAACATGCCGGTGTCTGGGAGGGGCCCTCAGACTCGCTCAGCTTCAGTTAAGCTCTCCCTCTGCCTCACCACAAAATCTGACCTCTCAGATATTTTAAAATGTCACTCTTAATCTTTGACTTATTCATTAACGACCAAAGTCCAAAGAGTGGCTTCTGCCTCCACACATGTGGGCCACGCTCTCCACTCCACGGTGTCCATGGACAAGCACAGGGCTGGTGGACCTTTGAGTACTGATGTTTTATCCATCAGAACTCTGCTTTCTGGTATTACATATAAAGAAAAGACTCATTTAGTTTTTTAACAAATATTTAACAGATGACCTTGGAATCATTCATTAAGCAATCTTCCCTTTTCTTCCTAATTATACCCCATGAGATTTGATTTAGAACTTTCTATCTAAGAGCTAGAGATAGAGATAGTTGAAGAGGGGACTCCTTGGAAAAGACCCTGATGCTAGGAAAGATTGAGGGCAGGAGAAGGGGATGACAGAGGATGAGATGGTTGAATGGCATCATCAATTCAATGGACATGAGTTTGAACAAACTCTAGGAGATGGTGAAGGACAGTGAAGCCTGGCGTGCTGCAGCCCATGGGGTGACAGAGTCGGACACGACTGAGCAACTGAATAACAACATACTGTTTTCACACTGTCCCATTGACTAAGTGGCAGCACTCATTATTTTTTACATTTCTTTTATTAAACCATTCAGTTCAGTTCAGTTGCTCAGTCGTGTCCGAATCTTTGCAACCCCATGAATTGCAGCACGCCAGGCCTCCCTGTCCATCACCAGCTCCCGGAGTTCACTCAAACTCACGTCCATCAAGTCAGTGATGCCATCCAGCCATCTCATCCTCTGTCATCCCCTTCTCCTCCTGCTCCCAATCCCTCCAAGCATCAGAGTCTTTTCCAATGAGTCAGCTCTTCGCATGAGGTGGCCAAAGTATTGGAGTTTCAGCTTTAGCATCAGTCCTTCCAATGAACACCCAGGACTGATCTCCTTCAGAATGGACTGGTTGGATCTCCTTGCAGTCCAAGGGACTCTCATGAGTCTTCTACAACACCACAGTTCAGAAGCATCAATTCTTCGGAGTTCAGCTTTCTTCACAGTCCAACTCTCCCATCCATACATGACCACTGGAAAAACCATAGCTTTGACTAGATGGACCTTTGTTGGCAAAGTAATGTCTCTGCTTTTTAATATGCTATCTAGGTTGGTCATAACTTTGCTTCCAAGGAGTAAGTGTCTTTTAATTTCATGGCTGCAATTACCATGTGCAGTGATTTTGGAGCCCCCAAAATAAAATCTGGCACTGTTTCCCCATCTATTTCCCATGAAGTGATGGGACCAGATGCCATGATCTTCGTTTTCTGAATGCTGAGCTTTAAGCCAACTTTTTCACTCTCCTCTTTCACTTTCATCAAGAGGCTTTTGAGTTCCTCTTCACTTTCTGCCCTAAGGGTGGTTTCATCTGCATATCTGAGGTTATTGATATTTCTCCCAGCAATCTTGATTCCAGTTGTGCTTCATCCAGCCCAGCATTTCTCATGATGTACTCTGCATATAAGTTAAATAAGCAGGGTGACAATATACAGCCTTGATTGACTCCTTTTCCTATTTGGAACCAGTCTGTTGTTCCGTGTCTAGTTCTAACTGTTGCTTCCTGACCTGCATATAGGTTTCTCAAGAGGCAGGTCAGGTGGTCTGGTATTCCCATCTCTTTCAGAATTTTCCACAGTTTATTGTGATCCACATAGTCAAAGGCTTTGGCATAGTCAATAAAGCAGAAATAGATGTTTTTCTGGAACTCTCTTCCTTTTTTGATGATCCAGTGGATGTTGGCAGTTTGATGTCTGGCTCCTCTGCCTTTTCTAAAGCCAGCTTGAACACTGGAAGCTCACGGTTCACGCACTGCTGAGGCCTGGCTTGGAGGATTCTGAGCAGCACTTTGCTGCGTGTGGGGTACGTGCCACTGTGCGCTGGTCTGAGCATCTTTGGCACTGCCTTTCTCGTTACTTTCACTTCAGTGTATCTTCTCATCTCCAAAATAGCAAGTCTTCTTCACTCATCCTCGCCTTTCTTTTTCCTGAACCTTCTTTGATATTCCCATCTGTTCCTACTTGAAGATGATTTTAAGGATTATTTCATTCTGTTTTAAGGAAAATAAAATTTGGTGAGATTTCAACTGTGATCAAAGCTGCCCTGGTAGTGCTAGTAGTAAAGAACCCATCTGCCGATGCAGGAGACGTAAGAGACGGGGGCTCAATCCCTGGTTGGGGAAGATCCCCTGGAGAAGGGCATGGCAACCCACTCCAGTATTCTTGCCTGGAGAATCCCATAGACAGAGGAGTCTGGGGGCCTATGGTCCATGGGGTCGGACAGAGTCAGACACAACTGAAGCAACTTAGCACATGCATGCACAACTATAGTCAAGTCAAATTTTAAAATCCACTTGGAAATATTGACAGCTTTACAATATATCTTCAAGGGACATATTCATGATTAATGGCTGGTAGCCCAGGGATTGAACCTGTGTCTCTTGCGTCTCCCTCATCGGCAGGTAGGTTCTGTACCACCAGTGCCACCTGGGAAGCATATAGGATGACTACAGCTTTAATATCATTTGGAAATCTCTTAGTCAATTATGCATGAACTTGGGCAAACATCAGGAGGTGGTGAGGGACACAGAGGCCTGGCGTGCTACAGTCCCTGGGGTCGCAAAGAGTCAGACCCAACTGGGTGACTGAACAACACCAACAATCAATTATAATCTGGGTTTTCTAGGTTAAAGACACATTATCTGGAAATAATAACAGTTTTGTCTACTTCTTTATCCATTTTTGTAGTAGGTAGTAGAGGGCGGCTTTCTTACTTCTTGGTGGTTTTAAAGAATACCCATCTTCATCCTAGTCTCAGCACAATGTGAGTGATTCTGGTACTAACCACAGGGATGTCACAGGCTGTTGGCTGAGCGAGAGATGTTTTTTCTTACCTGAAGTCATGATTTATTGGAAGTCATTGCTAAGAGAATCTATCGCAATAGGTATTGACATTTTTGACTTGCTTTTACATTTTTATTGGAGTTCAGTTGATTTATAATGGTATGTTAGTTTCAGGTGTGAGTGAAGAGTGAGTGAAGTCGCTCAGTCATGTCCAACTCTTTGCGACCCCATGGACTGTAGCCCACCAGGCTTCTCCATCCATGGGACTTTCCAGGCAAGAATACTGGAGTGGGTTGCTATTTCCTTGTCCAGGGGATCTTCCCAACCCAGGAATTGAACCTGGGTTTCCTGCATTGCAGGCAGACGCTTTACCCTCTGAGCCACCAGGGAAGCCCGAAGGCAAGTCACCCATAGATTCTTTTTGGTTATAGGTTATCACAAGATGTTCAGTGTAGTTCCCTTTGCTACAGAGAAGGACTTTGTTGGTTCTCTATGTTACATATAGTAGTGTGTATGTATCTGTTAATCCCAAACTCCTAAAATACCCCCCACTTGCCCCTTTGGTAACCATAAGGTTATTTTCTATGTTGAATCAGAGATTATTTATATATTAATATGCAAATAAATCACTTATTTGGGGATGGCAAATGTATACAAAGTTTGGATCGTTTTTGGTCAAAGCCTTTCTGCGTGAGCGGGACTCCCGTCATCACTCTGATGCGTTTGATCGCCCGGCAGCCGCTTGCGCTCTGAGCGCGGGCACGCCTCCTTGTCTGCGGCATTCGCTGTCTGCATGTGCTTCTGGGTGCTACCTCCTGCTTTTCGTTTGAGTTTTGTAACTACACTAAACACACACACACACACACACACACACACACACACACACACACGGTCATTGGCACACAGTTCTCCTTTCGTGGAAAGGAATTTGCCACTTTGTGAAATGAATTGGGAAATCCCCACACCCTGTGACAGTTTATAAGCCACGAGAAAGCTCTGCTCCTGAGAGAAGAGGGAGATTCGTTCTGGTACAGCATCTGAGGCCATGGCTGTCTCTGAAGCATCTCTAACAGTTCTTGTGTTTATATCGTGGGGACATGGGGCCTTCTGTCTTGTCAGCTTTCTCAGAAAGGGGAGGCCTTGAGACTCTAACGTTGGTCATCCCGTGAGTGCCTTTAGGAATTGTCTAAGCTCTTGGCACATCATTTTCATCTGTGAAATCAAGCTATAAGAAAACCATGGCATAAACCCCTGCCTTTTCTTCTGATGATACTATTTATTTTGTGACTTTCTGTTTTATAGCCTGTTAGAATAGTGTCAGAGTGCAACCCGAAGCTCTAACAGTCCTTCTTAATAATTCCGAATCTCTAGCCCGCCCAAATGGGCTCACTGTTCCTCTTGTTGACGCCCGTGGGAAGAGTCGTGACCTCAGCGTCTGAGGACTCGTGTGTCTTGGTGAGTCCCTGAACTTTTCACTGTGAGCCTCAGATTTTCACCTGACAAATGTGAGCCTTGTTTCCCCATGGCCATGGTGAGGGTTACAAGAGGGAATTTATGTGAGTTACATCTGACATGTGATAAGGGCTAGGGTCGGGAAGATCCCCTGGAGAAGGAAATGGCAACCCACTCCAGTATCCTGGCCTGGAGGATCCCATGGACAGAGGAGCCTAGTGGGCTACAGGCTGGCTCTGGGGGACCCACCTGCAGGGTGGATAAAGTGTGCCGGGGCAGCCCCTGGACTGTTCTGCAGACACTGCATGTAGAGCTCTGTCTTCATGCCCCTGTCACACACACCCCCTTAACCCTGGTCATGGGCTCACTGGGCAGGTGGCTCCTCCCTCAGCGGTGACAGGCCCCTCAAGAATGTTCTGGACTCCCCCACTCTGCTGCCCCAGCCCCTCTGCCTTCTGTTTGCTCTCCTCCGGAACCCCATTGACACCTCCCCTTGCTGGTACTCCCCCTGGGAGTTTCTGATGTTGTGGGGCTTTATCTTTTCATCCTTTGCCAGATCTCAAGGGGGCCTTGAGGTGACAACTCTCTCCTGTTGAACTGGGAGGCTCCTCCTGCTCTTCACACCCCCAGATCTGTGAAGAGATGCCATGGGTCTGGGGTCTGGCTGGTCAGAGAGACCCATAAACCTTACCAGCCTCTGGTATCCCTTCGTCTTACAAAAGCATCTCTGAAACCAGGCGAAGGACAACCATCTTCCAATGTAGCCAAGGACTGTGGACATCCCTTATGGTTATTAGACTCCTTCGGGAAAGTCCAGGTTATAAAAGCAATCAGATGATTTGAAGATCAACCAGGGGAGGAAACAGGCAGGCTATTCCAGAGCCCCACCTACTCTCAGGGTGTCCAGTCCACAGGAGACCTAGACCCCCGCACAGTGAATGCTTCAGGCTTAAATTAGAGACAGTTTCTGTTCCCCTGCTGTCCGAGGAGACAGGCGCCCACTCCTTGGGTCAAACCCACCCCCAGGCTGACCTCCGTTTTCTCTCCCCAGCTGCCATTGGCCCTCATCTGGCCTGAAGGTTGTTTGTGGCCCTGGATGCCCCACACAGGAGGATGACGGGGAAGAATGTGACCCATGTCAGCGCCTTCATCCTGGTGGGCTTCCCCACGGCCCCCCGGCTGCAGTACCTGCTCTTCCTCCTCTTTCTGCTCACCTACTTCTTCGTGCTGGTGGAGAACCTGGCCATCATCCTCACCGTCTGGGGCAGCCCCTCCCTCCACAGGCCCATGTACTACTTTCTGGGCATCATGTCTTCCCTGGAGATCTGGTACGTGTGTGACATCATCCCCAAGATGCTGGATGGCTTCCTCCTGCAGAGGAGGCGCATCTCCTTCATGGGCTGCATGACCCAGCTCTACTTCTTCAGCTCCCTGGTGTGCACCGAGTGTGTGCTCCTGGCCTCCATGGCCTACGACCGCTACGTGGCCATCTGCCACCCCCTGCGCTACCAAGCCATCATGATCACGGGGCTGTGTGTCCAGTTGGTGGCCTTCTCCTTCATGAGTGGCTTCACCATCTCCGTGATCAAGGTCTACTTTATCTCCAGCGCCACGTTCTGTGGTTCCAACATCCTGAACCACTTCTTCTGTGACATCTCCCCCATCCTCAAACTGGCTTGCACGGACTACTCGACCGCAGAGCTGGTTGACTTCGTCCTGGCCTTCCTCATCCTGGTGTTCCCACTCGTGGCCACTGTGCTGTCCTACGGGCACATCACCCTGGCCGTCCTGCGCATCCCCTCGGCCTCGGGCCGCTGGAGAGCCTTCTCCACCTGCGCTTCTCACCTCACCGTGGTAACCATCTTCTACACAGCCTTGCTTTTCATGTACGTCCGGCCCCAGGCCATTGATTCCCGGAGCTCCAACAAGCTCATCTCTGCTGTTTACACTGTCCTCACCCCAATCATCAACCCCTTGATCTACTGTCTGAGGAACAAAGAGTTCAAGGGCGCCTTGAAAATGGCCCTGGGCTTTGGTCGAGCTTCACTGTAGCAGACATGCTGTGGGCTTTCATTCTGTTCATCTGAAACAGAATCTGAAAATACACCTCTTCTCTTTGAGGACATTTATTAGTAATCATGGAAATGCACTGCATCATTGCAGTGCTTCATTTATTTTAAAATTTACTTTCACATTAGTTTTTCTCCTTCAGCTCATGGATGCTGATACAATAGCTGTGGGGATGATAATGCCATTATTTTCTGCATTTTCAGTTCAATTCAGTTTCTTAGTCACATCCAGCTCTTTGCAAACTCATGAACTGCAGCACGCCAGCCTTCCCTGTCCATCACTAACTCCCAGAGCTTGCTCAAACTCATGTCCATTGAGTCAGTGATGCCATCCAACCATCTCATCCTCTGTTGCACCTTCTCCTCCTGCCTTCAATTTTTCCCAGCATCACAATCTTTTCCAATGAGCCAGCTCTTCACATCAGGTGGCTGAATGACTTCGGCATCAGTCCTTCCAAGGAATATTCAGGACTGATTTCCTTTAGGATGGACTGGTTGGATCTTCTTGCAGTCCAAGGGACTCTCAAGAGTCTTTTCAAGCATCATGGTTCAAAAGCATCAATTCTTTGGCACTCAGCTTTCTTTACAGTCCAACACTCACATCCATACATGACTACTGGATAAACCATAGCTTTGACTAAATGGACATTTGTTGACAAAGTTAGGTCTCTGCATTTTAATATACTGTGTAGGTTGATCATAGCATTTCTTCCAAGGAGCAAGTGTCTTTGAATTTCACAGCTGCAGTCCCCATCCACAGTGATTTTGGAGCTCAAGAAAGTAAAGTCTGTCACTGTTTCCATATCAACTTGCCATGAAGTGATGGGACTGGATGCCATGATCTTCGTTTTTTTAATGTTGAGCTTTACGCCAACTTTGTCACTCTACTCTTTCATTTTCATCAAAAGGCTCTTTAGTTCCTCTTCACCTTGTGCCAAAATGGTGGTGGCATCTGCATATCTGAGGATATTGATATTTCTCCCGGCAATCTTGATTCCAGCTTGTGATTCATCCAGCCTGGAATTTCACATGATGTACTCTGTACAGAAGTTAAATAAGCAGGTGACAATATACAGCCTTGATGTCTATACTCCTTTCCCGATTTGGAACAAGTCTGTTGTTTCATGTCCAGTTCTAACTGTTTCTTCTTGACCTGCATACAGATTACTCAGGAGGCAGGTAAGGTGGTCTGGTACTCCCATCTCTTGAAGAATTTTCCACAGCTTGTTGTGATCTACATACTCAAAGGCCTTGACGTAATCAATAAAGCAGAAGTAGATGTTTTTTCTGAAATTCTCTGCATTTTCTATGATCCAGCAGATTTTGGCAGTTTGATCTCTGGTTCCTCTGCCTTTTCTAACTTCAGCTTGAGCATCTAGAAGATCACGGTTCACATATTGTTGAGGCCTGGCTTGGAGAATTTTGAGAATTACTTTGCTAGTGTGTGAGATGAGTGCAGGTGTACAGTAGTTTGAACATTCTTTGGCATTGCCCTTCTTTGGGATTGGAATGAAAACTGACTTTTTCCAGTCCTGTGGCCACTGCTGAGTTTTCCAAATTTGCTGGCATATTGAGTGCAGCACTTTCACAGCATTAGCTTTTAGGATTTGAAATAGCTCAACTGGAATTCCATCACCTCCACTAACTTTGTTCATAGTGATGCTTCCTAGGCCCATTTTACTTCCCATTTCAGGATGTCTGGCTCTAGGTCAGTGATGACACCATCATGGTTATCTGGGTCATGAAGATCTTTTTTGTATAGTTCTTCTGTGTATTCTTGCCACCTCTTTTTAATATCTTCTGCTTCGTTTAGGTCCATGCCATTTCTGTCCTTTATTTTGCCCACCTTTGCATGAAAATTTTCCTTGATATCTCTAATTTTCTTGAAGAGATCTCTAGTTTTTCCCATTCTGTTATTTTCCTCTATTTCTTTGCATTGATCACTGAGGAAAGATTTCTTATCTCTCCTTGCCATTCTTTGGAACTCTTCATTTAAATGGGTATAGTTTTCCTTTTCTCCTTTGCCTTTAGCTTTTCCTTATTTTATGGCTAGGCAAAGGAAGACTTCCTCATCTTTGAAATTACTCTGCACCTTTCAGGAAACAGCAAAATATATCAGGTCATCTGAGGTTTTCACATCCTAAACAAAGTGCAGTGTTTTAGGGAATGGAGCTCTTGAACTAGGCAGTGAACTGAGCACCAATGTCCACAGAGCAAAGTGTGTCTGGGAATCATCAGGGCCTGTAGATTGTGGTTTAAATGTTAAGGTCCTGTTCCACTCAGGTCCCAGCTAGACTCCACCCCTCTTTCTTCTGTATATAAGCCCCACCCTCACCTATCACTGCTGAGAGAATGAGTTCTCTGACCGCACGAGGTGATCCTGGTTGACCTGTAACACACCCAGGTGCCCAGGCCACTGGAGAGCCATGTGCAGAGACCCTGGCAGCCCTGCATGGTGCCTGGTGGGCAACCCACCAATATTTATTGAAGGAATTCTCCAAGGTACAAACAAGAGGTTCTAGCCATCTGCAGGGAGGAACCAGGAGCCCTAACCCCCCAGCCTCATGCTCCAGGGAGCCCACCAGGTGTCCTGAAGAGGAGCCGGCATCTTAGAAGCAGCATCCTTCAGGGGCAAGGTCACCAAGTTGCCACCTGGGGACCGCAGAGTCAGAATCTTGGGATGTGGGCCCAAGGGAGGTCAGAGCTCTCAAAACATCAGACAGCTTTCCACATGGCTCTGATCGGCTGCAGAGTTCAAACCCTGGTCAGTCATGCAGTTGGGATCAATAAGAGATAATCTGAGGAGCACCCACATGACCAGGGCCAGGTGTGGAAACAGGAGGCAAAGGGGATGGGCCATGGAGACCACGAACGACCTCAGGGCTTTTCAACTGCTCGGTATGGACCACCCCTCTCTGTGGAGGCCCCAGAGATCTGGCTTCCTCCTTGCCTCTGTGTCCTGAGGTCTCTACCCCTTAACCCTCCTGGGTCCTGCACGCATAGAGACATGGACAGGCCCTTTGTCATTCACTCTCTCATTAGGAGTCACGTAAAAAGTCATCAGATTCACACCAGCATGCGGGGATGCCAAGTGAGTGGCTTTCAAAGCCGGTGCCTGGTGCTGCCTGGACCCCCGGCCCATCTCTGCTCTGCACTTGTCCCTTCAGCCACGTGCATTTGCTACCATTTGGTTCCCTTTCTGGTCATCCCTCTGTGCCAGGTCCAAAGTCCATGCCAGATAAACAGGTGAGGGAGACTCAGCCAGCCATGGCAGCCCTCAGGGTCTAGTGAGGGAGACAGGGCCTGAGTGGACCGTGAAACCCCGGCCAGGTGTGGGGTGTGCAGTGTCCCCTCAGAGCCTGAGCAGGGAACAGACCCAGTGGGACCACCTGGGTGCAGGTGGGAGGTCAGAGGGGAGAGGCTCGAGGGATCCCCCATCAGCTGTCCCAAGGGCAGGAAGTGTGTGTCCTGGAGACACTGAGCTGCGGGCACCTGATGTCAGTGGAGGGAGATCCCAGGGGCAGGAGGAGGGCGGCCCTAGGAGCAGAGGTCAGTTACAGCCCCGGATCTCCCTCCGCCGTGTGAAGCAGCTCGTCTGTGTCCGGTCCACCCTTGGCCTGCTCGGTCAGACCCCTTGGCCCCATGTGATTTAGCAGAGGGGGTAGGGCACCTCCTGGACCACCCCTCGTCCTTCTGCTGCACCAGCCAGAGCACAGCTCCGGCTCAGCCGAGGTGACTGCAGGCCATGCACAGAGTCCTGAGAGCCTATCTCCCTCATTGGCAGCTGAGACAGAAACTGTTTCCATCTCCTGGGAACCCCTCAGTGCATGGCCTTCTCTGGTCACAACTAACTGACTCAACCATTTACTCATTCACGCATGTGTAGCCCAAACACTGCCTACGTGCCAGACAGGAGTCAGACAACCGGCGTTTGATGATGAACAAACAGACAAGAACCCAGCCCCATGCAGCTTGCCTTCTGTGATGGGTCGGGAAACACACAACACACACAAGTAGGGTGCTCAGAGGGGTGCTCAGGGGCTCACGCTAAGGAGGGAAAGCCCAGCAGGCCCAGGGGCCAGGAGACAGCCCCCAAGGTTATCTGCGCCCCAGAGCCTGTGATTGTAACCTGAATACTTCAGGATGGAATCAGGGAAGGATGTAGAGATGAAGAGGTCCCTGTGGGCTGTCCAGGGGGAGACACAGACAGCAGAAGAGGACTCCTTGTGACCACAGAGGCAGAGATGGGAGGGATGCGGCCACGGACCAGGGAGCCTGGAGCCGCCGAGGATGGAGAGGCAGAAAGGACCCCCCTCTGGGGCCTGTGGGAGGAGCCTGGAACTCCCACCCCTGATGTGGGACTTTCAGAATCATTTTCTGTTGTATTAAGCCTCCTAGCTTGTGGTACTTTGTTTCTGCGGACCCAGGACACTAATCCCACAGGGAGGACAACAAGACCGTCCTGGGTGGGTGTGGGGAAAAAGTACTTCAGGAAGGACAGTCCAGAGGCAGCAGGAGTCCCAAGTTCGAGGCAGGAGGAGGGGCAGGGCCATCTGAAGAGCATGAGCTGGGGGAAAGGGGAGGGGCCAGGGCAGTGGAGTTAGAGCAGAGGGAAAAGGAGGGTCTGGGTGAGACCAGAGAGGAGACACAGGCTCCCAGTGGTGGCCCAGCCTCCCTACCAGGCCCCGCCTTTGGGACTGGACACTGAGAAGGTTCTGAGCTGGGAGGACCAGGGACTGACCCTGTCCCATCGGTCCTGTGACTCTGTGCGGTCAGCACATGGCCAGCTGAGCCTCTGGCTTTGGCCTGCACCCCTCCTCACAGCAGCCTGCTGTCCCTCCCCACCACCCTCCTGTGGACGGAGGTGTGGGACCAAGGCCCAACTCAGGGACAGCGGCTCCTCAGGCTGGCCCAGGACGCGGCCACCAAGCTGTATGGAGTGAAACGGGGGCCACAAGGTGGACACGCAGACCTGCCCTCAGCTGGTCCCAGAGGCATGAGGACCCACTAATTGGCCTGTGGGCAGTGTTGCCTGCCTGGCAGGGTAATTGGGCCCTGGAGTCCTTGAGCTCCAACTGAAAAAGCCAAGACTACTGTGCCTCCCAGCCACCCAGGCAGTGCTCCTCACCAGAGCGAGTCCCAGTCACACTGGTCCCCCTGGCTTGCCTGCGAGTCATTGCACACCAGGAGAAGCCACTCACAGAGAAGACCAGAGTACCCCAGGTGGGATCCAGCACCTTCCATGTTGATGTCTGTTGTTTTACTGTGATTCTAGAGCATGGTGTGTACACTGCATCCTGGCTAGCAATTTTCTGTGTGTGTGTGAGAGAGAGAGAGAGAGACTCCACCAGCCATGCCTGCCCCCTCACAACAGCCAATCTGTGGCAGGGGCTGTGCAGGACTCCCCTCTGCAGTCCCATCTGCTCCAGAAATGGCCCTCACACCTGTAGGCCCTGTGCCGACTACATACCTGTGGGCCCTGTGCTGAGCCCATTTCTGACATCACCCCCAGCCTCACCAGCAGCCTCACATGGACTGGGCAGACCAAGGGCACTTGTCCCCACGCTGGCTCAGGTGCCGTCCAGGTGTTCCCAGGTGTGGGGGAAGCGGCTGCAGGCTGCCAGTGCCGGTGGAGTCAGGGAGACCCTGCTCTAAGACCAAGTCTCTAAGACCCCCCACAGGCACATAAATCCATCCTTCCTGGGAAGGGAATCTTCCTTTGCCCCTCTCAGGTTTTCCCAAAGGACCCAAAAGAGTTTGCATTTGCTGGCCTGGTGAGAGCCTTCTTTCTGCAGCTGCTGGAGAACTTGTTTCGGAGCAGAGAACCCCAGGCTCCCTACTGCTCTTGGACTTCAAGCAGGGACCAGGCAGGGGTGGGGGGGCAATCACGCCAAAAATGCAGGCTGTCTGAAAACCATGTGTGACCCTGGAATGGAATAGGGCCATGAGAGGGACACAAGACC
Source organism: Bubalus kerabau (assembly GCF_029407905.1). Taxonomy (NCBI): domain Eukaryota; kingdom Metazoa; phylum Chordata; class Mammalia; order Artiodactyla; family Bovidae; genus Bubalus; species Bubalus kerabau. The sequence goes on along the minus strand of NC_073629.1, from coordinate 119,575,822 downwards.
AAATCCCAGCAGGGCTGGGGTCTGGTTGGCGGCAGGGCACTGGGGTTAAGCCAGAGAGCAGAGGAGCTCCAGTGCTGTGAGATGTGCCCTCAGAGCGGCGGGGACGTCACTGTGGGATCCCTCTGCACCATCTTTGCAGCTTGTCTAAAATTTTCCCAAACAAAAGTTTGCTGCAAAAGAAAACACAGCCATTGTGCTAAGTGCAGGGAAAGGAGGATGAGCTCCAGTTGTCCTGAATTTCTAAGTAAACACAGTTTTTCACTGAACCAGACAATCTAGTATGAATTATCCAACGCACTGGTGATCAGTTGTTCAGTGGCTAAGTCATGTCCGACTCTTTGTGACCCCATAGACTTCAGCATGCCAGGCTTCCCTGTCCTTCACCATCTCCCAAAGTTTGTTCTAACTCATGTCTATTGAGTCAGTGATGCCATCCAAGCATTGCATCCTTTGTCATCCCCTTCACCCCTCTATCTTTCCCTGCATCAGAGTCTTTCCAATGAGTCAGCACTTCCCACAAGGTCGCCAAAGTATTGGACCTTAGCTTCAGCATCAGTTCTTTCAATGAATATTTAGGCTTAATTTCCTTTACAATTGACTGGTTTCATCTTGCTGTCCAAGGGACTCAAGCGTATTCTCCAACTCCTCAGTTCAAAAGCATCAATTCTTCAGTGCTCAGGCTTTTTTATGGTCCATCCCTCACATCGGTACATGATGACTGCAATAACCATAGGTCTGACCACATGGACTTTTGTTGACAAATGATGTCTCTGCTTTTTAATATGTTGTCTTAGGTACCTGACTGGGTCTAAAGTCAAACTGATATAGACAAAGTGAGGGAGAAAAGTATGTGTGTAATAGCAGTTTGGTGAAACACAGGAGCCTTTACAAGGGAAGGGAATCTGAAGAAATGGCCCCGCCTAGAGTCTGATGCTGTGTGATGTGGACAGTCATGGACCACGAGGCTCAGGGACTACTCAGGGAAAGTGCTGAGCCTCAGCCAGGCCTGTCTGGCTCCTTCTCAGCATCTGATTGTCCTCAGAAGTGAGGATGCTCCTCTCCTCTGGGTGCAGGAAGAGCTCCTCTCATGGGAGTGTCTTATGACCTGATCCAGGGGAGATGGTGGTGGGGTGGTTCAGGATGACCCTCCTCTCTCTGCCACTTCTCAAACTCCTTCCACTTCGAATAGTCATTGTACCAGGGAGCCGTGTTCTGGGCTGTGCACACTCAACCCATGTATGTAGCGTGGTTTCCTCGGTTTTATTGCCACCTTTGCACGTCTCTGGGTACTCTGCCTCCTCATCTGGAACACAAACGCCATCAGGAACAGGACAGTTGCCTCTACGGCCCTGCCCCCAGCATGTGTTCAAGAAAGATGTCTCAAAGAAAAGGAAAATAGGATAGCAAGGAGGAGGAAAGAAACGTGTGGGATCTGACCTCATGAGAGCCAACCTGGTGAGACAGAGGCCTCTTCCAAGATGGAGACAGAGGCCAGGAAAGCCTGGTGAGTCCGGGGCTCCCATGTTAGTGCTTCCCCAGCGACGCTGTGTCTTCTCACAGGCTCACTGTGTCCTTTGGGCACATCGGTTCTCATATTAGGAAGTCATTATGTGCAAATCGAGATGTTATTGTTGTTCAGTCATTAAGTCACGTCCGACTGTTAGAGACCCCATCGATTGCAGCGCAGCTGGCTTCCCTGCCCTTCATAATCTCCTGGAGTTTGCTCAAACTCATGTCCATTGAGTTGGTGTTGCTATCTAACCATCTCATCCTCTGTTGCTCCCTTCTCCTCTTGCCCTCAATTTTTCCCAGCATCAGGGGCTTTTCCGTGATGTATGCCTGGAATTGTTCTTCACCACATACCCTCTGCCTGGGTCCCCTGCACCCAGCATGGTTGCGGGGTGGTGGAGCATCCAGGCAGAATAAAAACCCACACCTGCTGGGTGTCCAGGTGCTGCACATCCATCACCTCCTACAGCATGGCAGGGAGGTGGACACACCGCTGTGTTTCTGAGTCAAAGACTCGGGGGCCTGAGGTTGGGCAAGAGCCCCAGGTGCCGTCCAGGGAAGGCAAGTGGGTAACAGGTTCAGACAGGGCCCGAGGCTGCTCTGCTGGAGCAGAGAGGAGAAGGGGCACCTCATGAGGCAGAGGGGAGCTCAGCAGATGAGCAAGGAGCAGGACGGATGGGAGGGTGGTGGGAACCAGGGGTCCACACTCAGGGGGGCAGGAAGGCAGTGGTCTTGCAGCTCAGAGCCTCCTTTCCTGTGGTGCCACCAGGTGAGTCCGGCTCCGTGAGAAGACCCTCTGCCCTCAGGCCAGTCTTCGTCTTGGGTGTTTGTCAGAAGTGGTCTCCTTAGCTCCCCTCCACATGCCACTGGCTCTGCCCTCCCATACATCTGCCTCCTTACCATAGGCACCCCCTGCCTGCCTCCCCTGGGACAGTCTGCCCTTCATGTCCTGCCTAGATGACCTGGGGAGACAGCCCGGGGGCCAGCGGCTGCCAGGCCCTCAGCCCCTACCCATCCTGTGATCTCCTGAAGCCTGCAGTCCTTTCCTGGAACCTTCTCCACCCTCCCCCAGCCCTACAAGCTCAGTTGGGGTTCTTCCCTTTTGGCTGGTGGCCCTGACTTCCTACAGGTCCCTTTCTTCCTGCTCAGCATCAATGGAACAGATCTGAAGGAAGCTTCCAGGCCTGACGATTGCTCCCTCCTTCCCATCTGGGAAGAGACCAGTGCTGGCCACACCCCTCCTGACCCCAACTTCCCACCCACTGCCCCAACCCCTCACTCCCCCATGCCCACAGTCTGCACTGGCCAGGAAAGGCAGCCAAGACTTCCTGTGTGTGTGTGTGTGTGTGTGTGTGTATGGGTGTGAGACTGTGAGTGTAGTTGTGCTGTATGAATGTGTCAATGTGTATCTGTGTGTGAAAATATGGGTGTGAGACTGTAGATGTGTGTACAAATGTGACAGTGTATCTGTGGGTGTATGTATATGGGTTGAGACTGAGTGTAGGTGTTGTATGAATATGTCAGTGTGTATTTGTGTGTGTGTGTATGTATGGATGTGAGACTCTGAGTGTAGGTGTGCTATATGAGCGTGTCAGTGTGTACCTGTGTGTCTGTATGGGTGTGAGACTGAGTGTAAGAAAGTTGTATGAATGTGTCAGTGTGTATCTGTACATGTATGTGAATATATGAGTGTGAGACTGTAGGTGTGCGTATGAATGTGTCAGTGTGCATCTGTGTGTGTATGCATATAGGGTGAGGCTGTGAATGTAGGTGTGTTGTATGAACGTTTTAGTGTGTATCTGTGTGTGAGTGTGTACATAGGGTATGAGACTGTGAATATAGGTGTGTTGTATTAATGTATCAGTGTGCATCTGTGTGTCTGTGAGTATGTATGGGTGTGAGACCATGAGTGTATTGTGTGTGTGTGTACATATGGGTGTGAGACTGTAGGTGTGTTGTATGAATGTGTCACTGTGTATCTGTGTGTGTGTGTGTGTTTGGGTGCGAGACTGTGAGTGTAGGCATGCTCTATGAACATGTCAGTGTGTGTCTTTGTGTGTATGTGTATGTATGGGTGTGAGACTGTGAATGTAGGTGTGTTGTATGAATGTGTGACTGTGTATTTGTGTGTGTGTGTGTGGCTTGAGACTGTGGTTGTAGGTGTGTTGTATGAACATTTCAGTGTGTATCTGTGTGTGAGTGTGTACATACAGGTGTCAGACTGTGAGTATAGGTGTATGAATGTGTCACTTTGTATCTGTGTACATACAGGTGTGAGACTGTGATTATAGGCATGCTCTATGAACATGTCAGTGTGTATCTTTGTGTGTATGTATATGTATGGGTGTGAGACTGTGAGTGTAGGTGTGCTGTATGAATGCATCAGTGTGTATTGTGTGTGTGTGTACATATGGGTGTGAGGCTGTAGGTGTGTTGCATGAATGTGTCACTGTGTATCTGTGTGTATGTCTGTGTGTGTTTGGGTGTGAGACTGTGAGTGTAGGCATGCTCTATGAACATGTCAGTGTGTGTCTTTGTGTGTATGTGTATGTATGGATGTGAGACTGTGAGTGTAGGTGTGTTGTAGGAATGTGTCAGTGTATATCTGTGTGTGTGTATGTATGGGGGTGAGACTGTGAATGTAGGTGTGTTGTATGAATGTGTGACTGCATATTTGTGTATGTGTGGTTTGAGACTGTGGTTGTAGGTGTGTTGTATGAACATGTCAGTGTGTATCTATATGTCTGTACACATGGCTGTGAGACTGTAGATGTGTTGTATGCACAAGTCAGTGTGTATCTCTGTGTGTACATGGCTGTGAGATTGTGAGTGTAGGTGTGTTGTATGAATGCATCAGTGTGTGTCTGTGTATGTATGGGTGTGACAATCTGAGTTTAGGTGTGCTGTATGAATGTGTGACCGCATATTTGTGTGTATGTACAGTTTGAGACTCTGGGTGGAGGTGTGTTGTATGAATGTATCAGTGTGTACTGGTGTGTGTGTATGTATGGGTGTGAGACTGAGTGTAGGTGTACTGGATGAACGTGTCAGTGTGTATCTGTGTGTGTGTGTATGTATGGGTGTGAGAATGTGAGTGTATGTGTGATGCATGCATGTGTGAGTGTGTGGGTATGACCATGGGTGGGGGCATGGGTTGAGGGTGGGAGCGGCAGGTCACACCACCAGAGACCTGGAGACCCTCGCTCACCTGCAGCAGCTTCTCAGGCCTTGACAGCACTTCCCTCTGGGGAGGGGCGGGCATGACCACAGTCACACCCAACTTGCCTTCCCTGTGCACCTTTCTGCACCAGGGCAGGGCACCACAGAAGTGGAAGAGCAGCTGCCATGCATAAAACTTGGGAAAAATGAAGTTCAATAAGCTTTCGTCATGGTTGGTCCTGATGCAGGTGGTGGAGGCAGTGGATGCTAGTGGTGGCTGAGGAATCCAGGCTCATGTTCTCTTGTAAAACATGCCCCGCAGCCAAAGACGGGGCCGATACACCCATCCTGGGTCCCAGACACACATCCCGAAGGGCCGTGCAAAGGGTCTCCTCTCTTAAGTCCTAAACAACTACTCCTTGCATGTCCACTCTCCCTAGATGTCCTCTGAATTTACCTCTAAATGTATGCAGGGCTTTTCTAATGCAAAACATGGAAATACTGTATCATTGCTCCCCTGCTGTCTGAGGAACCAGGCACCACCTCCTTGGATCAAAACCCACCCCCAGGCTGACCTCTGCTTTCTTTCCCCAGCCGTCCTTGGCCCTCATCTGGCCTGAAGGTTGTTTGTGGCCCTGGGTGCCCCGCACAAGAGGATGAGGGGCAAGAATGTGACCCAGGTCAGCACCTTCATCCTGGTGGGCTTCCCCACGGCCCCCTGGCTGCAGTACCTGCTCTTCCTCCTCTTCCTGCTCACCTACCTCTTCATGCTGGTGGAGAACCTGGCCATCATCCTCACCATCTGGGGCAGCCCCTCCCTCCACAGGCCCATGTACTACTTTCTGGGCTCCATGTCTTTCTTGGAGATGTGGTATGAGTCTGACATCATCCCCAAGATGCTGGATGGCTTCCTCCTGCAGAGGAGGCGCATCTCCTTCGTAGGCTGCATGACCCAGCTCTACTTCTTCAGCTCCCTGGTGTGCACTGAGTGTGTGCTCCTGGCCTCCATGGCCTACGACCGCTACGTGGCCATCTGCCACCCCCTGCGCTACCAAGCCATCATGACCACGGGGCTGTGTGTCCAGTTGGTGGCCTTCTCCTTCATGAGTGGCTTCACCATCTCCGTGATCAAGGTCTACTTTATCTCCAGCGCCACGTTCTGTGGTTCCAACATCCTGAACCACTTCTTCTGTGACATCTCCCCCATCCTCAAACTGGCCTGCACGGACTACTCGACCGCAGAGCTGGTTGACTTCGTCCTGGCCTTCCTCATCCTGGTGTTCCCACTCGTGGCCACTGTGCTGTCCTACGGGCACATCACCCTGGCCGTCCTGCGCATCCCCTCGGCCTCGGGCCGCTGGAGAGCCTTCTCCACCTGCGCTTCTCACCTCACCGTGGTCACCTTCTTCTACACGGCCATGATCTTCATGTACGTCCGGCCCCAGGCCATTGATTCCCGGAGCTCCAACAAGCTCATCTCTGCTGTTTACACTGTCCTCACCCCAATCATCAACCCCTTGATCTACTGTCTGAGGAACAAAGAGTTCAAGGGTGCCTTGAAAAGGCTCTGGTCTTAGGCCAGGTTTCAAAGCAGCACAGTTTTTCTATAATCTAATTTATGATGGTAATAACATCTTATCTTCCACTTGAGAATTGTTTGCCTATTCCAACATCATGAAGATATTCTCCTGTGTAACTCCAGAAGCTTTGCTGTTTCATCTTTGTCTCGATTTATAGTCCATCAGAAAATGATTTTTATTTACAGTACGAGATCTGGGTTAGCATTAATTCTTTTCTATATGCATATGAAATTGACCAGAACCCACTCTTTGTTGAAAAGACAACACTTTGCCCTCTGCAAAATCACCCTTTCCATAAACCAAATATCTATCTATTCTCATCTCTTTTTGGACTCATTTTGTCCCATGGTCTGTTTGTCTATTCATGTGTATTATGCTCTTGATGTCAAGCCCAAGAATTCTTTCCCTAATCCGAAGTCCTGAAGGTTTTATCCTATGACTTTTTTTCTAAGGGCTTCATAGCTTTGCCCCTACAATGAAGGGCCATGATCCACTGTGAGTCAGTTTTGTATAAGGTGTGACGGGCATACTAAGGTTTGTTGTCCATGGACGTCTAGCTGCTGTGATGCCATTTGCTCAAAAGCTGTCATTCCTTTGCTGAGCTGCACTGCATCTTTGGAAAGCACCAGTTGACAACACTGGTGCAGATTTATTTCCGATCTCTGTCAGTCCTGTCGGGACCACGTGGTCTTGATTAACATAGATGCAGAGTAAATCCTCAACAGTGGAGGAATGATCCCTCCCACTTCACTCTTCCTTTTCCAAATGGCTGTTGCTCTTCTAGGGCTTGGACAAGTGAATTTTATTACAAGCTCGTCTACATCAATAAAAACGTTGTTGATATTTTGACAGGACTTGCGTTAAACTTACAGATCAGTTGGGGGAGAATTCTCATTGTTTCTCTGTTGAGTCTTCTCATGTTGTGTAGCTTTCAGCATACATATCCTGTATGTTTTGCTAGATTTATATGTCTTTGCTAGATTTATACCTAAGTATTACATTTTTAGAGCAATCATAAGTGGCATTGCATTCTTTTTGTTTCCCCTTGTTTTTCTGTTAGTATATAGAAATGCAGTTAATTTTCATGTTGATTTTGTAACCTGAAATCTTGCTGAATTCACTTATGATTTTTTTGTAGGAGTTTTTTGTAGGTTGCTTTGAGTTTTCTACATAAACAATACATGTTACCTATGTATACAGATAGTCTTGCTTCTTCCTTTCCAATCTTTATGCCTTGAAAGTGAAAGTGTTAGTCATTCAACTGTGTTCGACTCTTTGGGACCCCATGGACTGTAATCCACCAGGCTCCTCTGTCGTGCATGTGATTCTTCAGGCAAGAATACTGGAGTGGTTTGCCATTTCCTCCTCCAGGGAATCTTTCCGACCCAAGGATCGATCCTATGTCTCCTGCATTGGCAGGTGGATTAACACTGAGCCGCCAAGGAAGCCTGCAGATATTGTAGTCTGTTTCTTATTTTAGAAAGATTAGAAGGAAAGCATCAGTCTTTCACTATCAAGTATGTTTGCTATAGGTTTTTATAGATATTTTTTATCAAGTAATTAGTAAATTGTTGCACCTTATGTGATTTCAGAATAATGCAGCTATAATATTTTTGTTACAATAAGTCCCCTACATACAAACATTCAAGTTGCAAACTCTCAACGATTTGTGTGTCCAATCACACAAGTAGAACTGTACACAAAGGTTGCAGCAGCTATTCAGAATGCAATCCAATGTTACCATGTCATCTATGAAGAGAAAAAAAGAGGTACTATCCAGACATCATTGGATCATTTTTTTCCAAGAGGCTGGATAGAACTGAATCCAGGAAGGAACCATAACCTGTGTCATCCGTGTCACGTGTGAGTGAAGCAGCAGCTCACCCTCCATCTCCTGTTGCTGACGATCCTCCAGTTCTACCGTCTCCCGCCTCCTCTCTCTCCTCCAGTCAGTAACTCTTCTAGCCTGTTGAATCCATGCCAGCCCTTGTGTGCCAGCTGCTGGTATGTACTACCGCACTTTTCAAGGCACTGTGTGTGCTGTAAGGTTAGACATGCTTTTTGTTTGCTTGTTTTTTATATATTGTGAAAAGTATTATAAAGCTATTACAATACAGTATTAGTCAATTGTGTTAGTTGGGTATCTAGGCTCCCCTGGTTGGATCTAGAAATGTCTTAGGACTCAGAACAGAACTCATTCAAGTGCAGAGGCCTTAATGTATTGTTGTTTTCAAAGTACCTCACACTGATCCAGAAAATCCAACTTTCTCTCTCGTAAGCTAATATTGAACTCCTGCTCATTTGGTTTCACTGCTGTAGTTAAGTGATTATACAATTGCTCCAACTGAAGCTGGACAGATAGGCTAGAGACTCATAAATGGAGCTCCTTTGGAAGGGACATCCCCAAGCACACTGCTTCCTCTCCTTGTTTCTGGATACCGAATGGCAGCTCCTGGTCGTGGCTGGCTGTCCAGATCCCAGAACAAATATTCACGTGAACCACTTTACTATTAGGGACATCGAACATATCATTTATTTCTGTGCATCAACAGCTCAACTTACTCTAGACACAAGAGTATTTCTGTGTAACTGAGTAAGGTTTGGTTTTAAAAAAGTAGTTGGGGAAACATTATATATAACAAACCATGCTTACTACAATATTCATCATAAACATTAGGGTTAAGAGCCGTGAGGAGGTCTGCCCCTGTGGACACCATCTCCTACTCACGATACATAGTTGGACGCAGGAACCAGGGAGAAGAGGAGACCAGGCCTGGAAAGACCCTTGACAGAAAAGCAGTTCCCAAAACAGAGTGGTGGGTGTGGGGCCAAGGAGACTGACCATGTGATTCCATTTGGGGGAGTTGTTTCCAGCTGGCCCCAGTGGTAAAGAATCTGCCTGCTAATGCAGGAGATGAGGGTTCAATGCCTGGGTCAGGAAGATCTCCTGGAGCTGGAAATGGCAAACAGCTCTAGTATGCTTGCCTGGAAAATCCCTTGGACAGAGGAGCCTGGCAGGCTACAGTGCATGGTTTAGCAAAGAGTCGGACATGATTGTGTCTGTGTTTGCATGCACGTGTGTGCAAACATGCGCGCGTGCGCACACACACACGTGCTGTTTGAGAAAACTTAGTACAGTGATACCTCAGGAGAGTGATATTTAACGTAAGGTTATTTTGCTTTCCACTGAGATCTCGCTGTCTTTTTCACTATGCCATCAGAACAAAGTTTATAAACACAGAACTTGGTCTTGGGAAGTGATAAGAAGGATGTGTGCTTGCTTGGGTGAAGCAGGAAAGACAACCAAGTGCTGGAGCGACTATGCAAATTGGCTAGTGGCACAAGGCCACAGAACCTGACAGGGAGGCATCCCCACCCCCCACCCCCCCGCACCCCCAACTTCTCAGACATACTGGCAAGGACATGGGGCTTTCTAGACACCACAATGTGGAGCCAGCACCTGGGTAGTAAGCGCTGACTCCACCGGGCCAGATGGCTTGGGGCTACCTGGTCACACCTGGTCATCTAACTGTGTTTGAGGCACACCTGTGCTGTGTGAGGAGTCTGCTTGGGGCTGAGGGCACAGTGGTGCAGGATCTGGACACGGCCGTTGCTCCCGGACAACGTATAGAGCCGTGTTTCTCTGAATGTGGGTCATTCACATCAGAACTAGCTGGAAGCTTACTAAACAGATTTTAGAGCCCATCCCAGATCTTCTAAATCAGACCCTCCGGCATTGGGGGCTGCTGCTGCTGCTGCTGCTAAGTCACTTCAGTCGTGTCCGACTCTGTGTGACCCCATAGACGGCAGCCCACCAGGCTCTGGGGATCTGGATTTTGGACAAGCAGTTCTCTTACTGGAGACACATCCATTGAAAGGACATTTGTTGTGACAACTCCATGACCATTCTGAAAAGTTGAAAACCGAATGACTGTTAAACAACACTTAGGGTATTAAAAACAATACGCCTGAGGAGGAGGAGGTGGAGGAGGGTGAGGCTTGTGAGACCTTTTCAAATGGCGGCAAGTGTAGTAGGAAAGAAATCACCTCAAGCGCCGTGGGCCGGGAAGGGCGATCCTGTTTCCGATCCCTCGTTGAGAGCCTCTCTGAGGATCACGCTTGTCCGGCGTCCGCTCTCACACCGGCCCTCCTTTCACCCCCCGACCGCCCTCCTGGCCTCCGGTGGTTTGTGAGCTGCGGAGACACTTCCAAGATGACTCTGAAGTCCGCCCTGCAGCCCTGGGGAGTCGGGAGGGTGGGGTGCGCCCAAGACGCGGATGAGGCGCGGTAGTCACTACCCGGCCCGGGGCGGCTCCAACTCCCCACACTGCGCCACCACAAAACCCGCGGCGGGCGGGCCTCCCTTTAAGATCCAGGCGGCGAGAGGACCGTCCCTCAGAATCCAGGCGGCGGTCAAGCCTCCCCTGGGAACCTGGGCGACAGGAAGACAACCCCTCAGAACTCACCCCTCAGAACTCGGGCTGCGGGGAGGCCCTAAGACGCCGGGACGAGGCGGACGCAAAGGGACACCCCTGGCGGACCAGCCCGGGACTGCGCGCTGTGCGCCTGCGCACTCCGCCGGAACATTCCCGTCAGGCGCGGCGCGGACACCCCAGCCGTGACGTCACGGCGGCGCGCCGGCAGGGGGAGAGGACCCTGTCGCGACCGCGTCCCCTCGGGTCCTTGATCCGGTGCAGACAGCGGAGCCATGGCCTTGAGGCTGCTGAGACTTGTCCCCGCGTCCGTGGCTTCGCGGGGCCTCGCGGCGGTCGCCCCGCGCGTGGTGAGCCGGCGGCGGGGCGGGGGACGGGGGGGAACCTGTTTTGTCCTCCTGGCGCCGCCCCTTCCTCACCTCCCCGGGCTTCCCAGGGCCCTTCCTGACGGTGGATCCCACTGTCCTCTGAAGTGTCTGGTCGTGCATTGTGAGGGCAGAGCTTGAAAGAGCCGCCAGCTTTTTCAGGCCATTTTCTCTCAGCTCCAAGTAGAACGTGGGGCTCGGAGGTGAATGGGCTGCCTGGCCGCCCGGCAGGGGGAAGCCAGGATACAGTGGTTGTGGGGTGGGCAAGTGAACAGGTGTGTTGAGCCGGGGCCGGGGGCGCGCGCGCTCATTCACTCGTTAACTCCTGAGGCGGCGCTGTCAATGGCCGGTAAGGGGTGAGTGACGGAGAGCAGAAATGGCAGAAGGCGTTCAGGTCAGATCTGGAAGCATTAGGAGACCTTATGGAATGACACTGTTCGCAGAGCCAGCAAGACAAGCAAAAGGAGTTGTGTCAGGAAAACCATTTTATGACAGTGACTGTATCTTAGCTTCTGTGGCTCCTAGTGACTGGAGGAACGTTGGTGGCAAATTGTAGAGACTTGACCTCTGTGCTTAGGATTTTGATGAGCAAAGGTTATTGAACAGAACAGTGCAGTGGTCTTATTAAAAAGTCATATGAATGTCTTTAGGAGATAATTCGGGCTGCAAAAGAGAAGAAAAAGAGAGAGATAATTGTGTTTAACACCCAGTATACTTCCCTGCATTAGTGGAAGTGAGAGCCCCAGGATAGAGGGGGTACTACTCTGCTGCGGGGTGCTCACTAGATGGACCCATCTGTGACTCTGTCCATCCTGAACATCACTCCCTGCAGGGAATATAGATGGACTTCAGTAGGTCCAGAGAAAAATGAATAGGATGCAAAGGGTATGCAGCTTGTTATTAGGTTGGTGCAAAAGTAATTTCATTTCACATTATTGAAATACATTCTTAAATGTGGTTATGTTATACATCATTTTAATGCACATTTCTCACTTTATGTTTTTTTGCTAATAACATTACTTCTTGTGTATTTTACATTTATTTTAGACTAGGGAAATGATGTTAGACAAAAAGAAAATTTGAGTGATTTTTTTTTTTTTTTTTTGGAGTTCAAAATGGGTCATAAAGCAGTGGAGACAACTTGCAACATCAACGCATTTGGCCCAGGAACTGCTAATGAACGTACAGTGCAGTGATGGTTCAAGAAGTTGCAAAGGAGACAAGAGCCTTGAAGACGAGCTCAGTGGCTAGCCATCGGAAGTTCAGTTCAGTCACTCAGTCGTGTCTGACTCTTTGCGACCCCTTGAATCGCAGCACGCCAGGCCTCCCTGTCCATCACCAACTCCCAGAATTCACTTAGACTCACGTCCATCGAGTCAGTGATGCCATCCAGCCGTCTTATCCTCTGTCGTCCCCTTCTCCTCCTGCCCCCAGTCCCTCCCAGCATCAGGGTCTTTTCCAGTGAGTCAACTCTTCGCATCAGGTGGCCAGAGTATTGGAGTTTCAGCTTCAGCATCAGTCCTTCCAATGAACACCCAGGACTGATCTCCTTTAGGATGGACTGGTTAGATGTCCTTGCAGTCCAAGGGACTCTCAAGAGCCTTCTCCAACACCACAGTTCAAAAGCATCAATTCTTCAGTGCTCAGCTTTCTTCACAGTCCAACTCTGACATCCATACATGACCACTGGTAAAACCATAGCCTTGACTAGATGGACCTTTGTTGGCAAAGTAATATCTCTGCTTTTCAATATGCTATCTAGGTTGGTCATAACTTTCCTTCTAAGGAGTAAGCGTCTTTTAATTTCATGGCTGCAATTGACAGTGACCAATTGAGAGGATCATCAAAGCTGATCCTCTCACAACTACACGAGAAGTTGCTGAAGAACTCAGCATCGAACATTCTGTGGTGGTTTGACATTTGAAGCCAATTGGAAAGGGGAAAAAGGTCAGAAAGTGGGTGCCTTATGAGCTGACTGAAAATCAAAAAAAATTGTTGTTTTGAAGTGTCATCTTTTATTCTGTGCAATAACAATGAACCATTTCCCTAACTAATTGTGACGTGTGACAAAAAGTAGATTTTTTATAACAATCTGCAATGACCAGCTCAGTGGTTGTACTGAAAAGAAGCTCCAAAGCACTTCCCAAAGCCAAGCTTTCACCAAAAAAACGTCATGGTCGCTGTTTGGCGGTCTGCTGCCCGTCTGATCCACTACAGATTTCTGAATCCTGGCGAAACCATCACATCTGAGAAGTATGCTCAGCAAATGGATGAGATGCACAGTGGACTGCAGCACCCGCATCCAGCACTGGGGAGCAGAGTGGGCTCAGTTCTTCACGACAACGCCTGGCTGCACGTTGCACAACCAACACTTTAGAAGTTGAACGAATTGGGCTATGAAGTTTTGCCTCATCCACCATATACACCTGACCTCTCGCCAACCAACTACCGCTTCTTCAAGCACCTTGATGACTTTTTGCAGGGAAAACACTTCCCCAACCAGCAAGAGGCAGAAAATGCTTTCCAAGAGTTCACTGAATCCCAAAACATGGATTTTTTAACCTATAGGAATAAACAAACTTATTTATTGTTGGCAGAAACATGTTGATTGTAATGGTTCCTATTTTGATTAACAAAGATGTGTTTGAGCCTAGTTATAATCGTTTAAAAAAATTCACTGTCCAAAACCGCACTTACTTTTTCATCCACCTAATAATTGAGGAATAATTGAAGACATTGGAAATGTGTTATGAAAGATCATTATTCCATGTGATTCCACAGAGCAGAAAAATGAGACTGAGGATAGGAAATTACAGAAAGACTATCATAAATGTAAAAAAGCACGTTGGAAAGATTTTGGAGTCAGAGTGACTGATAGCTGTCTACGATGTTGCTGTGCACCCGCTCCGGGCCACAGCTTGTGGTGTCTTCAGGTTGGGGACACGGAGAAGTAACAGTTTGCACATGGCTCAGAGGTAGTCTGGAGGAGTGAGTGAGTGAGTCTCAGTTGTGTCCGACTCTTTGTGACCCCATGGACTATACAGTCCATGGCATTCTCCAGGCCAGAATACTGGAGTCGACAGCCTTTCCCTTCTCCAGGGGCAAGAGTGGTTGATTTCCAGGATGCAAGGTACCAATGTGATTAACCCCCTCACTCGTCTCCTCTGCTGCTCTTTCCCCATCCAGTCCCCTTGGCACCAGCTACTGGCCTTGCTGACCCTTGCAGTGCTGTAGCCTCAGGGCATTGGCGCTCACTGTTCCTCTGCCCAGATGTCCATGTGGCCAGTTCCCTTACTGTCTTCCAGTCTTTCTTCAGACATCAATCTCTAAGGGTTCTGTGACCATCCGTTTTAACTTACATCCCATCCCATGCACTGTGCTCCCTCTGCACCACTCACTCTATAATTTCTTTTTGCTTTGTTATCCTGTGGGATCTTTTTGAGTCACTGCCGTATCCCCATATCCTGTCTAGGAAAAGGACAGGATGGTATGGGAATCAAGAAATAGTTGCTGAATGAATCAATGACTGACTGACTGGCACATGGCTGCTGCTAAGTGAATTAGGTTCTTGGTTGTTGGGATTTGAGACCTTGGGAACACGGAGACTGCCCTGCCGTTTACTAAGCTGGTCTCCTGTCGATGGGCCTTTGGGTGGTTTGTCTTTTCAGGCGTTACCTCTGGAGCATTGTGATACCTATCGTTCTGCCCGTTGGCTTCCTGTGGTCGCAAGGGTTTCTTAGGTTCTCCTGTGTCTGAGGACTGCAGCAGTCTGGGGCAGTCCTGGGCAGGTAGTTTCTCCCTCAATGGGACTCGTCTGATATTTTCTCATGACTAGACTGGGGTTGTGTGTTCTGGGAGGAAGAGCACAGAGATCAAGTGCCGTCCTCACGTACTGTGCAAGGTACACCATGAATGTGACTTGTCACTGTCGACCTTAGTCAGCTGACTGGGGTAGTGGCAGTGTCTCTGCTGTGAAGTTGCTCTTTCCGCCCCGCTTTCCGTCGAGTCCTCTTTGGAGGGAAGTCACTGTGTGCAGCCCACACCCAGGGAGTGGGGATTATTCTCTGTCCCCAGGGCAGAGTAGCCTCATGAATTATCTGGAATTCTATTGTGTGGGAGGCTTGTCTCTCTTCCACATTTATATATTTATACCAGTATGGACTGTGTATATTTGTTTTGTATTTCGGGCTAAAACTCGGTGCAGCTGTACTCTGTTGCTCAGGCTGTTCCAGCTGTGGCCATTGGGCACTCGTTCAGGTGGCTCCTGTATCCCTGCAGCCTGCCCCTCCTGGTGTGTGTGTGAACACTTCCTTACTACCTGGCCTGGCAAGAGAGTAGCCATAGAATCAGCCATTTCTCCCGGGAGCCCTCGCTCCTTTGAGTGGAGAACAGCATTAGAAACCAAGATCTAGGTGCTCGGCGTAATTGATCCTGGGGTGGTGTTGCTCTAGGCCCTCTTGGAGACAGAGCAGGGGAGTCCGTTGTATGCACCTCTGAATACCTGTGTCCGTGAGTGTTTCCCTGTGTGACCCCCTGTGTCTAGTGAACTGGACATGAGTTCACACCAATGTCTCTAGCTCTAGCCCAGGACTGCACAGGGCATTCCAGCTCCTCCCTGTGCTGATCTGTGGGGTTTTTTGGTTGGGAGTGGGGACAGTGGCAAGGCTTGGTGTTTGAGTTTCAGTGTGGAGAATAGATCTGCATGCTGGAGACAGGAGAAGCAGGCTTTTGCGTTACAGACAAGGGATGTGAGATGGCCGCCGTCAGTGTGCCGAGGGGAGGGAGGGGCTGCTGGCCAGAGAGACTTAAGGGTTGGGGTCAGTGGGGTTGTGTGTGTGGTGATGGAGCCGGAGGAAGGAGGAGCGGGTCACAGGTGACTCTTGCCTTTGTTCTGCTTGGTGGGTGGTGGAGGGGAGCTTGTGAGGGGAGGAGATGGGGGTCAGGTGTGGATGCTGAATTTCAGTTTTAGGTCTGTTAGCTTTCAAGTACTTTGAGGACATCGGGAGCTGTTTAAAAACATGAGATAACCCGTTCCAGAGACTGAGGCCTGAACCAGAGAAATGTTCTCTGTCCCCTTCCTCCCACCTCCCCTCCATCCTGCCTTTCTTTCATTCATCCACACACACCACACCACACATACACACACACACACACAAACCACACACACATACACACACACACCACACACACACACAGAGACACACACCACACACACACAGACACACACCACACACACACACCACACCACACACACCACACATACACAGAGACACACACACACACCACATACAGAGACACACACATACACACATCCACATGCACACACACACACACCACACCACACACACACACACCCCACACACACACACCACACCACACACACACAGACACACACCACATACACCACACACACACCACACACATACACACACACCACACACACACACCACACACACACCACACATACATACAATTTTTAATGAACAAGGTAGATGTGTCCTGTTCCAGGCCCTGAGGATTTAGCATAGTCAAAACAGTATCCTGGCTTTATGAGCTTATGCTGGGGGTGGGACTAGGAGATGGTAATTAAACAAATAGGCTATAAAGATGTTGATGTTGGTTTTTTTCTCGAGGGTCTTCTTGGCATTTATATCTAAAAGTTGCTAATGCCTGCAATAACCACGATGCTCCCATGGTGGTGATGTTTGGTGTGTGTTTTTCAGGGAGGAATTCATACAAGTGTCCAGTGCAAGCTGCAGTATGGCCCGTTGGCGTACATACTTGGTGAAAGAGCAACCAAAAAGATGACAGAAAAGAGCAAACTGATAACTGTAGATGGCAATATACGTTCTGGAAAAAGCAAACTTGCGAAAGAAGTAGCAGAGAAACTAGGTATGAACTTGTATTATGCAGAATAACAGCGTCTTCTCAGATAAACAGTTCCTTGTCTGGGTGTGATTTTACTTTGAGTAGATAGAATTGGGCCTAAGGTAGGTGTTTTACATTTTTGAAACACTTATTGAAAAAGCTGTTTTGAATCTTCCAGATAAGGGCAATTCTTTGAAGTCCAAGCTGGTTGTGAGTTTGGGATTTTATGTTGATGATGTAAGCTGAGCACATTAACATGAGCAGTCTCACTTGTGCAGCAGCCCCTGCAGCAGGGCCGATGGTCCCCTCACTCACGGACATGTGCCCTCATAGGAAGTGGTGGCACGCAGCTCCCTGGTGCAGAGCCAGGTGTCGCCCCGGGTCTGACTGTGGGCCGGTGTTGTCCGAGCCCCTTCTCTGGTATCTGACAGGCCAGTGCCCACATGCAGGCAGCGGATGCCCTCACGTAGGGGCGGCTCTCCCTCTCGGGAGGAGCTCACACAAGGCTGCGGGGAACCTGCTGTCATCAGCCCTGGGCTTCATGCCGCCCCTGCACACGCGTCTCCAGGGTCTCGCGCGCTCCCTCCTGTGCACCAGGAACTCAGGCATCAGGGCACCTTTCCCTGGTCTCAGCTGACCGGCCGCAGGGACGGTGCTCAGCTGGGTCCCCGCTGCTCCCTGTGGGCTGTGACGTTTCCACGTCACGTTTCGTCTGGGGGCTTGTCTCCTCAGGCCTGAAGCACTTTCCCGAGGCGGGGATCCACTATGCGGACAGCACCACAGGGGACGGAAAGCCCCTGCCTGTGCAGTTCAGTGGCAACTGCAGTTTGGAGAAGTTTTACGACGACCCGAAAAGCAACGACGGCAACAGCTACCGCCTGCAGGCCTGGCTGTACGCCAGCCGCCTGCTGCAGTACGCGGATGCCCTGGAGCACCTGCTGAGTACAGGTGCGTGTCCCTGCGCCGACGGGCGGCTGCTGGGCGTAGGCTGCACTCGGGCTCCTTCTGGAATTCAGTCCTAGATTGCCTCTCTGTAGAGCTGCTTTTAAGGGGTATTTGATGAGGCAAGTTCTGGCTTTCCAATTAGATCATACTTGAGATCCACGATGGTGTGGTAGGGGCTGACCCCAGGGTCTCACTGAGCGGTTGGGATGGGGGTAGGATGGGGGTGGGGGCGGGGAGTCTACAGTTCAAAAACCAGTGCCTTTTCTCTGTTAGCTGATGTTTCTGTTGGATCTGCAAAAGAGCAAAGCAGAACATTGTATTTCTGAAGTGGATGAGTATTCTAGTTTTAGAAAATGATTTTCTGCTTAGAAGTGCATATATGATATGTGTTCTTTTGAAAATATTTGGTATGGAAATGGAGTTGTAAATAATTTTTTTCCATTTCTAAAGTGAACAGACTGGTTTTCACTGCTGCAGTTATTCTCTGATTCTGATTTTTGTTTCCATGTTTTTAAACAGGACAGGGTGTGGTGTTGGAGCGCTCCATCTACAGTGACTTTGTCTTCTTGGAGGCAATGTACCGACAAGGCTTCATCCGGAAGCAGTGTGAGTCGGCGGCAGGCTGGCCTTGTGGGCATGGGGGTGGCTTTGTAAAGGTCCTGCTAGACCCACCCTGCAGCTGGTACATGTTCTGTAAGCGTCTGTTGTTAATAAGTAGACGAATGATGCCGTTCCTCAGGGAAAGCCAGTCCCTGCCCACCCCGTCCCTCGTAAAGTCATCTCTCCCCGTGAGAGCCCCAGCACACGGTCTCCCTGAGCAGCCTGTCCTGGAGCCTCCTGCCTGCAGCCACCGCGGCCCCTTCCTGGCCCTGGGAAGGCCGCCTTTCCTCAGGGAAAGCCAGTCCCTGCCCACCCCGTCCCTCCTAAAGTCATCTCTCCCCGTGAGAGCCCCAGCACACGGTCTCCCTGAGCGGCCTGTCCTGGAGCCTCCTGCCTGCAGCCACCGCGGCCCCTTCCTGGCCCTGGGAAGGCCGCCTTCGCGCCCGCGTGCTGTTCTGGGGCTTTCAGTGCCAGTAGCACCGGGTGGGCGGTGCTGAAGGTCTGACAAGTGGCCAGTAGACAAGGAAAAAGGCTCCTGGCTGCAGTTAGCCTGGCCACGAGGAGGGAGGGAGCCTGGGGAACGACTGACTGCGTGGAGGTGGGGTGTTAGGGGCAGCGCCCCTGAGCAGGGAGCCCTGGTTAGGCCACGGTGCTGCCCTCAAGGGAGCGGCATGCGCTGCGGGCACTGGCGAGGCTCAGAGAGGGGCCGGGGGCTGGGGGTAGGCACGCACAGGGGAGCCCCTCGGGGGTTAGGCAAGGGAGATGTGTGGTTCCGTTTGAGATCGTTTGTCTGAAGGATGTGTTCAGGGAAGGGAGGTTAAGAAGGAGACCCTCGGTAGGAAGTTGGGGTTGGACGGGGCATCACAAGAGCAAGACCCGCAGCAGGCAGTGGAGCACCTGCGGGGCCAGCTGGGCCTGAGGCACCCAGGGTGCGCACGTGGCGAGCCTGTGGGAGAATAGAGTGGACCCACCCTGCCGATGGGGCTAACCACGGGGCCGATGGGGCTACCCATTGTACCTTGTATGCAGCCAAGGCGTGTGCAGATCTGGGCTGCAGAGAACTCTTGAAGTGAAGTGAAAGTGTTACTAGGCTGGGTTTAAATCCCAGTGTCTGACTTTGGATTGTTGTTATTTAGTCACTCAGTCACATCTGACACTTTGAGACCCCCATGGACTGTAGCCCGCCAGGCTCCTCTGTCCATGGAATTCTCCAGCAAGAATCCTGGAGTGGGTTGCCATTTCTCCTCTGGGGATCTTCCCAACCCAGGGATCAAACCGGCATGTCCTCCATTGGCCGGCGGGTTCTTGACCACTGAGCCACCAGGAAAGCCCCTGACTGTGGGGTAGTCAGCTGGTCTCTGTGGCCTGATCCTTGTGGGCTGTGGTGATGGGGGGAGCCCTGCTGTGTGGGGGGGGCTGCGGGCACTGTGAGCCAGCACGCCGTGCGTGCAGCCGGCGGTCACGGTCATGACTGTCATGCGGCTGCTGGTTGACACACAGCTCTGAGAGCTGCCGGCCCCTTTGTCCCTTGATCTGAGAGGGACGTGTGCCTGAAGGCTCTCTGGACCGCTGGCTGACAGGAGGCGTTTCTCTCCCCCCAGGTGTGGACCACTACAACCAGGTGAAGAAGGTCACCATCTGTGAGTACCTGCCCCCCCACGTGGTCGTCTACGTGGACGTGCCGGTCCCCGAGGTCCAGAGCCGGATCCAGAAGAAGGGAAACGTAACTCAGCCTTCCTGTCCTAGACCCGCCTCTCTGGGTGTCGGCATTCATGGGGGTGGTGTTTACATGTGGTGGGGACCAACTCACTGAAGGGCCCACGGGACCTGAGCGTGCACGCGCCATCCCCCGGGTGCCGGCGTGGGGGGCTGCGGGCGGCCCTGCTGCCCCCTGCTTGCCTCCTCCCCCGGGACCTGGGTGTGCACGCGCCATCCCCCAGGTGCCGGCATGGTGGGCTGCGGGCAGCCCTGCTGCCCCCTGCTTGCCCCTGCTCCCCGGGGCCCCCTGGCCCTGGTGCGCCCTGCCCTCACCCCCTGTGCCTGTGTCGTCTGCACACGTGGCGCCGTGAGGGCGGGCGTGCCCCGACGGGGCCTCCCTTTCTGCTCTTGATGGCCGTGCTCTGTCGCTTCCTGCAGGTTGAGAGTCGTCTCTAACACCCTTTGAGTTTACCTCTCACACCTAACGGGTTTGGGCCCCTTGTCCTCTTTCTCCTGCTCAGTGACTCTGTGACCCCAGAGAGGGATCTCCACACATGGCCATTCACTGCCTTAGTGCTGCTGAGGCAGTCGGTCTTGGAAGCCCTGCGATTTGAAATTGGTCCTACCAGCGAGGTGCACGGTGGCCAGGCCCGTCGTTGCCCTTACAGCTAGTCCTTGTTGGAAAGATCAGTCCTGCTGAGGGTGTTTTTTCATGGGAGGAAACACTGTCTTTTTGACACTGTGATATCAATGTGGACTTGCCTGTGTATCTGTTGTCCCAGGGTCCGTCCTGGGCGCTGGGGCTCACGTGGGTGCTCAGCGAGTGCTTCTCAGGGCTGGTCCTCTCCAGGGCAGCAGAGATGCTCAGGCACTCTCGATGCGGCTTAAGGAGCCTGTGGTCACTCTTCCTGCTCCCCCGATCA
This sequence comes from Bubalus kerabau, assembly GCF_029407905.1. Classification (NCBI taxonomy): domain Eukaryota; kingdom Metazoa; phylum Chordata; class Mammalia; order Artiodactyla; family Bovidae; genus Bubalus; species Bubalus kerabau. The sequence continues at coordinate 119,554,742 of NC_073629.1, read as the reverse complement.
GTTTGCGCGTGCTCAGGATACCTGTGTCTCTGCTGGTGGCCTGGCTGCACCTTGGAGCCTTTACTCCCGAGTGTGCCGTGTGGTTTGTGCTTTGGAGAACGTTCCATCTGGTGGCCAAAGATGGGAACTACAAGTCAGAGTATATAATCATCACTCTAGGGAACACTTTTGCTTATTAAAGTGACATTTATTGAGAAATAGGAAGTTATATATTAATATTTACAGTTCTCTAGATAACTCTTGTTATCTGGATAGCAATATTTAAGAGACAGTTTCAAGGAACACATTAGATCTATTAACATTGTTGTTTTTCCAGTACTCGATGAATACCGTCACCAGCTAAAACTACCACTGTGTCTAAGAAAAGGAGACATTTTATCAAAGAAACATTATGTCATTTTTAGACATGTATTCCTATGGTGGATAATAATAGTAAACAGGGAAATAGAACATGCAAACGCCACGAAGAAACTTGAACATGGGGAAAGATAATCTAAGCCTTAGCACAGCTGAACTAAGGTTCTCAGTGTGGAGAGTTGCACTCGCGATTGAAAGTTTACATTTCTGTGCTTGGCAAGCTTCATGTGAAAGGGAAGTGAGCTTGAGGAGGTGGGAGGGGTGGGGAGACAGCTGGTGACAGGGGGATGTGAGGATGGGGGAGAGGCGGGCCCTCCCCTGCTGCGGCCTGCCACCTCTCATTCCCAGAACGGGAGGCGCCGTGGCCGCACGCAGTCCACACCTTAGAGTCTGGGAAGAGAAGGCCGCAGCCCAGGCCTCCCTGGGCGGACTCCCGCGCTCGGGGCGGCAGGAGCGGACTGTTAGGACTGGCACTGCAGCCCTTTCCTGCCCCCCGTCCCCGCAGCGCCCCACACGGCCGTCCTGGGAGCGCCGTGTTGCCTGCTTGTCTCGCATTTACATAAGCACGGACGTTTCCCACGTCTGCTTTCTGCTTTTGTTTAGCCACACGAGATGAAGATCACCTCCGCCTACCTTCAGGACATCGAGAATGCCTATAAGGGGACCTTCCTGCCTGAGATGAGGTGAGCCGGGGTGCAGTGGGTGTATGTGCCAGATGGGAGCTCTGCACACATGGCCCCCAGCCCCAGGAGTGCTTCTAGTTCATTTCACTCCATCTCGTCTGGGGAGCCTTAATCTGACGTTTATAAGCAAGAACGACAGCAGACATTTCAGTTTGATTTGGTCGGCTGGGAGTTGGTTGGTTTTATTAATTTAGCCAATATTTATTTTGTCGTATCTTTAGGCTATTCTGATAGTAGAAGTGAGATGAAGTTATGTTCGTGACAGGTTTTAACGTTAGAGAACTCATGTTTTCACTCTCGGTGGCAACTGAGTGGCCCTTTTACCTAGAAAGGTTGTCTGGAGGGACTCGGTGGTTGTGATTGGGAAGGCTCAGCAGCGCCTGTCGGTCCTTTTGCAAGCTGTTGCTTAAGGGGCCTTTGGGTTCAGTGGAAACACCACCGGGCCCCTTTCCAGCTTCGCTTCTCCCCGCCTCTGACGGCACGGAGCACCCGCGCGGTCGTCCTGTGGTCCTTGTGTGTCAGGCACACGGCAGTCACTTCCTGCCGTCACTCACGTCCAGCTACAATTAGGATGTTTCAGTAACGCTGTTAAGGTTTCTAGTAGAATTTCTCAGACTTTTAGAAAGCGTAAGCCTTTTTTGATACCTGAAAATGTTTTGCTCTTGTTATTTAAAATTTCAAAGTAACTGAAACTGTGAACAGAGTATTGTCTAGCAGTTTTGGAAGAAAAGTTTTGAATTAGAATGTAGTTTTTTTAGCTGTAAGCCAGTGCTTGCTTGTGATCAGCTTTTCTCTCATGGGTAGTAGAAACAGACCGCTGCTCTATTTTCAAGGCCAGAAGCGCAGAAAGAAAGTCTTGTGAATTTTGCCGGGGCGGGCATGGAGAGGTGTCAGGGAGAAGTGGCCGGCCCTAGACTCTCAGTTCCAAAGATTCCTTGTGGAGATCTTGTAGCTGCAAAGTCACTGCTGAGCAAAGGCTTCCCAGCCAGTCCCAAATAGGACATTGAGCTGTGCTGTCAGGAAAGGAAGTCTTAGATTCGGCTTACAGATGAAATAAGGGTTTTCTTGCACCTGGCATTTAATTTTCAAGAACTCACCCAGGGCCTCCTGTTGGTGAAGTGTCCAGCAGAGGTTCTGAGAGTCCATTGCTTCGTCCAGTGCTCCTGCACGCTCTGTACACGAGCTGAGTAGGGAGTCAGCTCATACCCCTACATGGGCCTGGGCTCCCGAGGGGCTGCTTTGCGTCCTGCTGGAGGTCAGACAGCCTCCTCCTAGGAGGTGAACCCAGCCCCGCACTTGCTCTCTGGTGGCTGGTGAATCTCCTGTGGAGCCAAGAAAGTTCACATCCTCGCCCAGCAGGGCAGATGGTCAGACGCTGGGCTCTCCAAAATTACAGCAGCTCAAGTAACGTGTCCCTCCCGCCACCCCGTCTGCCCTACCCTCCTGAGCCCCACCGGCTGCTGTCCGTGTGGCCCAGCGCGGCCCTGGGCTCCCTGCGCCTTCCTGCAATGCGTGCTGCCGCTGGTGGAGGTTTGCGTGCCCGCGGAGCCGATCCGTGTCCCTGCCCGTAAACACCAGCCTCCTGCCTGTGCGGTGGGGGCAGTCCAGTCAGGTGAGAAAACAGGCCTGCCGCTACTACCATCCAGCCTTGGGCACAGCCCTGCCTCGGGTTTGCCCTTCTTGGCCGGCCATGCCCTGAGAGCCAGTTCAGAGAATGCAGGCGTTTCTGTTTAGAGTGGGCGACTGGCGTCAGGTATTCGTCTGTGCAGTGACGTCCGCTGGGAAGACTTACAGGAAAGCATCTCGTTTCCTCTTACAGTGAGAAATGCGAGGTTCTGCAGTACAATGCATGGGAAGCTCAGGATGCAGAAAAGGTAAGAAAACGGCTGAACATTTTATAATTTTTCTTAAATTTAACTCCTGTATAGGGGTTTTGCAAATCAAGTGATGAGTTCGGCTCCTCCTGATGTTAGAAGCATCTGTGTTTTGTGATCTGATATAAGTGCCTCGCCCCTCCCATCACATTTCTCTGAGCATGACGTTTTGATTTTCCTTTAAGTTATTCACTTTCTAGGATCTTAAAATTATCAAAGGGTGGAGATGCAAGGAATTTGGGGTTATGTTAAAATTGAGCATTGGATTAGTTAATAGGTAAGATTTATTGAGACTGTTGACCCTTGAACGACAGGGGTTTGAACTGCGAGGTTCCGCTCTTACGTGGATTTTCTCAGTAGTAAACCCCACACTGCCGCACAGCGTGCGGTCCTCAGTAGGAAACACAGCGACGCCTCATGGCATCAAGGATGTGGAGGAACCACTGTCCACACACAAGGAAGCCCGTCTCCAGGTCATGCTTGGGTTTCGACTCTGGATCGTGTTGTTTGGGGTCGACCACATAAAGATACCAGCTTTCCCCAAAGTAGTGGGTGCAGGTCACCCTCTGCCATTTTCAGGAGAGCTTGAGTAATCAAAACATTTGGATAGGCAGCTGGTGGGAAGGTGGCATATGACACAGGGAGCCCAGCCTGTCTCTGTGATGACCTGGAGGGTGGGATGCGGGAGCGGGGAGGGAGGAGGGAGAGGCTTGGGAGGGGTTTACAGGGTTACAGATGAGTCTCCGTGTTGCGCTTCAGAAACCAGCACGGCATCGTAAGACAGTTATCCTCCAGCTTAAAAACAGTTTTTGAAAAAGAATAACATTTTCCTTCCCAAGGGTAAAAATATATTACAGATTTACGGTAATGAAGGCACTGCGCTATTAATAAAAGAAATAATAGGCGCTTTAACAGAGCGGAGTCCAGAAACAGGTGCGCGTGTGCCCACGGTTAGAAAAGTCAGTGCTTTAAACGATGATAAAAATAGAAGAAACTGGATTATCTCTTAAAGGGTATTGAGGCAAATGACCATCATTTGGTTAAAAAAAAATCCCATATTTTATATTAAGTATCAATTGAAAAGTGAAAGTGAAATCACTCAGTCATGTCTGTCTCTTTATGACCCCAGGGACTATACACATTCTCCAGGCCAGAATACTGGAATGGGAAGCCTTTCCCTTTGCCAGGGGATCTTCCCGACCCAGGAATTGAAGTGGGGTCTCCTGCATTGCAGGCAGATTCTCTATCAGCTGAGGTACCAGGGAAGCCAATTACTTATTTTAAAAAGTTTAAAAATTTTAAAAGAAGATACAGGCTTTTGGTCTGGAGTTGAGGAGTAGATGGTGACAGCAGACAGCTTTGCAGAGGCGGCTGCTTTAAGGGCAGCAGAGCCTCGGCGCCTCCCCCGCGCGGGGAGAGAGCCGGCCCTTCTCCACAGCAGCAGGCTGGGGGGCCCACGGTCCAGGCAGGCTCTGGCCCAGCTCTGGGGGTTCTCTTAGGCTTGCTTCTTTCTGCCTGGAAACGAGGCTGCACTTCGTTTCCTTCCAGGCTGCTCTGTCTGTGATGTCCGTTTCCTTGTGTTCAGGTTATTTCTGTCCCTCTGGCAGAGGCTTTACATGGCATGGGTCTGAGCAGAAGAATCGTGCGTGTTCCCCGAGACTGTGTTATCACTGGAGTTCATAACTGAATGTGCTCACATTCTTGGAACCTAAAGAAGTCCCTGAGTTTGGCGTGTTTTGGGGGAGAATGTGTTTGAAAAGGCCAGCCCACTGGGAGGTCAGGCTGTCCAGACTGCAGGCTAAGGAGTGTGGGTTCTTGGAGCTCTAGGGATTGTGTGTATTCTCTTGTCCTGCTGTTGCTTTAGTGGATAAGACTTGCCTCCTGGAGTCAAGTTGTGGGAGGAAATGAGTCTGGAGGAGGCCTGGCTCCCCTCTGCGCCCCAGCCCCTGCCGTCTCCAGTCTGCCCACGCCCCGGGCCTGCCCCGTCCTCCCAGCCTGTGGGGAATTGCCACACCACCGGGGGTCAGCCGGCCCAGCGCCCGCATGGGGCTCACCCCTCAACCCCCCACTTCACTGAAGGCTGACCATCAGACCTTTCTTTCTGACCCTTAGGGCATGATCCTGCCGGGGGTCTGTGGTTTGTCATGTGCTTAATGTTCTCTGTTAAGTCCTCTGTTAAATCCCTGTGCGCAGGTGGTCGAGGATATTGAGTACCTGAAGTATGACAAAGGCCCGTGGCTGGATCAGAACGACCGCAAGTTGCACAAACTGAGGATGCTGTGAGTTCTGGTGGGGCAGGGTGGGGAGCCACCGGGGCAGGGGCGGGGCGGGGGCGGGGCAGGGAGGGGAGGGGCGGGCTGGGGGGCCAGAACCTGGGCTCTCAGAGCTCTCCGCAGGTGGCTCCTGTCTTCATAGTGAGGTGAGAGACAGGTCATCAGTCCAGAGTGGCCGCGAGGGCGGGAGGCAGTGTTGGAGGCTTGAGGGAGGAGTGGGTCCGGGGTGCTGCCCAGGGGTGGGGAGAGGACTGTCGCGGGGAGGCCGAGCTCTGGAGGGGCCGTGAGTGGGCAAGGGCAGGAGGCCGGGTGCGAGTGTGCGATGAGTTTAACGGGGAGGAGCACTGTGGGCTCAAGCCGGGGAGGTCAGAGCCGTGAAACCCAAGTCCAGGCCAGACCCACATCACGGGAGGTGTCAGAGTTTAATGCGGGTTCTTCCCGTCTTTCTTAAAGTGTTTGTGTGTTCCTGTATTTCTAAATAAAAATTATCCTGCATATGTCTTTGTACGGTAACTTTTAATAAGAGTGTGTCCCTATTTTGTTAAATATTTAAAATCAGTTTTTTAATGGCTACTCATGCCTCATAAATCTTCTGAATGAGGCAAGTTAGCGGTGGGGGACCATGGCCTGGGGGCCCATCCAGGCCTCAGCTGCCAATAATGGTCCTCACATTTTTAAAGGATTATAAGGAAAAGAAGGTACATTTTTGAAGCCATACATAGGCCCTTTACAGAAAAAGTTGATCTCTGAAATATAGGCATAGTCCTTTTCATTTCTTTAGTATCAGTCTTTTGGGTTATTTTCACTTCTTCATATTTATAATAACAGTAATGAGCATATTGTACTTCTTTTTATTCCATTTCAGGTTACTTTCCTAAAGTATGAAAGTGGAGTTATGGGTCAGATTATGTGAACGCATTTTACAGCTACTGTGTGTTTTGAAATTGTTCTCCAGAAAATGTGTGCCAGCTTGCACACTTGAACCTGTATTCTGGAAGTCCTTATTTTCTCTGTTTCCTTATTTTCAGTTTCCTTGACATCTATTCCAGTTTTTGTTATTTTTTTTTAATCTGCTTCTTTTAGACTTCAATTGCCCTTCTTTCTCCAGTTTCCTAAGGTAGAAGCTTAGGTGATTGGTTTTAGATCTTTCTTCCTTTCTAATATATGCATTTGATGCTATAAAATGTTGCTCTAGTTTAATTCTGTTGTGGTCTGAGAACACAGTTCGTGTGATTTCAGGTCTTTTGCATTTGTTAGGGTGTTTTATATGGTTGGGGAGGTTTTGTTTGGGGTCCTGGTGGGGTCATTGCCCCGTCCCGGGGATCATCTGCCTAAGCCCGCCTTTTCCCTCCTGACCCCGCCCCTTCCCCAGGTCCTGCCGCTAGGGTGGGGCTGCAGGCCCTGGTTCTGGATCTCGCTCCTCGATTCATTGTTCTTCACCCCACCCATCCCTGTGTGCCTGCCCGCAGCTGATCTTCACGAGTGCCACAGTGACCCTGTGTTCCCTTTACTCAGAACCTTTCTGTGGCGTGCCTGTCGAGGCGTGAATCCAGGTTCCATTTCCCAGAATTAGTTCAGAGTCCTCATCGTCTGCCCTGCCTCTGCCGTCAGGATGCAGGGTGTCCTGAGCCTGTCGCGTCCCCACCTGCCCAGTAACCCCCTCAGGGCCTGAGCATTTTCCTAGGCTCGCCCTGTGAGCCTCCTTTTCTCCTGCGCCCCTCTGACTTTTCCAGACTTTGATTTGACGTGGGCATATGCATGATTCTTGTCATACCAGCTCCTGCTGGGCAGAGTACTAGAAAAACATAAAATGGTGCTGTCCCGGCCCCTGACATTTGCGGGGACTGAGCCATGTGGGTGACTTATCACTTCTTCATCAACAGGATTGCTTTTTCCCCATCCCAGTTTTTTCTCCTCTGCCTCCCAAGGATAATTCATAACAATTTACAACGGTAATTCTGCTTATTTTCACTTAAGTGCTATTTCTTAATGTGGGAGACTCAAGCAAAATTATGACTATTTTCTAAGATAATTACAGTAAACCTGCCATTTACCAGCTATACTCATTTTGTTCAGAACCTGACCAGATTATTGGTTTAGAGCACTTTTGTACATCTCAGAATGTGTGTTGGTGTGTAATCATGTATGTGTGAGTACCTATTCAACCTTGATAGTGTTTTGTGTTCACATCCGTAATCCGTAACTGACCGCTGCTGCCCTGCTTGCTTCATTTTTGTGCTGGAGACGCGTTCCCAGTCGGGCCTTCTCCATGCAGGGCTGCGGGCCCACCTCCTCCAGAGCTGGGGCTCCTTTCTTGCCCCTGCTGCCTCATCACGGGGACGTGTGTTTTCTACGACTACTGGAGGCTGTCTTTCCAAGAGAATTCCAGTGTGACGAAACTGGAGGGTAGGCGTTTGGTATCAGAATTGTATGGTTTCATGCAGAACTTTGCCACTCAGGAGAAGCTAAAAGATAGCTTTGGACATGATTTAGGAGAAAGTGTAAGCATTCCGTTAATTGGGAAACAGTTGAGTCGTAAGTCATAATTTACTGTTTTTCTTTCCCTTCTTGCCTCACTGTTGTTTTGAAATTACGTGGCAGAGCACCTCGTTCTGTGAATCAGCCTCGGGGACGCGCTGTCTTCTCATGGGGACACTTTGGGCTGGGATGTGAAGGGGACGTTCTGTCAGTGTTTGACTCTCCTTAATTAGACTGAATGCTCTGTAAACAGAATGTTTCCTTTCACCGCTTTAGCTTCCTGAGTCATGAAATGCGTCCTGTTGTGTCCGTCCCCTGCTTATCTTCAGTCTGGAATGTGTCTAGTTTCTGGAGGCCCAGAGTTGGGTTTACGGGAGAGAGGCTCCAAGGGCTCTGCTTAGTCATCGCGGAAGCTCAGGGTGAATGAGCAGTTTACACAAGGCTGAATATGTGGTAGAACAGTCTCTATAGATTATTTTTTTAATCTTCAAAAGTGGTTTGAAGATATTTGTTCAAAGATACACCCTCTTTGAGAGCGCCTCAGGTGGCTCAGTGGTAAAGAATCTGCCTACCAGCGCAGGAGAGGTTGGTTCAATCCCTGGGTCAGGAAGATCCCCTGGAGAAGGAAATGGCAACTCACTTCAGTATTCTTGCCTGGCAGATCCCATAGGCAGAGCAACAGAGGAGCCTGGTGGGCTACAGTCCGTGGTGTTGGAAAAAGAGCCGGACAGGACTTAGTGACTAAACACCACGTTTTCTGTAAGGGGGTGTGTGAACTGTAGTTCTTCCAGATTGAATGTAGATGGCGCTGTTGGTCTCTGTCACACGCGTTCCTAGGTCAGTTTGTTCTTTTCAATTCTTCAGTATGTTTTTAGGTTTTCTAAACTATAGACAAAACCAAATCATACCCCAGTTTGATATTTATTAATATTTAAAAACACAAGATTCATTTTTATTTGAAATTGTTTACAGTGAGATCACCTTAAAAAATATCCTTACTATATAATAAGTATTGGAGAAGGAAATGGCAACCCACTCCAGTGTTCTTGCCTGGAAAATTCCGTGGACAGAGGAGCCTGGCAGGCTACAGTCTGTGGGGTCACAAAGAATCAGCCACGACTGAGCACATCAGCATATAATAAGTATAGAATAATTCCATTTGTGTTAAAAGTGAAGACATGTACTTTATTGACACAGGCTTATGAAAGATATTCTGTAAACCAGTTTACAGTTAAAAGGAAGAGAAAATGTTCATATTGAGTATATGTGATAGCTGTGTGCATGACCAGTGACACCCACATGAGCACACTTAGGGAAGCAGTCGTCCCAGCAGCGTGCCCTGGGGATGGCATCTGGTTACAGCGTTGTCGGTCCTGCGAGTGACGCTGGGGCAGGCTTCCGCCTCCGGTCACTCGCATGCAGCCTGTCGCAGGTTCTCAGTGCCCTGTGGTCCCCGGGGAGGAGGGGCCGGGCCCACCCAGGGTCCTCACAGCGTGGCCGAGAGCCAGATCCACTTAGCTTCCATCTGGGCCATTTCAGCAGAGGCATCTTCTGCCATTATAAGTCATTAATGGGAAAAGGGCCTTTTAAAATAATCATTTTCTTGGTTTTGAGCCCTGAAGAAAGGAGACTTAACGTTTCTTCCTAAAAGCACTCAAAATGCTTTTCATCTTCTAGTAGTTATAGTCAGAGTAAATTTAAAGTAAGCAAATTATAACAAAGCATAAACATTTTAGCATTCAGAATAAAATGGCAAGACAGGGAGTGAGTCCTCTGATGGTGTGTCTCGGCGCTGAGAAAAGCAGGGGTGCAGCAGGCATCCCGCGGGGCTGTCCCCGCCCCAGCCTCCTCTGCGCGCCCTGCTCAGCCTCTGCTCCCGGCATCGGTCCCCACACGGCGGGCCCCCAGGCGAGTGCTGAGCTGGCGGCGGCGTTCCGGCCATGACAGTGGCTGTCCGCTCGGGCCCTCAGGCATCATCAGTCGTGCAGGCTTTTCGTGGGCGCTGGCCACGCGAGCAGCCCTGTGACAGGTGGTGCTGGCTCTCACCTTTGTATCCCTGCTGTGTCTGTATTCAGAGCACACACAGGTCCTGCTTCATGTTTTCACATCTGTGTCCTTTCCCCAAAGGGAGTCGCCTGTGGCCGTGGGACTCCTAAAAGACGGTCTGTCCTGAGAGTGGTGTTGGGACGGTGGCTCCCACAGCCCCACAGGCTCTTTGGGGCAAGTTTGGCTTCTGAGGTGAAGGGGGTGGATGTTTTAAACAATCAGCCTAATGGCTTACTTTATTGTATTGACTTTGGTGTTTAGTGTGCCATATTGATTATTGATGTTACTGTATTGATTTTGATGTTCGGTCTGTATGACATCTGTCTGACTTTCCTGGATTTATTGTATTGATGATTGATGTTACTGTATTGATTTTGATGTTTGGTCTATCCGACATCTGTCCGACTTTCCAGAGTTTATTGTATTGATTATTGATGTTACTATATTGATTTTGATGTTCAGTCTGTCTGACACCTGTCTGACTTTCCAGGGTTCAGGATAAGTTGGAGGTGCTGAATTACACATCCATCCCTGTCTTCCTCCCAGAGGTCACCATCGGTGCCCACCAGAGTGACCAGGTCTTCCAGGAGTTCACAGAGGTAAGGCCCTTGAGCAGTGGGTGTCAGACAGCCTGTGAAAAGTCAGTTCAGGAGCGTGCTCTCTGTGGGTCTGTTTCCGTGAGCAAGCTCCATTTTCGCTGAAATGATTCTCCTGCCTGCCTTCATGTCTGCTGTGCAGCTCCTCCAGCAGCAGGGCCACACGCAGGGCGCTGCTCTCCTGGGAAACCATCTGGGCCAGCCTGTCGTTGCTCCTCAGTTTCTGTCCTTCCCCGTCAGCTCTCAGGCCTGGTGTCACGGTGTGCCATCCTCGAGGAGGGGAGGTGTGCGCTTCTGCAGAGGCCTAGGGTGCACGGGCGCCCTCGGGGAGGACAAGCGCAGGCGTGAGAGCTGGGCAGGTCCACAGGCTTCGTTCAGAGTGGCGTGGAGAGTTGTCGGGGCAGGACTGGGTAAACTTGGAGGGCTCTGGAAGCTCTATGCTGGAACCTGGCCAGCAGTGATCACTCCTGAGTCACAGCTCCAGTGGGGTAGTGAGAATGTCCGCGGTGGCTGTGATTGGTTATCGGCAGAAGCGCAGAATAACTGTATTTAAATCAGAACTTCAAGCTGGGCGGTCAGTGCTCACGTGTGTTACTTGCTCAGTCATGTCCGACTCTTCGCAATCCCATGGGCTGTAGCCCACCAGGCTCCTCTGTCCATGGGATTCTCTGGGCAAGGGCGGTCAGCGCATGGACGAGTTGGCATCTGAGTTCAGCATTGTTGTGTGACTGTAGTTCTCTGAGTTGTGTCTGCACATTGCTGGCACAGCACTGACTGGTGCCCGAGGACATCACTGCTTTCCTTCTTACATGAGATACTTGGCATTTGCTTTTAAGTAAGTTCTTCGGTGGCTTTCGAAGTGACTTTCAGCATAGATATTTGGGGAGGACCATGAAAGTGTAAAGCTGTCGCTCGAGGTCCCTGCGGTTCGTGTTTCTCTCTTCCTGATGCGCGTCTGTGTTTCACATCCTCTGAGAGGAGCTGGCGGGCGTGGGTTAGGGGGCTGAGTGGCCCGTCACCACAGCTGCTGCCCCCACGCTGCTCTGCCGGGCCGGGGGCCTTGCCCCCGAGTGCTGTCCCTGCCCCTCACGTGGTGACCCAGCGGCCTCGACAAGCCTGGCATCAGGGCTGCCCCACGTGGTGGCCGCGGCCTTCCTGCTTGAGCTCATCCTGCCACGCCCAGCTCCGGAGTTCCAGCTCCTGAGGCCAGAAACCCAGAAGTCAGCCGACCTCTTTCTCACTTTCCAGTACAGACTGGACAGAATATAAAAGTTCAATACTCTTGGTTCTGTCCGCAGTCTGAGCACCGTTCAGAACATCCTCAGTGACCGCCCTGGTCCACACTGGCATGCCTCCTAGCTGACTGCCCTGCTTCTGCCCGCTCCCTGTACAGCTTGTTTTTTAACCAGAGACCAGGACGTTCCCACCAAGTACATCACACCCATCTTTTTACCTCCCTATATCCTGCAGAGGACAAGCCAGAGCCCTCTCGACAACCGGAGACCTCCCTCCCTCTGGTCCAGCCGCAGGGGCCTCCTTCCTACCTCGTGAATGTCCCAGGAGCACTGAGCTGCACTCTGCATCCCTGTGTGGACCTGTACGATTCTCCCCCAGCATCCTATCCACCCCCCTCACCCCTGCGGGCTTCTGCTCACCTGTCACCTTCTTGGCAAGGTCCTCCTGGACCATGACCAAGACCTGAACTTCAGCTCCCCCAGCTCACAGCGGCTCTGCCCTACCCTCTTCTGGGAATTCAGTTTTCTCCCCAGCAGTTGCCATCGTCATTTAAGGTTCTCTGTCTTACCTTCTGTTTATTTTCTGTTTCCTCCCACTCTGATGTCAGTGCCTGTCTGAGGTCAGGGATTCTTGTCTGTGTCACGCACAGCGTTGTTCCCAGGGCCTGGGACAGCTCTGGCGCCTGGTACGCACTCAGTGAATATTTAGCAGAATAAATCATTGAACTAACAAACAAACGGAGTAAATGCATGAAGGCGCTGGCGCCTGCAGAACCCGAGTGAGCAGAGGTGCCCACTCAAGTGCCCCAAGGGCACCTTGCCCATCAGGTCACAGCTGCAGGTCAGGTGCCCTGCTGTTCACATTAAAAAAATGTGGTACCTTTTTTTTCCCACAAATTTATTTTAAAAGGAAACTTTATGTCAATAATGCAAGTGAAAAGCCACTGCCACTCCTCATAAACAGCAGGAAGACTAGCACAGCGCAGCCACGCCGCTGAATTCTGCACTGGCAGATGTGGGAGACGTGTGCAGCAGCCACGCCAGCATCGTGGTGGCTGCGGGAGGCACTGGGGCTCTCAGGAATTAAAGCTGCGGCCAAGCGGGCATTGACAGTCCCCATGGGAGAAGGGGAGAGCGTGCCAGCAAGGGAGGACAGTGTCTTTCTAATCTTCAGACTTTTTCTTAACATTACTGTATGGGGTGCATCTCTGGTTCATGGCTGGATAGACATCATGACAGTGTTCATCCTTCTCTTGTCTCTGATCTCATGGAGAGAGTTCTCAGTAATTCACCAAAGCGTTGAGTAGCCAGGTTAGTCATAGATCCTCTTTCCAAGATCAGGGAAGTTCCGTTTTAGTAGGAGTTTCCAAGGAGCTGCTGTTGAGTATGGATGTTGAGCGTTATTGCACTTTTTGTCATGGGTGATTTTCTCTTCTTTCTGTTACTGTGGTCATAAAATTACATTGGTTGATTTTCTAGTTCAAGGCCAACCTTGGTTTCCCGGAGAAGTCCTACTGTGAGCTTCTTATAGTATCCTAGTCAGATTTGTCAGCAAGATCATGCTGACAGCAAGCACTAAGTTGAGAGGCGGTCCTCATTTCAGCTCTCTGGAAGGGTTTGCTCACGGTCGTCATGACTCCTTGCTACAGTGTTGAGAAGGCTTGACTGGGGGAGCCACGTGGAAATGCTTTTCATCATAACTCACTTTCATAGATGCGGAATATTCAGGATTCTTCTTGGGTTTTCAAAGTTGTGTTTGTTGAAGAATTTGCCTCCGTTTCATATTTTCTAATTTCTTGGCATTAAGTTGTTCAAAATGTCCTTTTTAGCGTTTTTAGTTCGATCACATTGATGGTGACCCTGTCCGCTTCTCCATCCTGTTACCAGTCCTGGTGTTTTCCCTCCTTCTATTTCAGACTCTTGAAAGAAGCTCGTCATTCAGGGAGCCAGCTTCTTGCTTGTACTGTTGTATGTTCCATCACTGATGACTACTCCTTATTTTTCCCCTTTCATTTGCTGTTTTTCTAACTTCTTAGTATGAGTGGGTGGATCATTGATTTTCTGCCTGTCGTGCCTTTGAATATATGCATGTAAAGCTGGTCACATTGCCCTCTAAATTTGGCTTAATTAACTAGATCTCGTAGTTTTTGATGTTGTGTTTTCATTATCATTCAATTCAAAATATTTTCTAATTTTAGTCTGATTTCTTTTTTGGCTATTGTGCTAATTTGAATTATATTAGATAATTTAGAAACAGGCGGAGTGTTTCTAATGGTCTTTTTGTTGCTGGTTTCTGGCTTAACTCCTCTAGTCACAAATAGCCTTGTGACTTCAGTCCTTGGAAAGCGGCTGAGACTGACTTTTCGGCTCAGCATTGATCACCTTGGCGGCGGTTCATGGTCCTGGAGGAGAAGGCCATTCCGCCCATCATGGCCGGGCTCTTGCAGCACCCTTGAAGGGAAGTCTGTTAGTCACGGTACTCAGACGGTCTCTCTCCTCGCTGACTCTTTTTGCTTCCTCTGTCAGTTTGCCGTGAGAGGTCTGGGGAGGCTGCCACTGTCTGTGGGTCTGTTCCTCCTTTAGTTCTGGCAGGTTTTGCTTTGTATATATCTTGAGGTTGCATTATTAGACTTACACGCGATTAGAATTGCTGCACTTTCCTAATAGGGTTACCCTTTTGTTGTTCAATAGCTAAATCATGTCCGACTCTTTGCGACGCCATGGACTGCAGCACACCAGGCTCCTCTGCCCTCCACTGTCTGCCGGAGCTTGCTCAGACTCACGTCCATTGAGTCAGTGATGCCATGCAACCTCTCATCTTCTATCTCCCCCTTCTTCTCCTGCCCTCAATCTTTCCCAGTATCAGGGTCTTATCCAGTGAGTTGGCTCTTCACATCAGGCGGCCAGAGTTTTGGAGCTTCAGCATCAGTCCTTCTCTGTGTGATTAAATTCTCCTTGCATCGTTGGTGCTGGTTCTTACCTTCAGGGTACTTCACTGGTCACTTCCATAACATCCACAGCCCTCCTTTGGTTAATATTTGCATGGTAGTGCTTTTTCCACATCTTTTAATTTCATTCTTTCTGTATCTTTGTATTTCCGGTGGACACCTTCTAACCTGAGAACAGCTTTGTCTTCAGTTTTTGCCCAGTCTAACCATGGGGGATGTTTATCTGTTCACATTTAGTGCAATTGCTGACACATTTGTGTTTAAATAGTTTATGTTAACTATATATTTTATATTTCTCTTACCTCTTCTTTGTATTTATTTTTTTTGTCTTGCCTGCTTGTGGATTAAAGTTTTTTTTTTAATTTTTTTTTTTAACATTTTTATTCCATTTCCCCTACTGTTCGCTTACTACTTATGATTTCTTCCATAGTTTCTTAGTGGCCGACCTGGTAATTACAGTGCTCAGCCTTGATTTGCTGACTTGTCATGTGCATTGGTGGTCCTCTAGTCCCACAGTACCGGCCCCTGGAGTACTGCTTCCCTTTACCCGGCTCCTGTGTGCTGTTTCTGTCACTGTCTATGTAGACCTTCGGGAGACTGTGGTTATTGTTCATGCGGTCAGTTCACACACACTGACCCCTGGCTGCCCTGCTGCTGAAGCCTCCCTGGTCTGCACACCTTCCTGTAGGTCGTGGTCCTTCTGTTTGAGGAAGTTTTGCTGACAGCAGAGTCTCACCCTTATTGGTTAAGATGTTCTTTAAGTTGTTCTGATTTTCATCTTGGAATTTTTCAAATTTACAAAAGAACAGGAACAGAAAACTAACTTCCAAACCTCTGTCAGTGATGAGCATCACGCCCGTGATCTTCAGTCGCCCTGACACATGGATTCTCAGAGTGTGGTCGCGTGTCAGGGCACCTGGGCGCCCATGAGGAATGCCAGTTCTCAGGCCCCAGCCCTGGAGCAGTCCCTGGTGATGGGGCCTGGAACCTGTTTTAGGGAGTCCTCCAGCCAGTTCTGGTACACACTAAGGTTTGAGAACCGTGGCTTTAATGTGTAATTCTTACAAACAAGGACATTCTCCCACATAACCACGGTACAGCTGTCAAGGTTAGGAAATTAACATTCATGCATTACTGCCTCTGATCCACAGACCTTGTTCAGAGCTCATCAGCTGTCCCAAGAAGGTTCACGTGCTGCCTGATAAGATGCAGTAAGTTCCCTAACATCCCTACAAAAACCACACAAAACCTAAGTCTGATCATGGGAAAACATCCAAACCAAACCAAATGGAGGGATATTAAAAAATAACCATCCTGTGATCTTCAGAAGTGCCAACGTCTTGAATATCAAGGAAAGTCTGAAGAACTGATCATATTCATAGGTTCTAAAGAGACAAGAAAACTAAATGCAATCCATTATCTTGGCTTAGATGCCTTTGCTCTGTCGGGCAGCATGTGACTCCTGTTTGTCCTGTCACGGGCTCTGTTAACTCTGGTCACCTGACTGAGGTGGTGGTCTCACTGTAAAGTTAACTGTTTTACTCTTTGTAATTAATAAATATTTACAGTGGAAGTTCCTTGAAACCATGTAAATGTCCATTTCCTCATCAGACTCTGACCCTGTAGTTGGCATCTGAGCATTTTCTTGGCTGAATTAATGGTTAATGTGACAGCTATCAAAGTGTAATTATCCAGATTCCATCATTCCTTCTACATCATTAGTTACTATTCTGCTGTGAAGAGATGGTCTCTCCTCTCTCTGCTTATTTATTTATACATTGGTATCACTGGATTCCCGAGATTCCTATTTTATACCCGTGCGTCTGTATTCACTTGTCTCAGTGTACTGACAGCCGCGAGTGCGCACCAGCACCTTTAATTCCAGGCTCCTCCTCACTGTCCCCGTTCCCCATCCTGCTCAGGCAGCCAGACACCTGGCCCCCTCGGTTCATCGTTTCCTTCCCGGCCGCGCCCTCGGGCGTCATCACGCTCCCTCCCCTGCTGCCTCTGCCCTATTGCACAGCCCGCGGTGGAGCCTGGTGCCGCCCCTCAGTGCCCGCTCCCGACCCCTGGAGCTGCTGACCTCTTTTGAAAGGCTTTTCCGCATGCCTCTGGCAGGGTCTTGCTGTGTTTGGGGGCAGTGTTTCTGACTTGGTTCTGAGCATCTGTGCTGTCTCGGGGGGGTGTGCGTCTGTACCTTCGTGTCTGCTCTGCTTAGAGTTCACGGCATTCTTTGGCTGATGCGTGTTGCCGGGTTTGGAGCAGTCTGGCTTGCCCCCGTTTCTCTCCTCTGCTTGGCGCCGCACGCTGGGCCCTTTCTGCCACGTTCTGTGTGCTCCTTCCTGTCTTCTTGCCGTTCGCTCTGTGACCTTCAGCCCAGATGTGCCCTTCACTCTGTCCTAATCACTGTCTCTTCAGCTCTTCTGGATCTGCTCTTAGGCCTGTATTTTCTATATTTGAGATTTTAACTTTCATCGTACTTGTTTTTGATTTTAGAATTTCATTCTTTTTTTCCTAAATAATTTCAAGTCATCTGTTGAAATTATTTTGTTATCTAATTTCTCTTGCGTATCAGTCAAAAAGGTATCTGGTAACTGTAATATTTGGACCTCTGTTAGATCTGTTTAAACTCATTCTCCCTCTGGTCTTTTCGTTTGGGGACATCTAATCTTATGTTTTGGTATACTGGTATTTTTTTAAATGCAGTCGTTATTTTGGAGGAACAGTTAAGATGGTGTGAAGCTGCGGCGCTGCACTGTCTGTTGTCCGGCAGTATGTCAGTCGGCGCCCCCGTGTCCGTCAGAGGCCCTGCCGGCGGGCGCGCTCTGGGGTTTGAGAGGCCCGGTGTGTCTCCCGGCGTGTCTCCCGTGTGCGCTTCCTGATGGAGCCCTTGTGCTGGACTGCTTCTCTGGGGGGGCGGCGCTTGACCCCTGCTGGGGGCCCACTGGGCTTCTGACTCCTGCCAGTAAGTGCAGGTGGGGCCCCTGGATGCAGTCAGCCCTGCCTTTGCTATCCTCTTCTGGGGCCTTGGAACTTCCCTGCCTTTGATGTCTTGGCACACGTTGTTTTTCAAATGTTGTCCATTTTTCCTGGTGGCTCGGGGTGGACTGGGCCTGTGCTCGTCCACCAGAAGCTGGACATATTCATCATTTCGCCGAGCAACTCAGTGAGGCTGTGCAGCAGCTCTTCATCATTGTTGTGTTTTCTCATTTTTAATCTGTGACCATTAAAGGGAGGCTGCTTTATTGGACTTAGGATTGTAGTGGTTAGAAATGTTGGGATTTTTAGTCAATATTTAAATGATTGGGGAAGTCTAGTTCTTAAAATTCTTAAGTTTTTAAAAAATAACTTCATTTTTTAAGAATAATTTTACACTCATGAAAAATTAGGATGATATTAGAGAGGGCTTCCCAGGTGGCGCAGTGGTAAAGACTCCGCCCGCCAATGCAGGGACATGAGAGATGTGAGCTGATCCTGAGTCAGGAAGATCCCCTGGAGTAGGAAAGGTCAGCGCATTCCAGTATTCTTGCCTGGGAAATCCCATGGACAGAGCAGTCTGGAGGGTTACAGTCCACGGGGTGGCAAAGAGCCAGACACGACCGAGCGTGCGCACACAGAGGCTTCTTGTTGTTGCTGTTCAGTTGCGACCAACTCCTTGCAACCCCGTGGACTGCAGCACGCCAGGCCTCCCTGTCCTTCACTGCCTCCCTGAGCTTGCTCAAACTCATGTCCATTGTGTTAGTGATGCCAGTCAACCATCTCATCCTCTGTCGTCCCCTTCTCCTCCTGCCCTCAATCTTTCCCAGCATCAGGGCCTTTTCCAGTGAGTCGGCTGTTGGCATCAGGTGGCCAAAGTATCAGAGCTTCAGTTTCAGCATCAGTCCTTCCAATGAATATTTAGAGTTGATTTCCTTTAGGATTGACTGGTTTGATCTCTTGCTATCCAAGGGACTCTCAAGAATCTTCTCCAGCACCAGAGTTTGAAATGATTAATTCTTGGGTGCTCAGCCTTCTCTGTGGTCCAGCTCTCACATCCATGCATGACTACTGGAAAAGCCTTAGTTTCTGCCTTTTAATACACTGTCTAAATTTGTCATAGCTATTCTTCCAAAGAGCAAGCGTCTTTTAAATCAGTGACTGAGTTCTTACGCATCCGGTTCCCCATGTTGATGTCTATATGCGTGTGGTGTATCTGTTACCAATACTGAACACTGTTGATATGTTACTACTCACGAGAGACCATACCTTATTTAGATTTCCGTAGTTTTCCCTTGATAGCCTTTTTCTGACCCAGGATATAATGCAAGGCAGCTTGTGGCTTTTGGTTGTCCTCTCTCCATAAGCCCCTCCTGACTGTGACCACTTCTCAGACTTTCCTTGTCTGAGTGATTGTAGCAGTTTTGCGGAGCACTGGCCAGGTGTTCTATGGAGTGCCCGTCACTTGCAGCTTGCCTGGTGCTCGTCTAGTGATCGGCTTGGACGTGTGTCTGGGGGAATCGTGATCGGCCTGGACGTGTGTCTGGGGGACTCGTGATCGGCCTGGACGTGTGTCTGGGGGAGTCGTGATCGGCCTGGACGTGTGTCTGGGGGACTCGTGATCGGCCTGGACGTGTGTCTGGGGGACTCGTGATCGGCCTGGACGTGTGTCTGGGGGACTCGTGATCGGCCTGGACGTGTGTCTGGGGGACTCGTGATCGGCCTGGACGTGTGTCTGGGGGACTCGTGATCGGCCTGGACGTGTGTCTGGGGGACTCGTGATCGGCCTGGACGTGTGTCTGGGGGAATCGTGATCGGCCTGGACGTGTGTCTGGGGGACTCGTGATCGGCCTGGACGTGTGTCTGGGGGACTCGTGATCGGCCTGGACGTGTGTCTGGGGGACTCGTGATCGGCCTGGACGTGTGTCTGGGGGACTCGTGATCGGCCTGGACGTGTGTCTGGGGGACTCGTGATCGGCCTGGACGTGTGTCTGGGGGACTCGTGATCGGCTTGGCTGTGTGTCTGGGGGATCGTGATCGGCCTGGACGTGTGTCTGGGGGATCGTGATCGGCCTGGATGTGTGTCTGGGGGACTCGTGATCGGCTTGGCTGTGTGTCTGGGGGATCGTGATCGGCCTGGACGTGTGTCTGGGGGATCGTGATCGGCCTGGATGTGTGTCTGGGGGACTCGTGATCGGCTTGGCTGTGTGTCTGGGGGATCGTGATCGGCTTGGCTGTGTGTCTGGGGGATGTGTGGGGGATCGTGATCGGCTTGGACGTGTGTCTGGGGGATGTGTGTCTGGGGGAGCAGAGTGGAAGCCCCATGCGTGTGCCGTCGCTACTGGTGCTGATGGTGGCCCAGCCGAGGCATCTGTCAGATCCTCTGGACGCCCTCCCCTCCAGGTGCTCAGCAGGCCGTCAGAGCCTTTGTGTTTATTTTGTGGGGTAAAACTTGTGTCATAATTTGGAGGCTTTTTTTAAAAAATGAAATTCAGTTACTTGATATTTCCAGTTCATTTGCTCAGTCATGCCCAACTCTTCACGACCTCACGGACTGCAGCACGCCAGGCTTCCCTGCCATCACCAACTCCTGGAGCTTGTTCAAATTCATGTCTGTTGAGTCAGTGATGCCATCAACCATCTCATCCTCTGTTGTCTCCTTCTCCTCCTGCCCTCAATCTTTCCCAGCATCAGGGTCTTTTCTAATGAGTCGGCTCTTCACATCAGGTGGCCAAAGTATTGGAGCTTCAGCATCAGTCCTTCCAATGAATGAATATTCAGGACTGAGTTCCTTTATGATTGACTGGTTGGATCTTCTTGCAGTCCAAGGGACTCTCAAGAGTCTTCTCCAACACCACAACTCAAAAGCATCAATTCTTCAGCGCTCAGCCTTCTTTATGGTCCAACTCTCATATCCATACATGACCACTGGAAAAACCATAGCTTTGACTTAGCTGGACCTTTGTCATTAAAGTGATGTCTCTGCTTTTTAATATGCTGTTTAGGTTTGTCATAGCTTTTCTTCCAAGGAGCAGGCATCTTTTAATTTCATGGCTGCAGTCACTATCTGCAGTGATTTTGGAACCCAAGGAAATAAAGTCTGTCACTGTTTCCATTGTTTTCCCATCTATTTGCCATGAAGTGATGGGACCAGATGCAATGATCTTAGTTTTTTGAATGTTGAGTTTTAAGCCAGCTTTTTCACTCCCCTTTTTCAGTTTCATCAAGAGGCTCTTTAGTTCCTCTTTGCTTTCAGCCATAAGGGTGGTGTCATCTGCATATCTGAGGTTATTGATATTTCTCCCAGCAATCTTGATTCCAGCTTGCACTTCATCCAGTCTGGCATTTAGCATAATGTGCTCTGCATATAAGCAAGGTGACAGTATACACACTTGGTGTACTCCTTTCCCAATTTGGAACCAGTCCATTGTTCCCTGTCCAGTTTGGTTTCTTGACCTGTATACAGATTTCTCAGGAGGCAGGTCAGGTGGTCTGGTATTCCCATCTCTTGAAGAATTTTCCACAGTTCGTTGTGATCCACACAGTCGAAGGCTTTAGCATAGTCACTGAAGCAGATATTTTTCCAGAATTGTCTTGCTTTTCTATGATCCAGTCAGATCAGATCAGTCGCTCAGTCGTGTCCGACTCTTTGTGACCCCATGAATTGCAGAACGCCAGTCCTCCCTGTCCATTACCAACACCCGGAGTTCACTCAGACTCACATCCATCGAGTCAGTGATGCCATCCAGCCATCTCCTCCTCTGTCGTCCCCTTCTCCTCTTGCCCCCACTCCCTCCCAGCATCAGAGTCTTTTCCAATGAGTCAACTCTTTGCATGAGGTGGCCAAAGTACTAGAGTTTCAGCTTTAGTATCATTCCTTCCAAAGAAATCCCAGGGCTGATCTCCTTTAGAATGGACTGGATGGATCTCCTTGCAGTCCAAGGAACTCTCAAGAGTCTTCTCCAACACCACAGTTCAAAAGCATCAATTCTTCGGCGCTCAGCCTTCTTCACAGTCCAACTCTCACATCCATACATGACCACAGGAAAAACCATAGCCTTGACTAAACGAACCTTTGTTGGCAAAGTAATGTCTCTGCTTTTTAAAATGCTGTCTAGGTTGGTCATAACTTTCCTTCCAAGGAGTAAGTGTCTTTTAATTTCATGGCTGCAGTCACCATCTGCAGTGATTTTGGAGCCCAGAAAAATAAAGTCTGACACTGTTTCCACTGTTTCCCCATCTATTTCCCATGAAGTGATGGGACCACATGCCATGATCTTTGTTTTCTGAATGTTGAGCTTTAAGCCAACTTTTTCACTCTCCACTTTCACTTTCATCAAGAGGCTTTTTAGTTCCTATTCACTTTCTGCCATAAGGGTGGTGTCATCTGCATATCTGAGGTTATTGATATTTCTCCTAGCAATCTTAATTCCAGCTTGTGCTTCTTCCAGTCCAGCGTTTCTCATGATGTACTCTGCATATAAGTAAACAGGGTGACAATGTACAGCCTTGACGTACTCCTTTTCCTATTTGGAAACAGTCTGTTGTTTCACGTCCAGTTCTAACTGTTGTTTCCTGACCTGCATACAAATTTCTCAAGAGGCAGATCAGGTGGTCTGGTATTCCCATCTCTTTCAGAATTTTCCACAGTTTATTGTGATCCACACAGTCAAGGCTTTGGCATAGTCAATAAAGCAGAAATAGATGTTTTTCTGGAACTCTCTTGCTTTTTCCATGATCCAGCGGATGTTGGCAATTTGATCTCTGATTACTCTGCCTTTTCTAAAACCAGCTTGAACATCAGGAAGTTCACGGTTCACATATTGCTGAAGCCCGGCTTGGAGAATTTTAAGCCTTACTTTACTAGCGTGTGAGATGAGTGCAATTGTGCGGTAGTTTGAGCATTCTTTGGCATTGCCTTTCTTTGGGATTGGAATGAAAACTGACCTTTTCCAGTCCTGTGGCCACTGCTGAGTTTTCCTAATTTGCTGGCATATTGAGTGCAGCACTTTCACAGCATCATCTTTCGGGATTTGGAATAGCTCAACTGGAATTCCATCACCTCCACTAGCTTTGTTCATAGTGATCTAAGGCCCACTTGACTTCACATTCCAGGATGTCTGGCTCTAGGTCAGTGATCATACCATCGTGATTATCTGGGTCGTGAAGATCTTTTTTGTACAGTTCTTCTGTGTATTCTTGCCACCTCTTCTTAATATCTTCTGCTTCTGTTAGGTCCATACCATTTTTGTCCTTTATCGAGCCCATCTTTGCATGAAATGTTCCTTTGGTATCTCTGATTTTCTTGAAGAGATGTCTAGTCTTTCCCATTCTGTTGTTTTCCTCTATTTCTTTGTATTGATCGCTGAAGAAGGCTTTATCTCTTCTTGCTATTCTTTGGATCTCTGCATTCAGATGTTTATATCTTTCCTTTTCTCCTTTGCTTTTCGCTTGTCTTCTTTTCACAGCTATTTGTAAGGCCTCCCCAGACAGCCATTTTGCTTTTTTGCATTTCTTTTCCATGGGGATGGTCTTGATCCGTGTCTCCTGTACAATGTCACGAGCCTCATTCCATAGCTCATCAGGCACTCTATCTATGAGATCTAGACCCTTAAATCTATTTCTCACTTCCACTGTATAATCATAAGGGATTTGATTTAGGTCATACCTGAATGGTCTAGTGGTTTTCCCTACTTTCTTCAATTTAAGTCTGAATTTGGCAATAAGGAGTTCATGGTCTGAGCCACAGTCAGCTCCTGGTCTTGTTTTTGCTGACTGTATAGAGCTTCTCCATCTTTTTGGCTGCAAAGAATATAATCAATCTGATTTTGGTGTTGACCATCTTGTGATGTCCATGTATAGAGCCTTCTCTTGTGTTGTTGGAAGAGGGTGTTTGTTATGACCAGTGCATTTTCTTGGCAAAACTCTATTAGTCTTTGCCCTGCTTCATTCCGTATTCCAAGGCCAAATTTGCTTGTTACTTCAGGTGTTTCTTGACTTCCTACTTTTGCATTCCAGTCCCCTATAATGAAAAGGACATCTTTTCTGGGTGTTAGTTCTAAAACATCTTGTAGGTCTTCAGAGAACCGTTCAACTTCAGCTTCTTCAGTGTTACTGGTTGGGGCATAGACTTGGATTACTGTGATATTGAATGGTTTGCCTTGGAAACGAACAGAGATCATTCTGTCGTTTTTGAGATTGCATCCAAGTACTGCATTTCGGACTCTTTTGTTGACCATGATGGCTACTCCATTTCTTCTGAGGGATTCTTGCCCACAGTAGTAGATATACTGGTCACCTGAGTTAAATTCACCCATTCCAGTCCATTTCAGTTCGCTGATTTTGGCAATTTGATCTCTGGTTCCTCTGTCTTTTCTAATTCCAGCTTGAACATCTGGAAGTTCTTGGTTCATATACTGTTGAAGCCTGGCGTGGGGAATTTTGAGCATTACTTCACTAGCGTGTGATATGAGTGCAATTATGCGGTAGTTTGAACATTTCTTTGGCATTGCTTTCCTTTGGGATTGGAATGAAAACTGACCTTTTCCAGTCCTATGGCCACTGCTGAGTTTTCCTAATTTGCTGGCATATTGAGTGCAGCACTTTCATAGCATCATCTTTTAGGATTTGAAATAGCTCAGTTGGAATTCCGTCACCTCTACTAGCTTTGTTCGTAGTGATGCTTCCTGAGGCCCCCTTGATTTTGCACTGTAGGATGTCTGGCTCTAGGTGAGTGATCACACCATCATGGTTAGCCGGGTCATGAAGATCTTTTTTGTATAGTTCTGTGTATTCTTGCCACCTCTTCTTAAGACTTTCTGCTTCTGTTAGGTCCATGCCATTTCTGTCCTTTATTTTGCCCATCTTTGCATGAAATGTTCCCTTGGTATCTCTAATTTTCTTGAAGAGATTTCTAGTCTTTCCCATTCTATTGTTTTCTTCTGTTTCTTTGCATTGATCACTAAGGAAGGCTTTCTTATCTCTCCTTGCTATTCTTTGAACTCTGCATTCAAATGGGTATATCTTTCCTTTTCCCTTTTGCCTTTCACATCTCTTCTTTTCTCAGCTATTTGTAAGGCCTCCTCAGACAACCCAATTTGCCTTTTTGCATTTCTTTTCTTGGGGATGGTCTTGATCACCGCCTCGTGTACAGTGTCACGAGCCTCCGCCCATAGTTCAGGCGCTCTCTCCATCAGATCTGATCCCTTGCATCTGTTTGTCACTTCCACTGTATAATCGTAAGGCGTTTGATTTAGGTCATACCTGAATGGTCTAGTGGTTTTCCCTACTTTCTTCAATTTAAGTCTGAATTTTTAAAAAATGGTAAGTTGAAATTAGAATGTAAATAATAGTGAGTGTATCTCTTCATTCACAGAATTTTGTTTGGACCTTAAAGACGTGAGCAAGAGTTATTGCCAAATTTCGCTGTGGAAAGGGCGTTGTGGGGAATTAAAGATGAACGAATAAAACCCGTCTGTGAATTTCTCCTCCAGTGGTCTGTATCCAGAAAGATTTCTCTCTCCCTGAAGGTTCCCTGGCCCGGCTATGAACATAGTTCTAAAATGGCCGAGCTAGCAGCCAGCGAGGCCGCTGTCCTCTGAGACCCCGAGACAAGGGTGGCTCTGTGCGGGGGTGAGCGAGCGGCGTGGGGACATTTTAAGGGATTGCTTCTTTCCCAGCCGAATTGATTCAGTACTAGAGCAGAGAGTGTTTTGCGGCCATTTACTTCCTGGAATAAGCGAGAGTCGGCGGGGCTTTCTATGGCGATGGTCTGCTGAAGTGAGTTACCCTGGTTTCCCACTGTCCAGGAAAACAGCATTTAAAAATGAGTGTCTTAGCCAGTCTGAATAGGAGCAGTTTGTCCAGTTGGCCCTTTACAATGTGGGGGCAAGATCTTACAGGTGGCCCCCCTCCATTTCCACGGTCTGTGGTTCCGCCGCGTTGTTCAAGGGTCAGCTGTATCATCCTGATTAACATAATAAAGGTAATAAACCGAAACCTGCATCATGGTCTCCTCAGAAGCCTGAGAAGCTCTGG
Source organism: Bubalus kerabau (assembly GCF_029407905.1). Classification (NCBI taxonomy): domain Eukaryota; kingdom Metazoa; phylum Chordata; class Mammalia; order Artiodactyla; family Bovidae; genus Bubalus; species Bubalus kerabau. The sequence goes on along the minus strand of NC_073629.1, from coordinate 119,529,239 downwards.
CCTTGCACTTGTGGGGGCCTGGCAAGTAGGAGGGGGTGGTGTTCTCAAGACACACTGGTTGCCTCGTGTGATGGTAGTGGAGACGCGGGACTTAGGTCCTGCGGGGAGGCTGAGCTTGTTGACGCTCTGTGGTTGGAGATTCCTGGGTAGTGCTTCCAATTCTTGGAAAAAGACATTTCTTTTTTGTTCAGCTGACACCTTCTGATTCGTTGGTAGGGTCTTCCTCCTTGCTTCCATCTTCAGTTTCTTCTCTTACTCTAAACATCGTGAACGTAGTCTCTGTATTCCGTGTGTGGTATCGGGGCTGGAGCCTGACTCCGTCATTTACCGTTTTCTCTGATTCCTACCCGTGGTGGCTTACTTCCTGCTGCCTCTTGGAGACCTTGGACCCTGAGTTCATGCTTTGTGGGTGTTTATCCCTGGCCCTCCTCAGGACAGGATGGTTCAGGAAGTTTTGAATTCAGGTGAACCCAGACTGTCTGGAAATCAGTTACCTTGGTTCGTAGCTGGGTGTACTCCTGCCGGGGTATTTCATTCACAGGACATCCTGTGTTGTCCGCTGACGCTGACGGCCCTGTTCCTAGATGGACTGTGCTGGCTCCAGGCCCAGGGGTTCAGGAAGTGCTAGGGTTGAAGCTTCCTTTGCTGCTTGTGGGATCCCAGGCCCGGATGGTGAGGATCAGGAGCCCACGCTTGTGTGAGGACCGGCTGAGGCAGTGAATTCTTAAGGTCCCGTTGAGACCTCCTTGTGCATTCTCCACCGGCCTCCCTCCCTTCCCCTCTCCCCGCCCCCCAGCATCGCCACCACCACTTGCCGAAGCCCCGGAGGTGGAGCCTTCCACTCAACGCTGCTTTCCCGCTCCCTCTCCGTTTCAGCCCCAGGTGAGATCTCACATTGCTCAGCAGTGCAGCTAAACGCGTTTCTGGAGGTTTTTCAGGGTACTGGGCTGTTGTTTTGCTGGAAGCGGAAGGCTTCTCTGTTTTTGTTTGTGATCTGAAAGCTGATTTGGAGCTGGGTCTTCCGTGTCCCCTCCGCAGAGGGTCCGAGCGGGGAGCTGGGTCTCCCTTTGCGCAGTGGACAGAGAACCGTTGAGCCCCAGTTCAGGGCGCGTGAGGGAAGCCTTGCGCTGTGATGCTCCAGAGAGCTGCGGCATCTCGAGGGCGCTGAATGGTGGGGGCCGCGCTCCCCCAGCCCCTGCTCCGAGGCACGCCCCTGGCGTCTATCACGTGTTTCCTGTTTCCAGCGCTGTTTGCTGTTCTTAGCGCTGGGGCCGTGGAGGGATGAATTAGCGGGGAGTGCGTAGCCGGGCCTCTGAGTGCTGAGGGACTCGGGTGGGGTCTTGGGTGCCTGCCCGCGTGGATGTTGGTGTCCCCGCTGCACTTGGGGCGGGGGGCAGTAGTCCTGGGAGGTAGAGGCAGGCTCGGCTCATTCCAGGAATGGAAGCGTCTGTGCGGAGGGGAGAGGGGTAGGCAGCGTGCAGGAGAGGAGGGCTCTATCAGTGAGAGTGCGGCCCCAGGGAGGCCCCCCAAGGCTCTAGCAGGGCGACCTCCCGAGACTGGGCTGGTGCCTCGCTTGTCAGTCCTTGTGTGGGCTCTGCCACTTCACCTGCCGTGACACAGGGGCCTTGACTAGTGGTGAGCTTTTTAAGAGAAAAAGGGTCTCGGAGTTTCACGTGCTAAGAATGAATGGTTTGGTTTGGTTTCGCTGAACTGTGGCCTGGGCGCTTGTTTGCAGACCTGTGGCAGCCCTGGCCGGGCTCCCGCTGGCCTTCGCCTCCATGCAGTCTCCAGGGACTGCCTGGAGTCTCAGAGGGACGTGAGAGCCATTTATCAGCACGTTTTCCATGCACACACTGCCCCCAGCTCTGAAGTTGGAAGTGACCCTGTAAACAAATTCATATAAATTCTGAATGTGTGCATGAGTGCCTACTAATTTTTTTAAGCCATTTTCAAATGCTGCATCAGGTCACTTTTTATTTCTGCACAGCCCTTCCTTGGGGTAGACAAACCGGGAATTGGTTTCCACTTTACTGATTCTGTCCCTTTCCAATTTAAGGAGGCCAGATGCTATTAAGATACTGTGTTCCCTCCATGAGTCAGATCGCGTCCAAGACAGTGGCTGGGATAGCAGGGTCTTCGGCTTTCTCTCCTGTTGTTTGCATTTCCTTACCACCTCAGCTCGCTATCTTCATTTTCAGTGTCAAGTTCTCCTTTACCAGTTTTAAAAATAGAGTTGTTCAATAACTTTAATATGTTAATGTTGTATGTTCTTGCCTTTACAAAGTTCACTTTACTAAGGACAAACTTGCAATACACAGAAAAGCCTTAGGATCAGTTTATCTAAATCTGCTGAAGAAGACAGGTACAGACGTGGCTGTTTCGTCCTCTCGACATTCAGACCTTAGTTAGGACAATTCGGCATCTGTTTTTTGTGCTGAAATGCCCGTTCTTGGTTAGAGGCTGTTTGACTTGAGTAGATGTCTGATGCTTTCAGTCTGCCCTTCGTTAGCTGTGGCTGGAAGAGGCTCTAAGACCTGCCTCTCTCCCCGCGCCGCGCCTCGGGCCCCGCGGAAAGCTGCTGTTGCAGTTCAGCGTTAGTCTGCCTGTCCCCTTATTTGCATTGCTGTGTGTAGGAAATAATGTGTGTCCCTCGGAGAGGAGAGTCAGCGTCAAAGGTAGATGTCCTGCCAGGCGCACCGGTTTGTGCAGAGGTGCGGGTTTCCCGGGGGCCTGCGGCTCTGAAGAGACGGGCAGCTTTTCGCCCACAGCCTGGCCGGCCGGGGCGCCCACACTTTGCTCGTGTTCAGTTGTCACTTCTGTTTTAGGATTTTTAGGAACGTCCTATTCTCAGGTGTTTGAACAGGTATTGAGTTAGGAGCTTCCTTTTCAGCTAATGTGAGTTGAGTGGAATTAAGACGTTTACCTGTATGATACTGCGACCCTGCGGCATGAAGATGAGCCTCTAGCGTGGGTGTATTTGCAGTGGGCGCTCCGCCTGTCATGCACTGCGTCCCCTTCTCCCATGTCCGGTAGGGCAGGGGGCACTCAGACCCTCCAGCGCTTTCCACCTGCTGCTGTCCCACTTCCCGACTGGGTCATGTGTTCTGTGTATTTTACAAGCTTAGAAAACATAGGACTGGCGTTCATGTCTCTCAAAGCAGCTAGGACACAGTGCGTCAGAGGTGGAAGGATCTGTTTCCTCCAGGAGAATGAGTGAATATGTGTTTCTTTTCTCAATTGGCTGGTGTCTGAGCAGCTGGCTAATTCTGTGCCGGCATCTCTAAGCACCCGGAGTAGCCTCTGTGGCCTCGGACCTCTCGAGCCGCTTCCGGCACTCTTGCTGTCCAGGCTGGAGCAGGTGGAACTGGGTGCCTTTCCTGACGTCAGGGCTCACCAGGGCCTCAGATGCCTCGTGGTCAGACTCAGTGCATCAGTTGGTTTCCGCTCCCTCTGGACCCCCACTCAGAGCTCACACCCACCGTCCCTGCTGGCTCCCCCCGACGCAGGGCAGACCCATGTGGGCCAGAGCGCTGAGCTCCAGCCAGGCCCAGGGGCTGTGCTCCTGCTGGCTTGTCAGGCACCTCCTGAGGGACGTGCTGGGCGGCCCTGTGACCTCTGCCTTCACGGCTCCACGGAGGGGGTGTACAAGTGAGGAACTGGATTGGTGGTGGAGGCGCAGGTTGGTGGAAAGGGGATATGGAGTGAGAAAAAGGAAGAAGCTAGTTTTGGGTCTCACTGTGAAACACTGCAGACGGAAACCTCCTGGGGTTCTCTGCGGGCTTCTCTCCACTGAGAGGGCCACTGGGATCTGGGGACCCCACTCGGTTCCCACGGCCAATCAGGGCTGCCCAGAGAGGGCCAGAGGGCAGACTGTGGCGCAGTTACTAGAGGCTGGCGGGCTCTGCGGCTCCAGACTCTGCTCGTGTTTATTCTCTGCTCTGTGGTTTAATATCCGATTCACAGGGAAGACGGCAGAGCCCTCCTGGGCCGTCCCGCAGTGCTGGCGGCTGGCCTGGCGGGGTCTGCTGCTGTTAGGGAGGCTGGAGAGCCTCTCAGAGCGTCCCTGAGATCCGAACTCTGTTCTCTGGACGTGAGGCTGCAGTTCGTCATTCAGATAAAACGTTACTTTCTGACGTGATAAACTTGAAGGCATGATAACGTCTTAGATTGTTCTTGCTACAGCCGCTGTGTGTTTGCGGCAGTTGGCTGGGAGCCCCTCGTGGACGAGAGTGGCGGAGGGGAGACGCGCCTGCAGCTCCTGCTTCGTGGCCGCTCCTGGTTCCCACCCTGTGCCCTTGGGCCCCTGCCCCTAACCGGCCGTGCGGTCCCTACGGGAGGCGCAGGCAGGAGACGGGAGGGTTGGGGGAAGGGCTGACACGTCCCCTGCCGCCACCCTTCCCGCGTGGCTGCGGCTCCCCTGGGCCAGAACCGTTTCTGCCCGTGGCTCCACGGCCCCCTCGTGACAGCAAGGCAGTGCTTGGGTTGGTGTTGATAGTATTTGCGTTTATAGTGCCCCACCAGGGTGGACGCTCCCAGGGGCGGGGTCCTGTCGTGCTTTATTCCCGAGGAGCCCCTCACCCTTGCAGCAACCTTGAAGCCCCAGGGGCAGGCCCCCCTGCCCTGGGGCACGAGGGATGGAGCAGGGAGGCTGTCGGTGAGCAGGGGACATGTGTCTGCTGTAAACTGCTGGTAACCACACTCTCCGTTCCACAGCTGCCAGGCCGCAAGTACCGCGCCGGGTACAACGAGGACGTGGGGGACAAGTGGATCTGGCTGAAGTGACACCTCCCGGAGGCCACCTCGCAGGGACGAAGACATGCCCAGGCCCCCAGCTCCTGTACTCCGCTAGCCTCACGCTGGGTGGCAGGGGTGCGAACATCACACAGTGGGCGCAGGGTAGTCACGGGAGCGGACAGAAGCCCCCCAGTTAGGGGGCCCAGCTTCCTTCTACAGCTCTTGTCCCCGGGCAAGCAGCGTCCGCTGTGAGAGAGCAGGCACCGCCTGGAGCGTCTCCTTCCCCACAGCCCGGCTGTGTCGGGCCCAGTCTGCGCCTGTGTCTTCAGACTTCAAGAAATAAAACTGTTTCTGTGGCACCTCTCTCCGTGATGCATCTGCACACCCACATACGTGACACATATGTGTGTGTGTGCACACCATTAGCTCACAGTTTGCTTGGGTGTGGTTTGGTTTGGTTAAGACCTGTGTCAGGACTGAAGGTGGTCCTGAAGCGCTTATTCTGTGTGTTTTAGAACATAGCTGCCGCATTAGAGGAAAAGGACGGAGGAAATAGCCAGAGGAGGGAGAAATTCCCCCGATATATGGAGCTGGGCACTTGTAGCAGAGCTCTGGAAGTCTCCCGCGAGGACCGTGGTCAGCCAACCTCGTGACTCCTTCCTTTCAGGGGAGGTTCACGCAGAGGATGGCGGTGGGGTAAACCGCAAAAGTAAATCAGTGTACCTACGCCTTCATCACCTGAAAGTCCAGTTGTCAGAAACGAGTCACGCGAGAGCAAGTCACGCTTCTTTATTCACTTCCATTGAAACTTGAAAAACAGAAGCGAGATTTCCTGCAGACTAATTGTCCCCATTGTGCTCCTCAGGAGTTGAGCTCTTAAGCTGCAGAACCGCTCAGTCAGGTTTTCTGCCCCAGGGCTCCGCGTGTTCAGCACACAGCTCCAAGCCACAGGTGACTGCTGAAACGTAAGTGAGGTGAGATCCCGTCAGTGTCGGGCTCAGTTCAGGTGCTTCCTCGCCGTGTGGCCGGTGGCTCCAGTCCTGGACAGGGGTTGCTGCAGGAGCCCCACCGCCTGCCCGCCCGCCCACCCGCCCCCTCCTTCCCCTCTCTCCCCGCCCTCCCGCCCTCGCTGGCCTCGCTCTGGTCAGGTTTTAAGGGTTAAAAAGTTTCCCAGCAGTTTCTGGGTTGGAATCCAGAGGCATTTCTCAAAACTGCTTTTGTCATTAAAAGTGAGCGCGCCAGGCAGGGGTCCAGTCCTGGAGCCCCTCACAGACCCCTTGGAGGAGAGGAAGGCAAGGGGAGGAGAGGAAGGGAAGGAAACTCGTCTGATTATCTGCCAGCATCTTGGCCTAAAGAGCCAGCGCTCACTGCGCCTACTGTCAAGGCCGCGGGCCTGAGGTCAGCGGGCAGGCGGTGACGGGCCTCGGGCAGGACGGCCAGTGCTGACCTGGTGACCCTGCTCCATAAGGAGCCAGCGCTCACTGTCACAGCCGCGGGCCTGAGGTCAGCGGGCAGGCGGTGACGGGCCTCGGGCAGGACGGCCAGTGCTGACCTGGTGACCCTGCTCCATAAGGAGCCAGCGCTCACTGTCACAGCCGCGGGCCTGAGGTCAGCGGGCAGGCCGGTGACGGGCTTCGGGCAGGACGGTCAGTGCTGACCTGGTGACCCTGCTCCATAAGGAGCCAGCGCTCACTGTCACAGCCGCGGGCCTGAGGTCAGCGGGCAGGCGGTGACGGGCCTCGGGCAGGACGGCCAGTGCTAACCCGGTGACCCTGCTCCCTCCAGGCCGCAGGTGTGATCTGTGGGCTGAGGAGGGGATCACGTCATGCTCGGGGTTTCTTTTCCTGGGAGGTTGGGCAGAAGAGCGCGTGTCCGAGCCTCTGCACGCACGGAAGGCCCAAGGAGCTACCGCAGCTGCGTCTCACAGGAAGGCCCACAGCTGCAAGAAACCCCAGGGGGAGGTCCCAGCGCGCTGCCAGCCCCTCCTGCCCCAGGCTTGGGGAGGAAGCCTGTTGTCACAACCGCGCGTGTATGCGTGTCCCCAGGAGGGAGGCTCCAAGAAGACGTCAGTTTTCCCTAACGCACCTTTTCTATCAGGTTTTGTCACCAGGTGGGTGAGGCCCCCAGCTGCTTAGAGGGGGTGGCAGACAGGTCCTTACGTCCACCCCAACTGGCGGGTCACTGGGCCTCACTGTCCCTGCGGGCCTCACTGTCCCTGCAGCCCTCAGCCCAGCGCTGACCAGGCGTGTGGCCCAACGTGGGGCAGGTGACCCAAGGACGCTGCTTACCTGTCCTCGTCTCGGCTCGGGCCGGGATCTGTGATACAACAAGAAGGAGATGTGCCCTTGCCTTGCCCACTGAAGCCCATTTTGTTTGTCAAAAGCCCGTCGGCCACCAGTTTGGCCCAGGGTCTCTGTGTCCTGTTCCCTTACCAGTGACCCTTTCTGGGCTGGTCGTTTTTAGTGGTGCACATGTCAACACCAAGAAGCAAGCAGGGAGCATGTGTTGGTCGGCGGCGGGCTCTTCAATATGTGTGTGTGTGTGTGTGTGTGTGTTTAGCCTCCTGGGTCCCAGCCGCCGTTTGCAGCCCTGGACAGGGAGCAGAAAGGACACAGACCCCGGCTGCAGCTGCAGATGCGGGGTCCCTCGTGGGGAGAAGAGGGGCAAGTGGAGGTCCAGGCAGGCCCCGGGGCATCCCAGCACAGACGCAGCGCTGTGCTGCTTCAGAGGAGGCAGTGGGCCTGGAGCTGGCCAGGCAGTCCCAGTGCAGCCCCTCAGAGTCCACCTTGCGGGCTGGACCCACACCAGGAGGGCTGGCGCCCAGCACCGGGTTCCGTGTCGCAGTCCCGCTGTCGTAAGGCCTCTGCCGTCGGAGGCCTGCACGTCTCCACTGGCTTGGACCTCGCACAGCGATGCCCTCCACCCTGCTCTGGCCCCTCCACGCTCTCAGAGGGCCTTGCTCCCCCAGCCCCGCGAACACTGCGGTTGCCGAGCGGCCCTGCTCCCAGTGCAGTTTTCCACATACTTAGGTCTATAGTATTTGCGTACTTAACATGAAGCTTGCTTTCGCAAGAGATGAATTTAATAAACTCATTTCTGTTGAAATAAAAAGCAAGAAGACTCTGCAACGCACCAGCCGAGCCAAAATGAAAATGGATCCCTTCTGTAAAGAGGGAAAATCTTGCTGAGAGAATGTGATGTAGATGAAGAAGGAACTCCGGTGGCTAGAGGTCCCCACTGCATGAAGCCAGCAAGGGAGCCACTTAGCTGCAGCGCGTGGCCGTCTGTGGCTGGGAGGCGCTGGTGGCGTGACGCCCTGGACTCAGGACCCTGGTTTCCCGTCTGTGACTCACTGCCTGCCAGCATGCTGTGCACTTGGGCATCTCCAGTCTCCTGTTCAGTTACTCGGTCATGTCCAGTTATTTCTGATCCCGTGGGCTGCGGCACGCCAGGCCTCCCTGTCTTTCACCATCCCCTGGACTTTACTCAAACTCATCTCCATCGAGTCGGTGATGCCATCCAACCATCTTATCCTTTGTCGTCCCCTTCTCCTCCTGCCCCCAATCCCTCCCAGCGTCAGGGTGTTTTCCAATGAGTCAACTCGTCGTGTGAAGTGGCCAAAGTATTGGAGCTTCAGCATCAGCATCAGTCCTTCCAGTGAACACCCAGGACTGATCTCCTTTAGGATGGACTGGTTGGATCTCCTCGCAGGCCAAGGGACTCTCAAGAATCTTCTCCAGCCCCACAGTTCAAAAGCATCATCTCTGGTCTGGCTCTGGCCTTTTCTGACAGTTAACCAATTTACATTTGAGAGTACAAAAAAAAAAATGTAACAATAAATTTTTTACCTGGTCAGAAGTGACTGGAAAGACTCCAGGCTTTTTTCTTGGCTTTAGAATGAAACAGCCCCCGTCTCCACTCCGGCAAGTGTCATCAGGTTTGCTTGTCTGGTGAGCCCAGGCCTGTCTCTGCCGCTTCCCTGGAAGGTGCAGGGCCGGCCTGTGCTCAGTCACCACACCCTCCTTAAAAGCCGCTTTCGCTTCTCGGCGCCCTCTGCTCCTCAAGCTGGCTGGCAGGAGCCCCTCAGGGCTGAGATGGCCCCCAGAGGACGCCACTGCGGGTGCCGTGGGGACACCGCAGGCCCAGGCCCGGGATCCCTGGGGAGGCAGCGTGTCCTCCATGAGATCTTCCTGGAAGTGTCAGGAGGCGGGCGTGTGACTGCAGTCTGTGACCACGAAGACAGAGCCTTCCCCGGGGTCTGGGCACACCCCAGCCCTGCCTGGAGGTTGTCCACGCGGCCTGCAGCAGCCTCCAGCGGCCTCCAGCCTGTGGAAGGGGTGGTGAGCTGACGCCCCGAGAAGGGCAGTGTCCAGAGCTGCAGCCCCGATGAGGTCACGGCGAGGGCCTCAGGGTGGGGTGCTCAGCAGCGTGTCTTTGCCAGGACCCAGCCCCCCGGGGGTGATCCTGCCTGGTCTCGATGGGGCCACCACTGAGCCTGCAGTGGCCTGTGGTGCCGTCACAAGTGACTGGGACTCAGTGGCTTGAACCATGCCCGTGTCCTCTCACAGGAGGCCTCGGGCCAGCTGTCCACAGGGGATCCGTTTCCCTGACGTTTCCAGCTTCGGGACACCGCCCAGGTCCCAGGGCTCACAGCCGCTCCGTGGGTCCCTGGCCTCCTTCCATGAGCCTGGCCCTCCAGAGCCTCTGTCCAAGGGCCCCGTGAGAACGCGGCTCCAGAAAATGCGGAGTGGCCAACTCCAGGCCCACGGTCACACCTGCAGGGCCCTCACCCCACCCACCACGTGCTGTCACGGCCACGGGTTCCAGGGGCAGGATGTGGCCGTCTGGAGCCCGACACTCCTGCACAAGCCCCACTATGCAACAACAGGAAGGCTGTCTAAGGACAGCGGGCGGCTTGGGGATGCTGCTGCTGGGCCCGACCTGCGCCCCCCCCCTCCCCGGGGCTCCTCCCCTCCCCAGTGTCCCCTCCCGGGGCTCCCTGCCCTCCCCTCCCCGGGACCCTGCCCTGACCCAGGCCAGCTGCCCCTGTGCAGCTCATATCCTTGGGGGCGAGTCTGAGCAGTCACCCTGTGACTTGAAGGAGGGTCTCCAGGGGCTCGCCTGGTGCGGAGGCTGCTCAGGGGGCAGGGGTCCTCCAGGAGGCAGTGATGCCTCAACTCAGCATGGAAGTTGAAGAAAAGCCAGAAAAAGAACCCGGTGTCGCCGAGGCCAGAGCCCTGTCCCCTCGGGGGCCCCCACTCTGTGCTCCCCCGCCCGCTCCGCCTGCAGCCTGTCTGTCCCAGGGCCCATACCCCTGTCCACCTGCAGACCAGCTCCTCTGACAGCCTCGGGCCACATGGCGTGACGGCGTGGGCCAGGCCCGCGGGGTGCCCCGTGTGCAGACCCCGTGAGGACCGCGGGCCTGAGTGGAGGCTCGGTGGGGCGCGCCGGGCCCCGGAGCCCCCGCCTGAGTGCTGGCAGCACCGCAACCCCCAGCTGGGCAGGGCCCGCCCGGCACTGCCCGCGGGCTGCAGGGGCACGCCCTCCCCACACCCGCTGCTTCCCCGGGTGACAGCCAGGCAGAGCGCCGAGGGCAGGGCCGGGCATGGGGACTTGCCGCAGCCCACCTGGAGCGTCAGCGTACGCTCTGTTTACCACCTTCCTCCCCCGCCCCCTGACACCACTGCACCGCACCGTGGATGGGGGAAGCGCGTTTCCCTCCACGGCCAGTGCGGCCCTCGGGCCTGGTCAGGGCCCAGACCCAGGACTCCACTTCGAGTGGACAGCGGCCCCAGGGCCGCCAGGGGGCGGTGGAGCCGTGTTCCCCGAGTTTGATCCCATTTCTTGGGAAGCCCTGGCTTCCGTCTGATTGCAGGCTGCCAGTCCTGGTGAAGAAAAACACTCCCAGGCTGGTGTGGTGGGAGCGCCCCGCTTCCCTGGCTGGTCCAGGCCCGGGCTGAACTACTGTAGGAGAGAAGCCCCAGCTCTGTGGGCTGCTGCCGCTGCTGCTGCTGCTAAGTCGCTTCAGTCGTGTCCAACTCTGTGCGACTCTGTGGGCTCCTTGACAGCAAGTCTCCAGCCTGGGCCTCAGGGCTCAGGGCACCCCTGAGGGACTGCAGAGGCCCCCCCTACCCCGTGGGCTGCTAAGTCGCTTCAGTCGTGTCCAACTCTGTGCGACTCTGTGGGCTCCTTGACAGCAAGTCTCCAGCCTGGGCCTCAGGGCTCAGGGCACCCCTGAGGGACTGCAGAGGCCCCCCCTACCCCGTGGGCTGCTTTCCTGTTACGTCCTTGATGGGAAAGGCTTCAGCGTCTGTGGGTCCCTTCATGCCTGGCCTCAGGATACCCAGGAGGAGGGCCACGGTGCCCGGGCAGGGAGTGGCCAGCCTGCCAGCAGCCTGGGTCTAGATCTGTGCCCTGCATCCTTGGGAGGACCAGCCAAGGCCACCTTGCACCCTCAGGCTGCTGGGGGGCCTGTGACTCACGGGAAGGAAGGAGCCGGGACCTGGAGCCCGAGGTCGCCTGGCTGTGGTTGCCAGGCGCCCTCAGCTTCCAGCCCCAAGCACCCGTGTGCCAAGGTCCATCCCTGGGAAGGCGAGTAGGGACCCCAGCCCTGAAGCGAGGAGCAGAGGAGGCAGGAAGGTGTCACAGAGAGGTGACGGGGAGGAAGGGCCACCACAGGCTGGCGGCTCCCTGTCCCACAGAGGCCCGAGGCCCCAGGGCCCGACTGGAGGATGCACAGGAACCCAGCTGTCACTCGTGAGAAGCTGAAGCAACAACGTGGGGCGTGGGTGGCCCCCAGATGGGCTGGCATCCAGGAAGGGGTCCACGGCAGGGAGGGCGGACGTGCTGGGCGCCCAGGAGCCCGTTCCCAGGAAGGACCGGACCCGTGGTGTGTTTGGAAGGTCGGTGCGGCTGCAGAGCGGGTGTGAGGTCCGAAGGGACGGGCGTGGAGGAGGACGGGCAGGTGAGGGCTGTGCCGGGGCAGCTATGTGCCCGGGGTGTTCCAGGTTCCGCTAGCATCGTCATTTAGCCCACCCGCCTGGGCTTCGAGAGCCAGAGGGCACCCGAGAAGCACCTTGCTTGCCACAGAGTGTGTGTCCCGCCCGGAAGGGCGCTGGCAGACCCGGAACCTGCCAGGGGGACGTCTCCCTTCTTGGTCTTGATGTTCCTGTTTTTCTGACCTGGATTTCAGGCGCTCTGGCTCCGAAAGCACCAAGGTGCTCCTTCTCATGGACGTTCCTAGCGTCCCCCAAGTCAGGTATGTTCTTATGGGACCAAGAGTCGTCCCTGCTTGTGGATATTCCAAGAGAATGTCAGAGACAGTGGTGAGGCAGAATCTCCTGCCCCCAGGATGAATAGAAAGGAAATAACTAGGAAAAATCGAGAAGAATCCCAGCAAAAAACAAGCAAGAACACGAGCTTCAGACACTGGGTGCTGAGCAAGAAGGGGACAGCTCCCCTGCGTATCAGAGGCGCAGACCGCATGGTCCCTGGGCCGCCCCCTGCCCCAGAGCCATGCCAGCCAGTGACTGGGGGCCAGGAGCCCTGATTCATCTGCACATACTGACCCTGGGAAGTCGTGGAACAGCAGAAATGGGGCGGCTGTGGGCTGACCCTCCCAGGAGGCATGGTGGCTCCAGGCACACCAGCCGTGGGCCCAGGATCCAGGACTGTACACACCGCCCTCCCCCTGTGAGTCCAGGACATCTCACGGATTGCAGGAGGAAGCAAGGCTAGGCTGCTTCTAACAACACCCCTCCTCCTAGACCTCCCTTCTGCCACCAGCACCCCCCTCCCCGAGCTTCCCATGGCATCCAGAACACAAGTATTCGTGCCTCCGATGGGAAAGCAAACCATTGCCAGGTTACAAACACATGGACACGTGGACAGTCGCTCAGGCTTGAACAAGATGGGAAGGGGTGGGGAGGCCAGGGGTGTGCAAATAGCCACAGGAAAATAAGTGACTCAGTGCACAGGATAGGGTCATAGCAAGATGACTACAAGGCCGACTTGGGATAAACAGCCAGCGAACAGAACCAAGTCTCCTCCCACCCTCTGCCCGAGGGGTTTGATAAGAACAGGGACTCGGGAGATAAATATCAAAAATATACAAAAGGCTAAGAAATGAAAATTGGACTCCAGACGTCAGAAAACAAACTGAAACCAAACAGTGTCAATAAAGAACCAGCAAATGAATTACAGACAGCAAAGAGCAAAAGGGACAGGTGGAAATCGAGCCATTGACACAGAGCTGTGTTCTCAGAGCATGGTCCCTGGGCCCACGGTGTCAGCATCCTGTCACAAACTCAGATTCTCAGAAGGGCGGGGCCAGCAGCCTGTGGACCGACAGGCCTTCAAGGTGACGCCGAGGCCACTGTGTGGGAGCCACTGGCCTCAGAAAGGTTTCAGATGACCCAGTAAATGAAGTAAAACGAGCTGTTTATTACGAGTTTTGTAAACCTAAATCACATTAAGAATAAACAAGACAACCCAACATAAGGATAACTGGTGCTCTTGAAGTAATGCACCCAGCAAATAGAGCAGAAAAAGTGTACCTGTGGGGGGTGCGTGTACATGCATGCGTGTGCACATGAGTCGTGGCTGTGTGTACACTTGTGGGGTGTACACGTGTGAGTATACATGCATGCACCTGTATGCATGTGTGTACATCTGCATGCATGTGTGTACACATACAGGGTGTATGTGTGTGTGTGCGCATACATGATGTGATCTTTCAAAATACAAAGCCAGTTTAGGGTTTTTTTCCCATTTCAAGGGATTTTTTCTTTAAATCAGAAGTACAGACTGCCAGACTTCCCTGGTAGTACAGTGGTTGGGAGACAGCCTGCCAAAGCAGGGGACACGTGTTCGATGCCTGGTCTGGTAGATGGGCACGTGCCCCAGGGCAACTAAGAGTGCGTTCCACAACAACTGAGCCTGCACACCCTAGAGCCTGCTCACAACTAGAGCGGCCCCTGCTCGTTGCAGCTAGAGAAAGCCCGCACACAGCAACAAAGGGCTGGCACAGCCATAAATACATACATGAATCAGTAAAAAGGGACAGACTGTTGTGATACAGAAGTATTTCAGGTTTAGAAAATGCAGTAGTTCTGCTTGTTATGTTAAAACTGATGTTAAGTGAAATGAAATATATTTTAAAGTGCTGAGAGCATCCATAGTAAGATTCCATTTTACAAGACTGCAGCTGCCCTCCTATTGGTACACACTTCAGCGTTTCAGGCTCACTTATGTGAATGGCGGTCTTGCTGAAGAGAAGAACTTGGCCGGTTTCCCTTCTTCCCCACGTGGTTCTGTGGTGTGGATGGTGTGGAGGGACGTCTGACACCAGGGATCGAGGTGACCAGGCTCTCATTCCGGGCCTGCACTCATGGCTGTACCACAGCCCTCCTCAGTCGTTTGCTGATGTTTTTATGTCCTGAGTCACCCCAGCAGAAGGGGCCACGCTCCTGTGCTGAGCACATCTGTGCTGCGTGTGTCGTGTGCACGTCTGTGCTGTGTGTGTTGTGTCCGTGCATTTTGATGCACACACGTGGCTACGGGATCCTTGGCCTCTTCTGCTTCCTGGATGTTTCACCCCCGCTGTGTATTTAAGATCCGTCCTCGCTGTGTGCACCTGCCCTGGGGGAACCGGTGGTGCCATTCCTTCTGTGGGGATGGACACTCAGGCACGGCTGCGAGGACAGCCCGCAGCTGAGCAGGGTGTTCCCGCTTCAATACTCAAGGGTATGTTGTCCGGAGAACACGGCCCAGGTCCCCTGATTCTCGCCTGCCACAGCTTTGGGCTGTTTTCCAGGCACGTCCCGCTCCCTGCCATCCATGGCTGCTCAGGACCGCTCACTGCCGCCTCCACGCACAGCGTCCTCAGCCCATCAACCCGGGTCCATCAGCGTCAGTTCCCTGGGTTCTCTTTGAACCAGTCTGATTCTTAGAGTGAGTAGAATAAAGTCTCCAGTGTGTTCCATTTTCTATGTCTCCCAGGGGAGACCTGACCTGACTTTCTTTCTGCAGGTCCTCTTGTCCCCAGAGGGGGCCTGTCTCCTCATGAAGCTGTGTGAAGCTCTGTGGGAAGCATGTCAGAGGAAGAGCTGGCTGACGGGCCAGGCATCGCTGGTCGATGCCAACATCACCAAGGTCTGCTCTCCCCACCCTCCTGTGCCTCACGGCAGAGGCACCCCTCCGCTGGGCACCCAACCCCACCGGGCCGGGAGAAGAGGAGACACAGCGTCTCCAAGGCAGAAGGGCCCCCCTGCTGAGAGAATGGCTTCCCTGGTCCTGGGGATGGGTGATGCTCTAGATCAGGGGTCAGCTGACTGTGGCCCGCGGGATGACTCGCCACCTGTGTTTGTAAATAAAGCTTTATTGGAACGCAGCCTGGCACTTCTGCCAGGCAGTGATGGATCTTTACAGCAGACAGGAGTCTTGCTCACCCGTCTGGGGTGGGGGAGCATCCATCACATGAAGCAGACCCACTTGCCACCCAAGCTCGCGGCCTGTCTGGGATCCAGCCCTCTGCCAGGCAGCCGCTTGGATCTGCCTGCTCGGTCTGCCTGTGGCGATCTGGGCTGCTCCCCAGTGCAGCTCACCCTACGAGTTGGGCCCATCCCCTCCCTGACCGCTGCTCCCTGCAGAGCCCTGCTCTTGAGGCCAGTTTCCAATGGGCTTCTCCTTCAGGACTCTGCTTCACACTGACCTCGGATTTCTCCCGAGTTGCCCACTGTGTTCTCAGTCCCTTTCTGGCTGGCAAAGCTGCCCCTTTCTTGCTGATGTAGAGAAAATCCTTTTCTATTCTAGCAATTGTGCACATTACAAATACCTCCTGCTATTTCTTAAGTGTTTCTGCAGGTCTGGAACCCTTTTTAATGAACCTGCATAATCTTTACCCCCCGAATGAGAATTTTCTTAAAGGTACACACAAGAGTGTGGCAAGCACAGAATTGCTTTGTGCAACAACAGAAGCCTTGGGATGAGCGAACGCTGGGCAGCCACTCTGGGTTTGGCAGCATCACTTCCTGGACATGTGAGCTTCGCTGACGGGTGTTTCTGCCTCTCTCCTTCCACGGAGCCCTGCCCGCCTGCTCCCCCCAAACCCACAGTCATTTCAGCAGCCGCTCTGTGCAGGGAGGAGGGCTGCCCAAGTCTAATCCTGGGAGAATTGTTGGAAGGTGCCGGGAGGGTGGGGCCTGCCCAGCTGAGGCCCTGTGGACCCTGAGGCATGGCCTCACTCCCTCCTCGGCGACCCCCAGGAAGGATGGGTGCCATCTGCCGGGACCCTGGCTGGACGCAGGCCCCAGTCCTGCCCTGTCTGGATGCTCAGGGCCGCCTGTGTGACGGTCCCTCCACCGAGTGATGTTTCTCCCAGCTTTATGACTGAACGGGAACCAGATGGTGGACGGGAGGCCCTGCTGGCCTGCATCACCATCGGGTGTTTATGGGCACAAGCTTGCCAGTGGACACTCCTGCACCCCTGCCCAGAAGCCCCAGGCAGCCATGTCCCCTGGCCACCCCAGTCTAGGGGTACAACCTCGCAGGACTTGCAAGCTGGAACTTGACCTGGCCAATGCCCCTGTGTCCCTGTCTAGCAGCATGGCCCTGCAGCTTGGCGGGACCCAAGGCAGCAACTGCCTGGAGCCCAGGGGGCAGGGAGGGGATGTGTCCTCCGTACAGACATGAGGTCCCTTCCTGCACTACCTGTACAGCCTCTGGCCAAATGGGGAGCGAGCCCCCCGTTAGATGAGCCACAGGACACACATGACAGCTTGTGCCCCGTGAACTCTTTGGCAGTGATACTAGGTCTGGGCACTGGGTCATTATCTGCCAGCATGGCTGACAGCTGAAGATCTTGGGTGGCCGGCCTGGTCAGGTGTGTTTCAGCAGCAGCAACACAAACGTCCCAACAACGTGAACAGGTACTGGGGACCTGGCGTGAGAAGGCTGGGAGCTAGACGCTGCTCTCCAGGGCAGGGACTGTGAGCCGGGGACCCCATGGTGACAGTGTGCTGAATCGGGGTGCTGGGAGCAGCTGTGAGGCATGTCACAATCTGCTACAATGAAGGTTAGTGGGCTCCCACTGGAGTGGTTGAAAACAGACTCAGACAGTAACAAGTGTTGGCATGGATGTGGAGAAGCTGGACTCCTGGTGTGCAGATGATGGCAATGGAAACGGGCAGCTGTTCCGTAGACAGCGAGTCACCCATGGCCCGGGAGTTCTACCCCTAGGTTTACACTCGAGTGAAATGGAAACACATATGCACACAAACCCCTGTACAGAGGTGTTCAAGCAGCCAAAGGGGGGCTCCCTGGAGTCCCTGACGCCCTGATAACTCGACACGGCACGGGTGAGGCTTGAAACGTGACGCTGCATGGACAAAGCCACTCGGAGAAAGAGCATGCTTTGCAGGGACGCCTTTATTTGAAACATTCAGTTTCAAAGCCAGAGAGGCAGAAGGCAGTTAGTGGTTGCCAGGGGCTGAGTGGGTGGTGGGGGTGGGGTGATGGCCAGAGGGCAGGAGGGGTCCCTTGGGGTAGGGGGAATGTTCTAGCATTGGATTGCTGCATGACTCTGTCAACTGGTGAAAAGTCATTAAGTTGCATTCTTAAAATAGGTGAATTTTATGGTATGTGAGTTATGCCTCTATAAAGCTGTTAAAAAAAAACAAAGTGGAAAAAGATCAAGTTAATGGGTTCCAGTCTGCATATTACCGAGGCCTTTGTCAATGTCAGCTGAGTGGAGACCGTCTCCAGGTGGCGGCTGCTGGCTGAGCCTCTGTGTCCTTCCAGGGACCTGAGGCTCCATCTGTGTTTCCAGCTTGGGGAGGTGACGCGAGGCTCACAGGACCAGGGTCTCTGCTTCTCTATCATCAAGGAGACCTGGAGCTGACAGGGAGAACATGGGCTGGCCTAGCCAGAGGTGCTTCTGGACAGAAGTGACACCAAGGCCCAATGCACAGCCTCCCCGGAGCACGGAGGGACTTTGACGGCAGCAGGCCAGCTGCCACCCCGACAGTTGGGGCTCACTCTTCCCGCTCCACAGAGGGCTAGCCCCGGCCCGATGCACCGTCTTCCTGGGAGCAGGCCTGCGTCAGAGGACCCGCCCAGGCTACGAGCCACTGGGGGCCTCGGGGTCCCTCCAGGTGATGGGGTCCAAGCCCTGAGCCCCGCTTGCTGCCCATTACCTGGAGAAGCATTTCTAGGGGGAGACCTAACCCTAACCCTAACCCTAACCCTAATTCAGACATCCTCCACCCGGGCCCCAGCTGCTGCGGCCTGGACAGAATGGGGAGAAGTGGGCCTAGCAAGAAAAACCCTGCAGCGCAGAGGGGGCCTTGCTCACCTGAGAGGCCCATCACCAGGGCACCCCACGCTGCCCTCCTGGGGCCAGCTCCCTGCAGCCCATGCCACACACCTACCTCTGTGGTGGCAAGGCCCCAGGCGTCAAGGCCATGAAGACCTCCCAGTGCCCTGGACTCAGGAGAGCTGTGATCTCCCTGGCCCCTGCCACCCCAGCTGTTCTGTTTCAGCGGGGCTAGTGCGGCCATCTGTGAGCAGGGAGAAGACCGGCTCTCGGAGCGGCTGGACGGCGGGAAAAGAAACTGCAGGAAATGGGAGGACATGATGGAGCCAGGGACAGCCCTGACCACACGTGTAACAGGGATCATTTATGTCTTTCCTTAAGAAGGCTTGCGGGTGAATGCCCTGCTTGTCCAGCAGGGCCAGACGTGCTCATGTCTCATCCGTGCCTTGTGGAAGAGTAGGTCTTCAACCTGGGAGCCACAGAGGAGGGATCTGTTCTCATCACTGACAGCTGAGGGCCACTGCCCTCCTGGTCATGTCCAGACAGGGTTCATGAGGGGACTCCCTGCTCCACGTTTGGTGAGGAATACACACACGACATCCGTAGGTATTATGGTCATGTTTCTGGAAGACTCAACTGAAATTCAAATCACAGTTGAGAAGTCTGCTTTTCTAGAGAATTCACTGTAGCTCTTCGTACTGTTCATGGGGTTCTCACAGCAAGAACACTGGAGTGGTTTTCCATGTCCTCCTCCAAGAGAGGAGGAGAATGGTTTGCCATTTCCCTTTCTCCATTGCTTTCTGCTCCTCATCTTTTATCAGCTATTTGTAAGGCCGCCTCAGACAACCACGTTGCCTTCTTGCATTTCTTTTCTTGGGGGTGGTTTTGGTCACTGCCTCCTGAACAATGTTATAATCCTCCGTCCATAGTTCTTCAGACACTCTGTCTATCAGAACTAATCCCCTTGAATCTATTGGTCATTTACACTGTAATATCATGAGGGGTTTGATTTTGGTTACACTTGAATGACCTACTGAATTTAGGTTATACCCGAATTTCCCTACTTTTTTCCATTTAAGTCTGAATTGGGCAATAAGGAGTTCATCATCTGAGCCACGGTCAGCTCCTGGTCTTGTTTTTGCTGACTGTATAGAGCTCCATCTTTGGCTGCAAAGAATATAATCAATCTGATTTTGGTTTTGGCCATCTGGTGATGTCCATGTGTAGAGTCATCCTTCGCGTTGTTGGAAGAGGGTGTTTGCTATGACCAGTGCTTTCTCTTGGCAAAACTCTGTTAGCCTTTGACCTGCTTCATTTTGTACTCCAAAGCCAAACTTGCCTGTTACTCCAGGTATCTCTTGACTTCCTACTTTTGCATTCCTGTCCCCTATGATGAAAAGGACATCTTTTTTTTTTCATCATCATTCTAGAAGGTCTTGTAGGTCTTCATGGAACTGGTCAACTTCAGCTTCTTCAGCATCAGTGGTTGAGACATAGATGTGGATTAGTCTGATATTGAAATGTTTGCCAGGGAAAAAAATTGAGATCATTCTGGCGTGTTTAAGATTGCACCCAAGTACTGCATTTTGGACTCTTTTGTTGACTGAGGGCTACTCCATTTATTCTAAGGGATTCTTACCCACAGTAGTAGATATAATGGTTAGTTCAGTTCAGTCACTCAGTCGTGTCTGACTCCTTGCAACCCCATGGACTGAAGCATACCAGGCTTCTCTGTACATCAGCAACTCCTGGAACTTACTCAAACTCATATCTATTGAGTCGGTGATGTCATCCAACCATCTCATCCTCTGTCATCTCCTCCTCCTGCCTACAATCTTGCCCAGCATCAGAGTCTTTTCCAATGAGTGAGTTCTTTGCATCATGTGACCAAAGTATTGGAGTTTTAGCTTCAGCATCAGTCCTTCCAGTGAATACTCAGGACTGATTTCCTTTAGGATGGACTGGTTATATCTCCTTGCAGTCCAAGGGACTTTCAAGAGTCTTCTCCAACACCATAGTTCAAAATCATCAATTTTTCTGTGCTCAGATTGCTTTATAGTCCAACTCTCCATCCATACATGACTACTGGGAAAACCAAAGCTTTGACTAGATGGACCTTTGTGGGTAAAGTAATGTCTTTGATTTTAATATGCTGTCTAGGTTGGTCATAACTTTTTTTCCAAGGAGCAAGTGTCTTTTAATTGCATGGCTGCAGCCACCATCTGCAGTGATTTTGGAGCCCCCCAAAATAAAGTCTGTCACTGTTTCCATTGTTTCCCCATCTATTTGCCATGAAGTGATGGGACCAGATGCCATGATCTTCGTTTTCTGAATGTTGAGCTTTAAGCCAACTTTTTCACTCTCCTCTTTCACTTTCATCAAGAGGCTCTTTAGAACTTCACTTTCAGCCATAAGGGTGGTGTCATCTGCATATCTGAGGTTCTTGATATTTCTCCTGGCAATCTTGATTTCAGCTTGTGCTTCCTCCAGTCCAGTATTTCTCATGAGGTACTCTGCATGTAAGTTAAATAAGCAGGGTAATAATATACAGCCTTGACGTACTCCTTTCCCATTGTGGAACCAGTCTTGTTCTAACTGTTGCTTCTTAACCTGCATACAGATTTCTCAAGACGCAGGTCAGGCGGTCTGGTGTTCCTATCTCTTTAAGAACTTTCCACAGTTTGTTGTGATCCACACAAAGGCTTTGGCATAGTCAATAAAGCAGAAATAGATGTTTTTTCTGGAACTCTTGCTTTTTCGATGACCCAGCAGATGTTAGCACTTTGATCTCTGGTTCCTATGCCTTTTCTAAATCCAGCTTGAACATCTGGAAGTTCATGGTTCATGTACTGTTGAAGCCTGGCTTGGAGAATTTTGAGCATTACTTTGCTAGTGTGTGAGACAAATGCAATTGTGCTGTAGTTTGAGCATTCTTTGGCATTGCCTTTTCTTGGGATTGGACTGAAAACTGACCTTTTCCAGTTCTGTGGCTATTGATTGGTTTTCCAAATTTCCTGGCATATTGAGTGCAACACTTGCACAGCATCATCTTTTAGGATTTGAAATAGCTCAACTGGAATTCCATCACCTCCACTAACTTTGTGCATTGTGATGCTTCCTAAGGCCCACTTGACTTCACATTCCAGGATGTCTAGGTCTAGGTGAGTGATCACACTGTAATGGTTATCTGGGTCATGAAGATCTTTTTTATATAGTTCTTCTATGTATTCGTGCCACCTCTTCTTAATATCTTCTGCTTCTGTTCAGTTCAGTTCAGTTCAGTCGCTCAGTCATGTCCGACTCTTTTCGACCCCATGAATCACAGCACACCAGGCCTCCCTGTTCATCACCAACTCCCGGAGTTCACTCAGACTCATGTCCATCAAGTCAGTGATGCCATCCAGCCATCTCATCCTCTGTCGTCCCCTTCTCCTCCTGCCCCCAATCCATCCCAGCATCAGAGTCTTTTCCAATGAGTCAACTCTTCGCATGAGGTGGCCAAAGTATTGGAGTTTCAGCTTTAGCATCATTCCTCCCAAAGAAATCCCAGGGCTGATCTCCTTCAGAATGGACTGGTTGGATCTCCTTGCAGTCCAGGGACTCCCAAGAGTCTTCTCCAACACCACAGTTCAAAAGCATCAATTCTTCGGTGCTCAGCCTTCTTCACAGTCCAACTCTCACATCCATACATGACCACAGGAAAAACCATAGCCTTGACTAGACGGACCTTTGTTGGCAAAGTTATGTTTCTGATTTTGAATATGCTATCTAGGTTGGTCATAACTTTCCTTCCAAGGAGTAAGTGTCTTTTAATTTCATGGCTGCAGTCACCATCTGCAGTGATTTTGGAGCCCAGAAAAATAAAGTCTGACACTGTTTCCACTGTTTCCCCATCTATTTCCCATAAAGTGATGGGACCAGATGTCATGATCTTCGTTTTCTGAATGTTGAGCTTTAAGCCAACTTTTTCACTCTCCTCTTTCACTTTCATGAAGGGGCTCTTTAGTTCCTCTTCACTTTCTGCCATAAGGGTGGTGTCATCTGCATATCTGAGGTGATTGATATTTCTCCCGGCAATCTTGATTCCAGCTTGTGTTTGTTCCAGTCCAGCTTTTCTCATGATGTACTCTGCATAGAAGTTAAATAAGCAGGGTGACAATATACAGCCTTGATGTACTCCTTTTCCTATTTGGAACCAGTCTGTTGTTCCATGTCCAGTTCTAACTGTTGCTTCCTGACCTGCATACAGATTTCTCAAGAGGCAGGTCAGGTGGTCTGATATTCCCATCTCTTTCAGAATTTTCCACAGTTTATTGTGATCCACATAGTCAAAGGCTTTGGCATAGTCAATAAAGCAGAAATAGATGTTTTTCTGCAACTCTCTTGCTTTTTCCATGATCCAGCAGATGTTGGCAATTTGGTCTCTGGTTCCTCTGCCTTTTCTAAAACCAGCCTGAATATCATGAAGTCCACGGTTCACGTACTGCTGAAGCCAGGCTTGGAGAATTTTGAGCATTACTTTACTAGCGTGTGAGATGAGTGCAATTGTGCAGTAGTTTGAGCATTCTTTGGCATTGCCTTTCTTTGGGATTGGAATGAAAACTGACCTTTTCCAGTCCTGTGGCCACTGCTGAGTTTTCCTAATTTGCTGGCATATTGAGTGCAGCACTTTCACAGCATCATCTTTCAGGATTTGAAATAGCTCAACTGTAATTCTATCACCTCCACTAGCTTTGTTTGTAGTGATACTTTCTAAGGCCCACTTGACTTCTCACATTCTAGGATGTCTGACTCTAGGTCAGTGATCACATCATCGTGATTATCTGGGTCATGAAGATCTTTTTGTATAGTTCTTCTGTGTATTCTTGCCACCTCTTCTTAATATCTTCTGCTTCTATTAGGTCCATACCATTTCTGTCCTTTATCGAGCCCATCTTTGCATGAAATGTTCCTTTGGTATCTCTAATTTTCTTGAAGAGATCTCTAGTCTTTCCCATTCTGTTGTTTTCCTCCATTTCTTTGCATTGATTGCTGAGGAAGGCTTTCTTATGTCTTCTTGCTATTCTTTGGAACTCTGCATTCAGATGCTTATATCTTTCCTTTTCTCCTTTGCTTTTCGCTTCTCTTCTTTTCACAGCTATTTGTAAGGCCTCCCCAGACAGCTATTTTGCTTTTTTGCATTTCTTTTCCATGGGGATGGTCTTGATCCCTGTCTCCTGTACAATGTCACGAACCTCATTCCATAGCTCATCAGGAACTCTATCTATCAGATCTAGGCCCTTAAATCTATTTCTCACTTCCACTGTATAATCATAAGGGATTTGATTTAAGTCATACCTGAATGGTCTAGTGGTTTTCGCTACTTTCTTCAGTTTAAGTCTGAATTTGGCAATAAGGAGCTCATGATCTGAGCCACAGTCAGCTCCCGGTCTTGTTTTTATTGACTGTATAGAGCTTCTCCATCTTTGGCTGCAAAGAATATAATCAGTCTGATTTCAGTGTTGACCATCTGGTGATGTCCATGTGTAGAGTCTTCTCTTGTGTTGTTGGAAGAGGTTGTTTGCTATGACCAGTGCATTTTCTTGGCAAAACTCTATTAGTCTTTGCCCTGCTTCATTCCGTATTCCAAGGCCAAATTTGCCTGTTACTCCAGGTGTTTCTTGACTTCCTACTTTTGCATTCCAGTCCCCTGTAATGAAAAGGACATCTTTTTTGGGTGTTAGTTCTAAAACGTCTTGTAGGTCTTCATAGAACCATTCAACTTCAGCTTCTTCAGCATTATTGGTTGGGGCATAGACGTGGATTACTGTGATACTGAATGGTTTGCCTTGGAAACAAACAGAGATCATTCTGTTATTTTTGAGATTGCATCCAAGTACTGCATTTCGGACTCTTTTGTTGACCATGATGGCTACTCCATTTCTTTTGAGGGATTCCTGCCCACAGTAGTAGATATAATGGTCATCTGAGTTAAAGTCACCCATTGCAGTCAATTTGAGTTTGCTGATTCCTAGAATGTTGACATTCACTCTTGCCATCTCTTGTTTGACCACTTCCAATTTGCCTTGATTCATGGACCTGACATTCCAGGTTCCTATGCAGTATTGCTCTTTACAGTATTGGACCTTGCTTCTATCACCAGTCACATCCACAGCTGGGTATTGTTTTTGCTTTGGCTCCATCCCTTCATTCTTTCTGGAGTTATTTCTCCACTGATCTCCAGTAGCATATTGGGCCCCTACTGACCTGGGGAGTTCCTCTTCCAGTATCCTATCATTTTGCCTTTTCATACTGTTCATGGGGTTCTCAAGGCAAGAATACTGAAGTGATTTGCCATTCCCTTCTCCAGTGGACCACATTCTGCCAGACCTCTCCACCATGACCCTCCTGTCTTGGGTTGCCCCACGGGCATGGCTTAGTTTCACTGAGTTAGACAAGGCTGTGGTCCTAGTGTGATTAGATTGACTAGTTTCCTGTGAGTATGGTTTCAGCGTGTCTGCCCTCTGATGTCCTCTTGCAACGCCTACCATCTTACTTGGGTTTCTCTTACCTTGGGCATGGGGTATCTCTTCACGGCTGCTCCAGCAAAGTGCAGTCGCTGCTCCTTACCTTGGACGAGGGGTATCTCCTCACCACCGCCCTTCTTGACCTTCAACGTGGGATAGCTCCTCTCGGCCCTCCTGCACCTGCGCAGCCACCGCTCCTTGGACATGGGGTTGGTCCTCCCGGCCACCGCCCATCTTCAGGCGTGGGGTAGCTCCTCTCGGCAGCCGCCCCTGACCTTGGACTTGGGTAGCTTTTCTCGGCCGTTCCTGCACCGTCGCAGCCTGGGACTCTTGGCCACTGCCCCTGACCTTGGACGTGGGGTAACTCCTCTTGGCCGAGCTTAAGTGCGCCGGTCGCAACCGCCCGCACTTCTGTTAGGTGCATACTATTTCTTTCCTTTATTGAGCCCATCTTTGCATGAAATGTTCCCTTGGTATCTCTCATTTTCTTGAAGAATCTCTAGTCTTTCCCATTCTATTATTTTCCTCTATTTCTTTGCATTGATCACTGAGGAAGGCTTTCTTACCTCTTCTTGCTATTCTTTGGAATTTTGCATTCAAATGGGTATATCTTTCCTTTTCTCCTTTGCCTTTCACTTCTCTTCTTTTCACAGCTATTTGTAAGACCTCCCTAACCCTAACCCTAACCCTAATCCTAACCGTAACCTATTTGTAAGACAACCATTTTGCCTTCCTGGATATATATTGCCTTCCTCAGTGAACAGTACAAAAAATAAAGGAAAACAACAGAATGGAAAAGACTAGAGATCTCTTCAAAAAAATTGATGATATCAAGGGAACATTTCATGAAAGGATGGGCACAATAAAGGACAGAAACGATAAAGCCCCAACAGAAGCAGAAGATAGTAAAAAGAGGTGGCAAGAATACACAGAAGAACTATACAAAAAAAGGCCTTAATGACCCAGATAACCATGATGGTGTTTTCACTCACCTAGAACCTGACATCCTGGAATGTGAAGTCAAGTGGGCCTTAGGAAGCATCACAGCAAAAAAGGCTAGTGGAAGTGATGGAATTCCAGCTGAATTATTTAAAATCCTAGAAGATGCTGCTGCTAAAATGCTGCACTCAATATGTCAGCAAATTTGGAAAACTCAGCAATGGCCACAGGACTGGAAAAGGTCAGTTTTTATTCCAACCCCAAAGAAGTGAAGTCACGCAGTCATGTCTGACTCTTTGCAATGCCATGGACTGTAGCCTACCAGGCTCCTCCATCCATGGGATTTTCCAGGCAAGAGTACTGGAATGGGTTGCCATTTCCTTCTCCAGGGGATCTTCCCGACCCAGGGATCGAACCCAGGTCTCCTGCATTGTAGGCAAATGCTTTACCATCTGAGCCACCAGGGAAGTCAGTCCCAAAGGGCAATGCCAAAGAATGCCCACACTGCCACACAGCTGTGCTCATTCCCCATGCTGTACAGTGATGCTCAAAGCCTTCCAAGCCAGGCTTCAGCACTACATGAACTGAGAACTTCCAGACATACAAGCTGGGTTCAGAAAAGGCAAAGGAACTAGAGATCAAATTGGCAACATCCACTGGCTCACAGAGAAATCAAGGATATTCCAGAAAAACATCTATTTCCACTTCATTGACTAAGCTAAAGACTTTGACTGTATGAATCAAAACAAACTGTGGGAAATTCTTAAAAAGATGGGAATACTAGACCACCTTATCTTTCTCCTGAGAAACCTGTATGTGGGTCAAGAAACAACAGTTAGAACCTTATATGGAATGACTAGTTCAAAATTGGGAAAGGAGTATGACAAGGCTATATATTATCACCCTGTTTATTTTACTTATATACAGAATACATCATGCAAAATATGGGCTGGATGAATCACAATCTGGAATTAAGACTGCCAGAAGTATCAACAGACTCGGATATGAAGATGATACCACTCTAGTGGCAGAAATTGAAGAGGAACTAAAGAACCTCTTGATGAAGGTGAAAGAGGAGAGTGAAAAAGCTGGCTTAAAACTCAGCATTCAAAAAACTAAGATCATGGCATCCAGTCCCATCACTTCATGGCATGTAGACGGGAAAAAGTAGAAGCAGTGACAGATTTTATTTTCTTGGGCTCCAAAGTCACTGGGGACATTGACTGAAGCCATGAAATTAAAAGATGCTTGCTCCTTGGAAGGAAACCTATGACAAACCGAGACAGCACATTAAAAGGTGAAGACGTCACTTTGCCGACAAAGGCCCATCTAGTCAGAGCTATGGTTTTTCCAGTAGTCATGAATGGATGTAAGAGTTGGACCATAAAGAAGGCTGACTTCCAAAGAATTTATGCTTTTGAACTGTGGTGCTGGAGAAGACTCTTGAGAGTTCCTTGGACGGCAAGTACTCAAACCAGTCAATACTAAAGGAAATTAACCCTGAATCTTCATTGGAAGGACTGATGCTGAAGCCGAAGCTCCAATACTTCGGCCACCTGGCGGGAAGAGCCGACTCATTGGAAAACACCCTGATGGTGGGAAAGATGAAGGCAAAAGGAGAAGAGGGCCACCAAGGATCAGATGTTTAGATAGCATCACCGATTCAATGGACTAGAATCTGAGCAAACTCTAGGAGATAGTGAAGGACAGGGAAGCCTGGTGTGCTGCAGTCCAAGGGGCCTCAAAGAGTTGGATATGTTGGATGTGACTTAGCAAGTGAATAACAACAAATAAATGAAAACTAGAGGTGGACTACTGCTTCTTTTGAACCCACTCCAGTGTTCTTGCTTGGAGAATCCCAGGGACGGGGGAGCCTGGTGGGCTGCCGTCTATGGGGTCGCACAGAGTTGGCCACGACTGAAGCGACTTAGCAGCAGCAGTGCTTCTTTTGAGGGAACTTCTGGCTGAGCTACTTCAAAATAAGTACTTCAGAGTTTATCAGGAAAAGTATGACAATCTTTGCCTCACTGTTTGCTACTCTGTCTATTCTAAGGATTTTCCAGACATCTTATCATATATGGCTACTTTTCCAAATAAACAGACACTGCACAACAACAAAAAACAGTTAACTTTATCCCTCTGGCTTTATTAAGGCCAAATTTAATCAGATTCAATCTACTTCTATTCTCAAGCTCCTCTAATTTGCTCTTCTGTAATGTATGCACATTCATGTTTTTCACTATGAGAAAAAATAGGATATTAAAATTGTTTTTCTCTGTTCTTGAAAAGTCATGGAAGGTAATTCATCTCATAATTTTAATGATAGATTTTTTAATAAAAATAGAATCTGTTATTTAATAGAAACTTGAATAATTAGCCACTTAGATGTGTATATTTACATTTTAAAGAAAGAATGTTCAAGCACATCTGAGCACTGAGAAGATTTCCATATTGCTCTAAGCAATGAAAAGACAGCTACCAAGTTGAGACAAAGTATTTTCATGCCAGGATCCTCAGGCATTGATTGGAGAATTTAAATATTTTCATTAACTGCTTAATAATTTGTTGCAAAAAAAAGAGATAATTCAGTGTTGAAAATAGAATTCCTTATAAATTAAGAGAAAATGTTTGTTCTTTAAAAACACATAATAAAAATGATAAATGTTTTGTTTTCCTTCTCTCCATTACAGAAAATTTAAAAATACTTTAAAAAGTAGAGAGAATAAAATTATGTACCTATAACCCAGATGCAAACATTTTAAATGTTTCCAATCTTGTTTCATCCATTCCCTTGTCCCTTTTTCTAAAATAGATTAAATGTCAAACATCCTGTCATTTTGCCTGTAGACACTTTTCGCTTGCATCTTTAATTGATAAAGATTTTTTCCTCCATAACCACCACACAGACTTTTGTCATATTTGATTAAGTTAATAAGACTTCCTTTATACCATCAAACACAAGTTTATATTCAAATGTCCCTAATTATCCACTCATCATCGACTCAACAGACATGAGTTTGAGCAAACTCTGGGAGATAATGAAGGATAGGGAAGCCTAGCGTGCTGCAGTCCAAAGGTTCACAAAGAGTCGGATATGACCGAGCAACTGAACAACAACAAAAATTACCCAGGAAGGTGTTTCATAGGTGATCTGAATCAGGATTCAAACAACCCACCTTGCAGTAGGCTGTGAAGTGTCCTTTACTCTCTCTTCTCCCCTTCCTTTCATTCCCTGTGCCCTGGACTTCTTGGAGAAAACAGGTCACAGACCCTGTGGAGAGTCCCATGATCTGGATTTGCTTACCTGTGTCCTTGCTGTGTCATTTAGCTTGTTCCTCTCTCTCCACATTTCCTGCAAGTTGCAATTAGGACTAGAGGCTGAGTTGCTTTCAGGTTCAATTTTTTACAGAACATTGAGTAGGTGATGATATGGATGTCTTACCATATCGAATCTTGGTGTTTGTGGTACCTGGTTGTTCCACTTATAATAAGGCCAAGAATGACCAGTAATTCAGGTGATATTCAATGGAAGCTAAGTTGTTTTTCTTCTGAACATTTATGAGACAGAAATATTCTTGGTTTTGCCATCAACCTTGATAAAGACATATGTGAGGTTAGGCAGCCTTGTTGGGGATGTCCATGGGGTAGGGGAGGTCACTGCATCCCCTGGCATAGAATATTCATCTCTGGATCCCAGCTAACCCAGGGCACAGATGGGTCAGCTGTGCTCAGCTCTCTCCTGGGTTCCCTGTGCTCAGCATGGACTGGTCATGGAGAAGACGCCTAAGTGCCTGTGAACAACTCAGCGAATGGAAGCAAGGGGCCTCACAGGCATCCTGGGGAGGAAGAATGAGGTGTGAGCTGGACTGGCAATGCTAGGGATGAAGAAGAGGATGAAGTCAAGGCTCTTCTCTTCAGGGCACAGTCAGCCTTGGGGCTAGAATGGGTGTTGGGGAGAAGAGGAAGGGGAAACAGGCTCCAGGTTTCTGGTTTGGGTGACTGGGCAGAAAGAGTGCCTGGAGAAGGGGGTCAGGTTTGTTGGGCAGCAACTGCAGGATCTACTGGGGACCTGCTGAATTTCAGGTACTTCAGGAGCCTTGCTGTAGACCCACCCATCATGGAAGAGGGCACCTCGTGGGACAGTTGGTGGCCCCTAAGTTTCAGCCTGTGCCTTGAGAAAGATGGGACATCATCAAGAGACTCATGGGCAGAGAAGAGGTGAGGATATTAGAATGGGGGGTCCATGGAGAGGTGAAAAGGGAGAGTCGCAGAGACCAGAGGACAGCTGAGAGGTGGTGCCATCACAGGGATGAAGGGGGGGGGGGTGTTGGGGGGGGGGGGGTGCTGACGGAGCAACATGGGCGGAGAAGCAGACAGAAGCATGCCCTGAACGGGCCCGTTGGAAGCGAGAAGAGGCCACAGGCCAGAATCACTACTGAGGTAGAAGAAACAGGCCTTGGAAACAAATGTGAGACTGGGGGCTGAGGGCGCGGAGGTCTGGGGGAAGCAGCGACCTGACTCTAGCCCTCTGGAGCAGTGAGAGGTGGGGTGGTGGACAAGGGAGGCCAGGGCCAGTGGGAGCGGGAGACCACAAGAGAGTGGGAGGGCGGAGCTCAGACACGCGCCACTCCCAGCGCTCGCCCTCCGCACCGCCAACATCCGCGGTCACATGGGGGCTGCCATATTGGCACACTAGACCCCACCCCTGGTCTCAGCCAATTGGCCCAGGGATGAGCACGTGACCCAAAGCAGTCCAATCAGGGCCCTTCCGTGCAGATTCCGCACTGTCCTTGCAGGTGCCATAAGGCCTTTCTAGCCACTTTCTGCGTGGGAAGTGGAGATGTTTGGCCAGCATCACTCTCCCTGCCTTCTGGCTCCTTGTTGGGTCTGGCAGGTGGGAAAGCCCAGCAGGAGACCGGAGGAGAGGTCCCACCAGTCAGGGTACTTGTTCCTTGTTGGCTGCATCCCGGGTGGTTTCCTGTCGCTGGTCACAGCCCCGCAAGGCAGCATCTCCTTGGATCTTCACTCACACCTCTGGGCCAGGGGAGCTGTTGCCCTCTACACTACCCTCAGACCTTGGCTGTCACCTGTAGTTCACTTACCCTCTGTGTGTCCACCCAGACAGTCTATGTAATAAGCCCCCCCCCGAATTACCCTAATGGACTGTGCCATCCGATTTCTCTCGGGACCCTGGTCTCCCATGGAGATGGTGAATCAGAGCAGAGGAGAAGACTCGGAACTTGCCTGGGTGGCAGAGCTAAGGCACTGAGGCAAGCCCAGTGGCTCATGGCTGGGAGTGAGGCCGAAGAAGGAGACCCAGAGTGAGGAGCTGGGGGACAGGCTTCTCCCTTCTCTGGTCCCCGCCCTTGTACTCAGAGCTGTCCCCCAAACCCCTGCATAAAGTTACTTTTCGGCTTAAATCACCGCAGTTTATTCTCTTCTGTGCAACCAAAAGTCCCAGCTGACACGTCACCACAGAACAGAAAGTCTAGAAACGGGTCAGGCGGCTTTGGCATGCGTGCCCCCCTTTCAGCTGTTAACTTTTCCACACGTCCAGCGTTGCAAGATGTTGACTGCGGGTACCAGAGAGAAAGGCGCTCATTACAGAATGAAGCAGGGATGACTCAGGCGGCTGGAGAAGGACGTCCTGTGACAGGACACAGGCGTGCCAGGAGTTCACGCAGAGAAGACGCTGGCCAGCTCAAAATGGGAGGAGAGCTGGACTCTGCTGGTGTGACTGTGAGCCAGGATGAGTTTCTGCAGAATTTCTAGGGCTCCCTTGTCTCTTGCCTCCTGTCTTCGGCACCTTCCATCCATTTGACAATCTACATGCCTCCTGGGTCCCTGGGCCCTGCTGACATCAGTCCTGGGTCCTCCTCATTTTGAAGGCTGTGCTGGAACCCAGAGGAAAGGCTGAGAATGTAATAACTACTTCTTGGAGGTCAATTTAGATCTGAAATGTCCATGTCATGATGGGTCACAGTCAACTTGGCCAGTGAAC
The DNA here is from genome assembly GCF_029407905.1 of Bubalus kerabau. NCBI lineage: Eukaryota > Metazoa > Chordata > Mammalia > Artiodactyla > Bovidae > Bubalus > Bubalus kerabau. The sequence continues at coordinate 119,497,747 of NC_073629.1, read as the reverse complement.
AATTTCATACAAAATCTAATGTCCCGGCCAAGCTGTTTTTCAGGTACTCAAAAAGTGATTGGGAATGTGAATAATAACTGAAGTTGGGTTTCATGTGAAAATGGTGAGAAATGTGCTTTCAACACTGATATTTGTGATCACTCCAAGGGGCTCCTGGACTCTCCACGAAGAGCCCAGTTAGAGCAGTTTCTCCATGTGAGGGCTGACCGAGGAGCATCTTTCCTCAGTCGTGTGCTGAGTGGGATCAGGAACACCCCAGAAGATATCAAACATGCTTATTTTATGAACCACAGTCAAACATGCAGGCGCTGCTGCTTTCTTTAGACATTAAAAGAAAATGTAACAAAACCTGTCCACTCTGTTGTGTTGTAGCTTAGAAGTTCCAACCCAGGGCTTCCTGAGTTAGCAGAGACAGCGGTGCCACAGTGTGCCCCCAGGTGTGGCTGGATGCTGTCCACACAGTGCAGAAGCTGCTGTGATGCTGGGGACAAGGTACCCAGAGTTTCTCCCCCCTTCTTTGCTCTGCTTTATTGAAATGCAAAGTGTGCACCGGTGCTAAACCCTGGATGGTGTTGCAAGTGAACACATGTCCACCTGTTCTTCTTTGGAAGATGTGATCCTGTCTGTCTGCTCCCCGTTCTGCTTGTGGTCCTGGTCTTACAGCCCTTCTGTAATTCTCGACTAATTCCCACATCTCCTTTTTACTACAGGCTCACGAAATTACTTGTTCCCATCCTCAGTGTCTCATCTTCCATCTTCCACAGAACTGCCAGCTCTGTCCACTCTTCTCATGCACGAGAAGCAGCAGCTTGACCCTAGCTTGTGTTTCTAAGGAAACAACAGGTGTTTTGTTTATGAATCAATTTTGGAGTGCTGGCTGTTGACTGACCCCAAATACAGGTTGCTCGTTCTGCTTTGTGTCCTGAGATGGCTTCAGCCTTGATCTTTGGGGAAAGTGACATCAGGCCTCCTCTACCACTTCAGCGGGCATCTGCCAACACTATCCACAGGCTTTCTCGGGGCTTCACTGAGGGCTGGTGGGCACATCCGAAAGGCTGGCCACCTGGAGCAGCTGTGATTCCAGACTTCTCGGCCTTCCTGTGTGCCTTGGCAGAGCTCGCATTGGCTGGGATATGGGGGTGGAGGCCACCCCTGGACCCTGACCTTGACTTTGAGAGTGTCACCATCAAATTCCCCAAGGCCAGGACCCTGACCCCTGCTGGAGCTCCACTCTGCTCATGTTTGAATGGTTTAGATCCAAGGAAGATGAGCCCTTGCCCTCTGGTCAACATGGTAGGGACTCTGGTGGGAGACTTGGCCCCAGCCCAAGTCTATGTCCCTAATGACTCTTGTCTGCATGTAGGGTGATGGTCTGGACTAGGCTCCAGGCAGGCCTCCACCTGCAGGCACTCATATAAGTAGGTCCCTGAGGTGCTATTAAGACCTCACTCAGAAGAGTGGGCACCCAAAGACTGCTGTCTTGTAGAGGGAAGGCAGCTGGGGTGGGCCTGGAGGGGACAGAGCCAGGGCTCCCCTGGGGAGAGCCACGTACCTTGAGTGCTTGAGGGATGGAATTTCAGCCCTGTGGTTGGCCTTTTCTTATGACAGTTTCAGGGCAGGAAGGCAAGGCCTGTATGAGGCTGGGCCAGACATGAGTGGGTCCCATGAACACCCGTGGGATGGGGTGCCAGGCTCACCTTTATAAGTGGGGTTCCTGAAGCCAAGAACAGCCAGACCTCAGAGCAGGATGGGGCCAGCACGTGTTCTGCCCTTTGATCTGGATGGTCCAAGTCTCAGAGCCACGTTCCAGCCACTTCTTAGCACCTGAAGGGCTTCACTGTTGCTCTGGGCTAACCTCACGTTCCCGGCAGTTACTTTCCATGCTTCTCTGTTGCATTGCAGGAGTCCTGCTAAACTTTAATCATTTTTTCAGGTGTGAATTTTTTGCCTATCTGTGTCTTGTTGTGTTCATCTGGCTGATGTTGTGTGTGTGTGTTTTACTTGTGTAAAACAAGTAAGTGTACAGTCCAGTGGTTTTTAGTATATTCACAGGTATATACAACCATCCATAGTAAATTGTAGAACATTTCATGACTCCCAAAAGAAATCCCAACCCTTGAGCTATCATCTGCTTTATCCTCCCATCCCCCCACCAAGCATAATCTACTTTCTGTCTGTGCTTATTTGCCTTTTCTGGACATTTCTTTGGGGACTGGCTTCTTTCACTTCGAATGATGCTATAGAATCTGTTCGTCTGTCTTTCCTTTTTGTGCTTAAATGATATTCCACCGTGCAGATGGACCACATTGTGTCCATCCGTCAGGAGTTGACGCACTTTTGGCCTCTTCCCACCCTCTGAGAACTATGAATAACGCCGATACAAACGTTCATGTGCAAGTTTTTGTGTGGACGTGTGTTTTCTTTTCTCCCGCTTGTTTCCCTGCGAGTGCAATTGCTGTGTTGTATGGGACTTCCCAGGTGGTTCAGTGGTCAAGAATCTGCCTGCCAATGCAGGAGACACAGGACTCTCAGGTTTGATCCCTGGGTGGGGAAGATCCCCAGAGGAGGAAATGGCAACCCACTGCAGTATGCCTGCCTGGAGAATCCCATGGACAGAGGAGCCTGGCGGGCTACAGTCCACACAGTCCCTCAGAGTTGGACCCAACTGAGCACAGAGCACAAGGCATGCACAATGGTGCTTCTGTGTTTAACTGCGGAGATGCCCGACTGTTTTCTGAAGTGACTGCACCATTTACATTCCCACCCCCCAGCCGCAGTGCACAGAGAGCCTGATTTCTCCTCATGCTCAGCCACACTGGCGTTCCTTTATAATTCTTTGTATTTTTGTGAGATTGGGCGCCATGGCCCCTCGTTTACTTTTCTGATTCTAGAAGTTTTCCTCTCCCATTTTTTTCTTGGCCAGTCTGGCTATTAGCTTCTTGTTTTTGTTTGCTGTTTTCAGGAACCAGTTTTGGCTGCATTGATTTTTCTGCATTGCTTCTCTAGTCCCTGTTTCATTCATTTCCGGACTAGCAATGTTTCCTTCCCTCTGCTTTTTTAAGAGCCAGTGTGTCTTTCTTTCTTCAGTGTCTTAAGACGGAAGGTTAGAAAGGTGGGGACATTTCCTTCTCGGCGTAGTCACCGATGACAACGCACTTGCTCCTGAGCTCTGCCTCAGCCACGCCCCGCGTCTTGCTGTGTCATGTCAGCTTAGCATTTATCCCGAAGACTTTCAAGATGTCCTTTTGCTTTCTTCTTCGGCTTATTTAATTCCCACATATCTGCACCTCTCCCAGATTTCTTACTGCTGTTGACGTCCATTCCATCGTGGTCCCTGAACGCAGTGGTGTTTCTGTCCAGCTGCGTTCACGGAGGTTGACTAATGGCCGAGCATGCGCTCCCCCTTAGAGTCCGTGCGCCTTCCGGAGGCGGGCGTGCCCTGCAGCTGTTGGGCGTGGCCTCCTCACACATCTGTTAACGCGTTATTTAAATCTTCTCTCTGTTTCCCCATGGTTGACAGCGGGGGCACTGAGACCTCCAGCTACTGTTGGAGTGTGGACGTGCCTCTTTTACTCCTCGTTTCTGCCCGTTTTTGCTTCCTGAGTGGCACTGTCTATTGTCAGGTACTCTTCCCGATGGGTTGACCCTTTCCCTGTTTTAAAGTGTCACTGTTTATCCCTAGTAGTATTTTTGTTTCCAAGTCGATTTTGTTATTAAAGCGGCCACTCCAGCCTCCTTGTGACTGCTGCCACGTGCTGTAATTTTCCATCATGTAGTTCCATGGATTTACAATCTGCCTGCATCTTTGATCTAAACTGTGTCTCAGGAAGACAGCTTGTGCCTCGCACTTCTGAGGCAGTTCAGTTCAGTTCAGTCGCTCAGTCCTGTCCGACTCTTTGCGACCCCATGAATCACAGCACACCAGGCCTCCCTGTCCATCACCAACTCCCAGAGTCACCCAGACTCACATTCATCGAGTCAGTGATGCCATCCAGCCATCTCATCCTCTGTCGTCCTCTTCTCCTCCTGCCCCCAATCCCTCCCAGCATCAGAGTCTTTTCCAATGAGTCAACTCTTCGCATGAGGTGGCCAAAGTATTGGAGTTTCAGCTTTAGCATCATTCCTCCCAAAGAAATCCCAGGGCTGATCTCCTTCAGAATGGACTGGTTGGATCTCCTTGCAGTCCAGGGACTCTCAAGAGTCTTCTCCAACATCACAGTTCAAAGGCATCAATTCTTCGGTGCTCAGCCTTCTTCACAGTCCAACTCTCACATCCATACATGACCACTGGAAAAACCATAGCCTTGACTAGACGGACCTTTGTTGGCAAAGTTATGTCTCTGCTTTTGAATATGCTATCTAGGTTGGTCATAACTTTCCTTCCAAGGAGTAAGCACCTTTTAATTTCATGGCTGCAGTCACCATCTGCAGTGATTTTGGAGCCCCCCAGAATGAAATCTGACACTGTTTCCCCATCTATTTCCCATGAAGTGAAGGGACCAGATGCCATGATCTTCATTTTCTGAATGTTGAGCTTTAAGCCAACTTTTTCACTCTCCGCTTTCACTTTCATCAAGAGGCTCTTTAGTTCTTCTTCACTTTCTGCCATAAGGGTGGTGTCATCTGCATATCTGAGGTTATTGATATTTCTCCCGGCAATCTTGATTCCAGCTTGTGTTTCTTCCAGTCCAGCGTTTCTTATGATGTACTCTACATATAAGTTAAATAAGCATGGTAACAATATACAGCCTTGACATACTCCTTTTCCTATTTGGAACCAGTCTGTTGTTTCATGTCCAGTTCTAACTGTTGCTTCCTGATCTGCATACAAATTTCTCAAGAGGCAGATCAGGTGATCTGATATTCCCATCTCTTTCAGAATTTTCCACAGTTTATTGTGATCCACACAGTCAAAGGCTTTGGCATAGTCAATAAAGCAGAAATAGATGTTTTTCTGGAACTCTCTTGCTTTTTTGATGATCCAGCAGATGTTGACAATTTGATCTCTGGTTCCTCTGCCTTTTCTAAAACCAGCTTGAACATCAGGAAGTTCATGGTTCACATATTGCTGAAGCCTAGCTCAGAGAATTTTGAGCATTACTTTACTAGCGTGTGAGATGAGTGCAATTGTGCGGTAGTTTGAGCATTCTTCAGCATTGCCTTTCTTTGGAATTGGAATAAAACTGACTTTTTCCAGTCCTGTGGCCACTGCTGAGTTTTCCAAATTTGCTGGCATATTGAGTGTAGCACTTTCACAGCATCATCTTTCAGGATTTGAAATAGCTCAACTGGAATTCTATCACCTCCACTAGCTTTGTTCATAATGATGCTTTCTAAGGCCCATTTGACTTCACATTCCAGGATGTCTGGCTCTAGGTCAGTGATCACACCATCGTGATTATCTGGGTCGTGAAGATCTTTTTTGTACAGTTCTTCTGTGTATTCTTGCCACCTCTTCTTAATATCTTCTGCTTCTATTAGGTCCATACCATTCTGTCCTTTATCGAGCCCATCTTTGCATGAAATGTTCCCTTGGTATCTCTAATTTTCTTGAAGAGATGTCTAGTCTTTCCCATTCTGTTGTTTTCCTCTATTTCTTTGCATTGATTGCTGAGGAAGGCTTTCTTATGTCTTCTTGCTATTCTTTGGAACTCTGCATTCAGATGCTTATATCTTTCCTTTTCTCCTTTGCTTTTCACTTCTCTTCTTTCACAGCTATTTGTAAGGCCTCCCCAGACAGCCATTTTGCTTTTTTGCCTTTCTTTTCCATGGGGACGGTCTTGATCCCTGTCTCCTGTACAGTGTCATGAACCTCAGTCCATAGTTCATCAGGCACTCTATCTATCAGATCTAGGCCCTTAAATCTATTTCTCACTTCCACTGTATAATCATAAGGGATTTGATTTAGGTCATACCTGAATGGTCTAGTGGTTTTCCCTACTTTCTTCAGTTTAAGTCTGAATTTGGCAATAAGGAGTTCATGGTCTGAGCCACAGTCAGCTCCTGGTCTTGTTTTTGCTGACTGTATAGAGCTTCTCCATCTTTGGCTGCAAAGAATATAATCAGTCTGATTTCGGTGTTGACCATCTGGTGATGTCCATGTGTAGAGTCTTCTCTTGTGTTGTTGGAAGAGGTTGTTTGCTATGACCAGTGCATTTTCTTGGCAAAACTCTATTAGTCATTGCTCTGCTTCATTCCATATTCCAAGGCCAAATTTGCCTGTTACTCCAGGTGTTTCTTGACTTCCTACTTTTGCATTCCAGTCCCCTATAATGAAAAGGACATCTTTTTGGGGTGTTAGTTCTAAAACGTCTTGTAGGTCTTCATAGAGCCATTCAACTTCAGCTTCTTCAGCATTATTGGTTGGGGCATAGACGTGGATTACTGTGATATTGAATGGTTTGCCTTGGAAACAAACAGAGATCATTCTGTTATTTTAAAGATTGCATCCAAGTACTGCATTTCGGACTCTTTTGTTGACCATGATGGCTACTGCATTTCTTCTGAGGGATTCCTGCCCACAGTAGTAGATATAATGGTCATCTGAGTTAAATTCACCCATTCCAGTCCATTTCAGTTCACTGATTCCTAGAATGTGAGGCAAGTGTCTTATAATCCCCGATCACAGGTATGCTCCCTGGGCCTCAGAGACAGAGTCATATACCTGGAACCCCAGCCTTGCTGCTGGGGTGGTCTTGCCTGGCTCCGTGTCCACGCAGCCTGAAAGTTCCTGCTTTCTCGTGGGTCTTTGCTCACCATGCTGGCGGTCCTGCAGCCAGTGGGAGGGAAGCAGACTCAGAGCAGGGCCAGGCTTGTCTGACCTCTGGGCTCTCAGCTCATCACCAGGCCAGGGTGGCACCTGGCTGAGCCAGGTCCACGCCATGGCAACAAGATGGATCGGACAGAGGTTTATCCATGGCACAGAGTCCACAGCTGGTGGACTCGCCCCTCCCAGGCCTGATCGCAGCCAGGGGCTCAGCCTGGCCATGACCTGGCCCTGTGTCTTTGGCGTCTCCTCCCCTTCCTGGGAAGGGTGACCTTGGTGCCAGCAGGAGGCGGAGGGCAGGAGGCTCAGGTGTCACAAGTGCCCCTTCTTGTGTGACCCAGTGGGCAGAGCTGTTGACATGGCAGTGCTGCCTGCAGGGGGCAAGGCTTCCGTCCTGGACGGCAGAGCACTGGCCACAGACCCGGTATCTGGTGCTGGGTGCCCTCACCCCGGTCACCTGAGTTCAGCTGCTGCGACTCCGAATCAATTTGCTTCCTGTTTGACGGCAAAGCGAGCTTCCTCCTTCTCAGTCTCCTCCACTCATGACTGGCCGCTCACCTGGGTGCTGAGCTGGGCGGGGTAGAGGGTGCCATCTGTTCTGTGATGGTAAAGGCTTCTGCTTCGCACAATGGGGTGGTTTCGCAGCCTGCCTGGGCCGCTCATAGACAAGCGTGGTGGAAACCTTCTTGGAAAGTCTTTTTCAGGCCAGCACACTCCCCTCGGTCCAGACGTCCATGCTGGAAGCCTCCAACCTGTGCCATCCTCTGATGCTGACCTCCTGCAGCACCTCTGCCTGCTCCCCAGTGTGGCCGCCACCGCCAGTGGACGCTGGCTCTGAGCTCTGGGCACAGAGCTGGGGTGGTATGCCTGGCGGGGTGGGGGCGAGCTCCCCGGCAGGTGGGCTGTCCAGGCACCCTGAGCGAGGTGGGGGACCCGGTGTGGGGGGGTCATATCACCTCCTGCACGCTGGTCAGTCCGGGATGAGCTGCACCGCCTGGAAGCCTCTGGAGGCCTGGAGCCACAAGGCAGGCATCATCTGGTCAGCAGTGACCTTGGTACTCAGGCAGAAGGTGACCTGTCACGTGGGGCGTGTGTGAATCCAAAGTCTTGTGGATTTCATTTCCTCTCCAAGTATGAAGCTCTTCTCCAAGTATAAAGACCCTCGCCTGTGTGCCCGCCACCCAGAGGTGCAAGGAAAGGCATCTCAGCCGCCCTGTGACTGTCTCCTTCCAGCTGGGACCCCCACTGCAGGTCCCAGGAGCCCTGCCCTGTGTGCTTCCCACCTCCCGGCCCCCAGCGCCAGTGAGAAGCACCCAGCACCTGCGTCCCCTGGATTCCGCCCTTTGCTGCGGCCACTGGACTCTCAAGGGAGCTGTGTGGGTGTTCGCTCCAGGAAATGCACTCTGGGAGGGACGCACGTATCCACACAGGGAGCTAGATTTAGGGAAATCAGACTCTGCTGGGTTATGATTAATGGAGATAAATCTGCCCAAGAGAAGCTAAACTTAACAAGCATTTCAGCCCTAAGCTTCCGCTCTCCTCCCGCAGCCGCAGGCAGACGGCATGTGTTTCCGTTGGCCAGGGCCCAGACAACATCAAGAGGTGGAAAACAATCCCCAGAAATCTGAAAAATGTTGAACAAGGAAAGAAACTGTTCAATCGACCAAAACAAACACAGATACAATCTCACCCCCGTGGGGTTTGCTGGGCCTGGGGTGGGGGGTAGTCTGAGAGACTGGAGAAGAAAACGTGCCTTAGAAACACGGGGCTGGTGGAGACAGGGGCGGAGCCCGTTGCTCACCGAATCCAGCTGGAGGGGCCTGGACCCCTGGCCAGGACGCTGGTGGGAGTCGGGCGGGGCTTTCTGGGGCTCTGGGCACCTGGCCAGGTGTTCCCTGGTGGTAGGGAATGCCTCTCGATTTCCCCCATTTACCTGCTTCTCTTTCTTTGATATTTCAAGAATCTTTGCATTTTGAAGATTCGTTCACTTGTTCTGTCACTGAATCTATAAAGATGCTCTGGGCCGGGCACGGGCAGGGCCCGGGACTGGGCTCCCCTGGGAGGAGGTGGGGGCGTGGTGGTGGAGGGCATGTTCGTGGGGGGTTCAGCTTCTGATTGGAGGGGAGGGGCCCTGGGAAAGCAGCGGGCCCGCCTTTTGGCGCTCCTTGCTATGATCTCAAGGTGTGCATTCCCTGGAAACCCTTGAATGCCATAGCCAAGCGCTATGCAAATGAAAGCTCCGTTTAGGTCTGTTCAGCCCTTTGTTCTGTGCGCGGGCCTGGCAGTGTCTTAGGACGAATCGCCAGTCCAGGTTTGATGCAGGATACAGGATGCTTGGGGCTGGTGCACTGGGATGACCCAGAGGGATGGTATGGAGAGGGAGGGGGGTTCAGGATTGGGAACACGTGCACACCCGTGGTAGATTCATGTTGATGTATGGCAAAACCAATACAATATTGTAAAGTAATTAGCGTCTAATTAAAATAAATAAATTTAAACATTTAAAAAAAAAAAGAAAGGCTCCGTTTGAAGAAGTGCTGCTGCTGAGCTGGGTGTCGGTGCAGGGCTTGAGGGGCTGGAGGGATGGCCCCCCCTCCACTGGGCGTGGCTGCTGGCCCGGCCGTGGGCAGCAGGGCAGACACTGTGGCCACCACCCATCACTCCCCTTGCTGGGCAGCTTGCTCACTGTGGGTCCCGTGACCTGGGTCCCTCTCCCCAGGGGCTCTTGGGACTCTGTGTGGCTTGGAGACAGGCTCTAGAGTGCGGCCTCAGAAGTTGTGGCACACAGAATTAGTTGCACTGGACGCCTGTGGGATCTTCCCAGACAGGGGATCGAACCCACGTCCCATTCATTGGCAGGTGGACTGCCAACCACTGGGCCACCGGGAAAGTCCCTCTTATCAGTGTTTGAATTTCACCCTTCCTATATCGTTACATTGGCGTGGATTTCTTGCTGTCGCCTAGAGCTGGGTGTGGCTTGCTCATCCAGTCCTCCAATCTCTGTCCTTTAACTGCTGTACTGAGACTCTTTGTGCTTAATGCAGTCGTGGGTATGTGAAGGCTGTGGCTCCCAATTTAATTTTTGTTTTCTGCCAGATACGTTTTTTGTTTCTTGTTCCTGTGTTTCCGTAGGTTACATGGCACATTTTTAGCATCCCGTGTTGATTTGCCTATGGTGTTTTGGTTGTGCTTCTCTGTGTAGTTTTTCCGGGGCCATTTTAGGTGTCATATTACACATCCACAACATCAAGTGTAATGGTGCCATTAGTTTGCCAATTTGAGTCACGTCCCCCTACAAACCTTTACCCCTTCCCATTTATAGCATCACTGTCTTAATTATTTCCTGTGAATACACTTGGAACTGTGTCAGTTACAGCGTTTGCTTATTCTCCAACCATACTTTGCAGAAACTCATGAATGAAAGGAAAAGCTGTTGTGTCCACCCACTGTTTGCTTTCCTGTTTTTTCTTCCTTACGCTTTGCTGTGCGTAGTCGTTCAGTCACATCCAGCTCTTTGCAACCCATGGACTGTAGCCCGCCAGGTTCCTCTGTCCATGGGGATTCTCCAGGCAAGAAAAATACTGGAGTGGGTTGACATGCCCTGATCCAAGGGATCTTCCCAACTTAGGGATGGAACCCAGGTCTCCCGCATTGCAGGGTACTGAGGGACCGGAGGGTGTCCACCATCTGAGTCACCAGGGAAGCCCAAGAATACTGGAGTGGGTAGCCTATCCCTTCTCCAGGGGGTCTTCCTGACCCAGGAATCGAACTGGGGTCTCCTGCATTGCAGGCAGATTCTTTACCAGCTGAGCGACCAGGGAAGTCCCTTTCTTTCTTACTGGTACCCCAAGTTTCCCACTTTTATCTTTTCTATATAGAGGGTTTCATTCAGCCATTTTTTCAGGCTAGATCTGCTGGTGCTAAAGTTGTCTGAGTTTTTCTTCATTCGAGAATGTCTTCATTTCCCTTCATCCCTGAAGCTTATTTCTGGTGGATCTAGGACTCTGGGTTGACAGCTCTTTCCTTCAGCATGGGAAAATGTTTTACTGCTTTTTCTTTCTGGGTTCCACGGTTTCTGAGGATAAATTCAGTCATTTAAATGGTTTCCCCCACCCCTGGCCTCCCCCGCCCTTGTTAGTAATGCTTCATTTCCGTCTGGTAGCTTTCAAAACTTTTTCTTTGTCAGATTTTACTCCAGTCCATCCCAAAGGAAGCCTGTCCTGAATATGCATTGGAAGAACTGATGCTGAAGCTAAAACTCCAATACTTTGGCCACCTGACACCAAGAAATGACTCACTGGAAAAGACCCTGATGCTGGGAAAGATTGAAGGCAGGAGGAGAAGGGGACGACAGAGGATGAGATGGTTGGATGGCATCACTGACTCAATGGACCTGAGTTTGAGTAAGCTCTGGGAGTTGGTGATGGACAGAGAGGCCTGGTGTGCTGCAGTCCATGGGGTCGCAAAGAGTCGGACACGACTGAGTGACTGAACTGAACTGAATCCTAAAGGAAATCAGTCCTGAATAGTCATCAGAAGCACTGATGCTGAAGCTGAAACTCTAATACTTTGGCCACCTGATGCGAAGAGCCAGCTTATTAGAAAAGACCCTAATGCTGGGAAAGATTGAGGGCAGGAGGAGAAGTGGATGACAGAGGATGAGATGGTTGGATGGCATCACCCACTCAATGGACATGAATTTGAGCAGACTCTGGGAGATAGTGAAGGACACGGCAGCCTGGTGTGCTGCAGTCCATGGGGTTTCAAAATGTCGGGTGCAATTTAGTGACTGAACAGAAACAACAGGTTTGACTATGGTGCTGTCTTTGTGTGGACTATTCATGGTTTATTCTGTTCAGAGTTTATTCAGCCTCTTGAATCTGTAGGTTAATGTCTTTCGCTAAATTTGAAAGTTTTTTCCATTGTTTCTTCAAGTACTTTTTTTTTGGCCCCTCCTCCCATCTCCTTTTTTTCTGAGGCTCCGATGGCACAAGTCCTCAATCTTTTTAGAGTCCCACCGGTCCTTGCAATTCTGTTATTATTACTTTTAGTTAAATGTTCTGTTATTCAGATTGGGTGATCTTTATATTCTCTTTTCCAGTTCACTTATTTTTCCTCTGTCTCCCCCATTCTTCTGCTTGGGCCCATCCATTGTTCTCTTTAAATTCTTTAAAATTTAGTCATTTTAAGTTCTAAAATTTCTGTTGAGTTTTCTTTACATCATCTATTTCATTGTAGGGACTTTCTAGTTTATTTTCTGAAAACTTTTAGTGTTTTATTTATTTCAAGAATATTTTTAATTGCTTATGAAAGTATTTTCATGATGGCTGCTTTGAAATCTTTGTCAGATAATTCTGATATCTCTGTCATCTAATTGTTGGAATGTTTTGATTTTCTTGTTTTCTTCAGTTTGAGATTTCCTGGCTCTTGGTATGACAAACGACTTTCAGCTTATCCGGATTCTTTGTGTATTATGTTATGAAACCCTGGATCTTATTTAAATCTTCTCTTTTAGCTGATTTCCTGTGATGCTGCTTTTTCAAGGGAGGTGGAGGCATTGCCTCATTACTTCCAGGTGGGAAGAAATCCAGGTTCCCTACCTGACCTCCATTGACCCCTGGGGGCAGGGATCCTGGCTACTGCAGGGCGGGGACAGAAGTTCTTGACCCCCAGGAGGTCTCCACTGATACCTCCCTGTATCAGCAGTAGCACTTGATGTGTAGAACTTATAAACGACACATCAGTTTGGGTATTTACAGCTACAAGTAACGGAAAATCCAACAGCATGATCTGAAGCATCAGGATATTTGTCAAGATGTCAATAAGAATTCTAGGTTTAAATAGTCATAGGGTTAGTCTGGCAGTTCAGTAATGCCCCCAGAGATCCAGATGCTTTTTATCTTCTGACTGTGAAAGCTTTTCAACCTTATGCCTATACCGCACAGTTGCAAGATGGCTGCCGCTAGTCAGGAATCACATCTACATTCCAGGGCAGAGAAAAGAGGGAGGAGAAGCACCAGGGAACTCTCCTCTTGTATCTATACTTCTTAGGAGGAGAGAAAAGCCTTCCCAGAAGTCTCCCTGCAGTCTCCTGCTTACATCTCCCTTGGCTTAGGTGCGTCATATGCCTGTTCCTTGCTGCAAGGGAGGCTGGGAGAGTGAGCACCTGGAAAATAGGATTGGGGCTTTCAAAATCCACTAAGAAGCAGGGGAAGAGTGTGTGCTCCCTGAGAATATAAGATCTCCCCTGCCTCCTGACCTAGTGGGTGATCTGTTAGCAGGAGGACCGTGTGGGGTTGGGGACCTGCTGGGAGGCAGAGAGCTGTCTGCACAAAGACCTCTCAGCAAGCCAGCCATCCTCCTTTTGGGGTGATTTCTTTGCTGATGATCTCATCTCGAAAAGTCAAAACCTCGCTGCCCACCTGCCTAGCCCTTCCTACATGTGATGGAGCACTCAGTGTGTTCAGGATGTCCTTGCTCCCATCGGGGCTTCAGGCAGGTTCCAGTGGGATGTGTGGACCCGGGTGCAGAAAACCCCTTCCTCCCTGCAGATGGTCTGAGGTGCCCGCGAGCCCAGGTGGAGGAGGTGGAAGGACGGGGCTCTCTACATCCCTCCTCGATGGTCTCTGCACCACACAGCACAGGGCAGGCCCCATGTCCAGGCGTCTCCACCATCAGGAGTCGGTGACAGAGAGGAGCAGACCCGGACACCCTCACCTCCCGCTGCTGGTGCTGAGACCCTGGCCGGCTCAATGCGCTTGTCAGCTGAGATCGGGAGGCGGGACTTGCAAGGCAGGTAAGGGAATGGGGAACAGGGGTGCAGAGAGCAAACGATCGACAGGGAGAGGCTGCACACAGTGGCGCTGGGCAGCAGGGCACCCCTGGAGAAGGGGGCGGAGAGGTGCCCACCTCCTTCCCGCCCCCCAGCTTCACAGCACGTGGTCTTGCCTGCGGAGAGCTGAGAACCTTCCAAGGCCTGTGCAGGGTCCAGGGCAACCATGCTGCCCAGTTTTCTCAGAAGTCAAGGTCCCCTTTAAGAAAAACGTGGGGCATAAGGAAGTGACTGATGCTTGGTGACAAAGGACATTTCCCCAGATGCTGAAGAATGAAGTGTGTGGGCTCTGTCGGGGGGCACCACCCCCAGGGACTTCCCTAGAGATGACAGACAGCCTCTGGAGGTGATGACCCCTGGAGGTGGTATCTCCCCGGGGCTTGTGTCCCCTGGGGGTGCTAACCACCCACTCCGGGTGGTTCCACTGGGGGCGATGTGGTATGCTTGACTCAACCTCCTGCCCACCTGAATGCCGCCCCCACCCCGAGGCCTGACAGTGAGACTTCCGGGTCTCACTGTCCAGTGGGTCAGTGGACTGAACTGGCATCTCCTGGTACACTAACAATGACGTCTGAGTGCAGGACTAAGTCAGGTTTTATTTCCCTTTATTCCCCTTAAACCACAGGGTCACAAACTAGGAGAATGGAATCAACCAAAGGGCCTCAGGTCTGCACACACTCGGGCTTCACAGAGGCAGGAAATCTGGCCACCAGGGTAAGGGCCGTCCAGAGGCTGCTGGGTCCCTGAAACCGTAGTGTGGGTACTCCAGAATCCCAGGCCAGCGGCCGGGTCACTCACCTCCTGGCAGACAGAGCCTCGAGTCCCCAGACTGGCTGAGGGATGAATAACCCCCCAAGAGACTCACCCGCACCCCTGCCCTCAACCCTTGGATGGCATGTCTCGGGGATCCCCATGACACACAGCCCTGCAGCTGAGCTGTTGCCCCTACAGACCCCCAAGGGATGGATTGTCTCCCCTGAGAAAGGCTGGGTCCTAACCCCAGGGCCTGTGAAGGTGACCTTACTGAGGAGCATGGTCTTTGCAGAGGCTCAAGCTCAGATGGGCCATTGGGATGGACCCTGATCCCATATGGCCGTGACCCTGAAGGCCCCCATGGCCCCCCCAGAGTTGTGTCAGGAACAGGGGACGGGCCGTCTTGGATTAAGGTGGAATTATCTAAATGTCAGAAGGGAAACCTTCCATTAAACCTGTCTTCCAGGAGAAATCAGATGAGATGGGCAGCTAGTTATGAATCTAAATCTGACATAATATTTAGACCAAGAAGTGTCCAGGCGGAAATCGGAGATGAGACCACACTGACTCTGAGAACTAAAAAGGAAAGAAAAAAATTGTCTGGCCAAAATGCCCTTGATAGGTGGGTTCTGGCGCCAACCGCACCCCCCAACCTCCGCCCCAGGGAAGGTGTGCCTGAAGGTCAGAGGGCCTGGGGTGGCCCCAGTCCACTCTGCTCCCTCACCTGTGTGATCGTCCAGGGGGCCAGGAGGGCAGACGCCCCGGGTTACCGCCAGGTGGACCTGTGGGGACATGAGGCTGGGGACCAGGCTCCAGGCGCTGACCCAGAGCTGGCGGCAGCCTCGCTGGCCAGCCCTCCTGTTCTTCAGCCAAACCAGGAGGGCATCAAACACATCAAAGACCCACTCAACATTTTCATCGGTTCTGTTAGTGGGGCTCTCAATCAGATTCTATTTTTCAAAAGCATTTGGGCTGATGGTTTGAAGCAAGGACTCGATCAGCGATCCGAAGCACAGGGGTCACACGGTCTCTGTGCAGAACCCAGCCTGTCTGTGCCCTACAGAAGCAACTTGAGATCAGGGTGGAAGCACAGGGCGTGTTTGAAACCCCTGCAGAAATGTGTCCTTAGAAACAGGCCTAAGAATAGCTTTCCGGGAAAGTCATAAAACTTTGCTGACAGATATAAGGACCTGAAAAAATCGAGGATGATGCCACGTCAGATGGTGGGCAGACTCTGTTCTAAACATACTCGTTCACCCCCCGATTAACTTGTAAAATCAAAGCAAATCTACTTGAAACCCCACAGATGTAACAGGAAAAAAAGACTTCTCAGGGAACTTGACAAAGCGATTCTAAAATTCGTATGGAAGTATAAATTGCAAGCAGTTTTAAATTGGAAAAGCGAAGGATGTTTTTGGTTTTGTTTTTATTTATTTATTTTTTTGTTTTCTGTCCCACCAGCTGTTAAGGCACAGAGTCCCATACTTACACGAGTGTGGGGGTCGTGCCAACAGGACCAGGAGGAAGACCCGGAAAGAGGCCATTTATATTGTGAACCAGAGCTTAACAGATCCAGGGAGAGCAGGTAGCCATTCACCAAATAACTTGGAAAAGTGGCTACTTTGGAGGAAAGATTACATTCCTGCCTCACACCATACATACAGATGAATTCCAGATACACTTATTAAAAACTTAACTGTGAAGAAATAAGGAGTTCTAAAACTATTTCTATAGAGGAAAGAGTATGTTCTGCTATTGACATGTGGGAATCCTCCTTCAAAGAGAGACTTTATGGCAAAATGATGTATGGATGTGAGAGTTGGACCAGAAAGAAGGCTAAGTGATGAAAAATTGATGCTTCTGAACTGTGGTGTTGAAGACTCTTGAAAGTCCCTTGGACAGCAAAGAGATCAAACCAATCAATCCTAAAAAAAATCAACATTGAATATTCTTTGGAAGAACTGTTGCTGAAGCTGAAGCTCCAGTATTTTGGCCACCTGATGCAAACAGCATCAGGAAAAGACCAAAGCTCATTGGAAAAGACCCTGATGCTGGGAAAGATTGAGGGCAGGAGGAGAAGGGCAGAGGATGAGATGGTTGGATGGCATCACCGACTCAATGGATAGGAATTTGAGCAAAGTCTAGGAGATGATGAAGGACAGGGAAACTTGGCGTGCTGCATTTCATGGGGCTGCAGAGTCGAACACGACTGAGCGTCTGAACAACTACACTACAGCTCCTCTAGGAGTGCCCTGGCATTGTCTTCAAAGCGGGCAGTTTACCTCCAATTCAGCTCCTGGCTCTCCAGCCTGGAGAAGCTCTCACACATTGTACTAGGATTGCTACACGTGACAACATGGTTTGAAAAGAATCAGAACAAAGCACAACATCCAAACCCAGCAGATACACAGGGCTGACCTCCGGTCTGTCACACTGTGGGACTCTCGGTGTCAGTGAAAAGCGCTAACGCGGCGCTCCAAGGCCGTGCAAGGGAAGACTGCGTCTCACCCCCTGGGCAAACCCAGCCCCCCCAGAGCCCCGCTCCGGGCAGCCGCTGCCCGCCTGCGCCCGTCCTCACTGACTGGCCTGAGCTCGCCAGGGGCCGGACTAGGGGACCGTCCCGCCTGCAGAGGACGCAGCCCTGGGCCTGGCGCTCCGCACCCTCGGTAGTTGTCTCAGTGAGGTTTCTGATCCACAGCTAACGTTTATTGTCTTGGCTTCGCTTTAATTCATTGTTTTCTGCCCCCCCCCCCTTTTTTTTTTTATGACTCTTAGTAAAATTCAGAGGCAGTATGTTCTCTGTGAAGCTCTCGCGCCATTGGGTGTGACATGCTTGCAAAGAAGCCCAAGTGTGTCCTATGGCTGGATTCGGCCCGTCTGCAGGGCTCCTGGGAGCTGAAACCAGCCCGTTATGCGTGGGTCATGAAACACAGTCTGATGCCAGCCAGGCGGGAGGGCCGGGGTCTTCATCCAGACCCCTCCTGAACACCCGTGGTTCCTCCGTGTGTGCAGGCAGCAATGTGTGGAGACGTGAACACCACACTGACTCCAGTCTGTCGAGTGGAGCCTCCCACCCGGCGGCCGCGGTGCTTACCAGGCCCTCTGGGTGCTTTCAGAGACCCTCATGCCGGGGAGCACCCATTTTAATGGGGTCTCTGCGGGGCAGTTGATCTCTGGAGGCACCGGGAACCCCAGCACTGATGCACTTCCCAAACCTCTTTGGAGAGAATTCCCTGGAATTCTTAAAATACAGATTCCTGGGCCCAGTCTGGATTGGTTAACCCGGAGCCTGTGGGGGCAGAGCGTAGGGGTCAGGAGGGAGCCGGGGGTGGGAGGGGCGAGGTGGGAGGAGCCCCCTTCTGGCGCAGGCGCCCTGTCCGCCCATTCCTGCTTCTTGCCTTTCAGCTTGTAAAAGGGTGAGCACCCTCCGCCTTCCCCACTGAGGCTCCCCCAACCCTGACTGCTCAGCCCCGCATTCCAGTGCCTGGCATATAGTTGGTGCTCAAGAGATGTTTGCTGAATGAACAAATGTGACTTTGAACTGTCACTTCTGCTCTGGGGTAAAGGTGCATTTGTATGGGAAAGGGCATCTAAGAAGGGCAATGCCCTTCTTAAGAACTTAAGAGTTCTTAAGGTTTCAGAAGGCATCTGCCGTGCGGAGCAGTCCGTGACCCGGCACGTAGCGGCCGCACCGCCTCACCAGGGGCCCACAGAGCTGTGGCACCTCCCGCGGCGTGCCCTGCCTTGTCATCATATAACAGAATCACGGAGACCCCTGCACTCAGCCCCGCCCCTCGGCACAGGGCCCCCCCGCCCCGGGTCTCTCCGAAAGGGCTGGTGGGGAACGGTCAGGCCAGGCGGCCAGGCCTGGCTGGGGTGCGACCCTCTACCCTCCCCGCCCTGAGGGTCGGTGGCCGGTGCCCAGCGGTGGGTAAGGGTGTGCAGCAGGGAGGGGTCCTTTATCAGCAGCAGCAGCTGATTTGAGGAGCCTAATCGTCCGTTTCCTGTGGGCCATTGATCCTCTAACTGCGTCTCCAGCTTCAGGCCAGCTGTCTGCCATTCCGGGCGTTCACAGCCTTCGGAAAAATGTCAAGTTTTCCTGGTATCAGCAGGAAAATAGGAAACGGCTTGGAAAAGGGGGTTGCTTCAGACAATGGTTTAAGGAGGCCCAGCTGTGGATAAACAGTTCTGGTTGCCCTTTGGACTCTATGGATTTAAACACACGCTCAGGAATGCGTGTTCTGTGCCAGGAGATAAACAACCTAGAAACGAAGTAGGCCAGCTCATGTTGCCGGTGGACGCAGGAGGGGCCGGCAGGGGGCCCCCAGCTGCTCCAATGCAGGGACTCATCCTGGGGCCTCCGCCGGCTGTGGGCAGGTGCATAGCTCCCCGGAACTCAGCGCATGCTGGGCGGTCAGTGTGGGGCCTGGCCCTGCCAGGTGGGCCCTGCTGCCCGCGGCGGGAGTGTCCTTGAGGCCTGCTCATTTCTCTGGCCCATCTGGAGGCAAGCAGGCTCCAGGATTTGTTCGGGGTCTTCAGAGGTGGCTTCTGTGTTTTTTCCACAGGAGTAGGGCATTTGGGAACTGATATTAAAAGGTACGGGGCTTCCCTGGTGGCTCAGTTAGAAAGAATGCACCTGCCAAGCAGGAGATGTGGGGTCGATCCCTGGGTTGGGAAGAGATCCTGGAGGAGGGAACAGGAACCCCCTCCAGTACCCTTGCCTGGAGAATCCCATGGGCAGAGGAGCTTGGCTACAGTCCATAGGGTTTGCAAAGAGTTGGACACGACTGAACGACTAAACAATAACAGCTACACATTAGAGGTACACCTACCCAAGGAGTAAAGTTCCTGGAAGCGGCCCCTTGGCTCTCTGGTGGTGAACATTAGGCGTGGCCTGCACAGCTATGGGTGAAAGTGACCCTGAAGGAGCCATATGCTCAATGTCCCTGAGCGTGACTGAGGTGCCGGAGCCCTCATCCTGGGTGCGGGGCTGAGCTCTGCACCCCGTTGTGTCGGATCCTTAGGCCCGCACACCTGGTGGGGATGCCCCTGCAGCCACTTGGTTTCTGAGACTAAGGTGTGGATGAGCCCCAGGAGCAGGGGGCGCTGCCGGGGAGCTCGACTCCCGAGGAGATGGGGGAGTCTTGCCCCCACCCCCACCCCGCTGGCTCCTTTTGTCACCAGGCCACCTTTGCCACATGGTGGCCCAGGCTGAGTTCAAGGGCATCTTGTCCGGTCTGAAAGGTGTGATCTGAGCACCACCCCATTTCGAGCCAAGTTCCAGTGCCCAGCAGGAGAGGGGCTGCCAGGTCCTGTGGGAGCAGAAGGCTTTGCTGGCCACTCCAGGCTCCTTCTCTGTCGAGAGGAGGATGCATCCAGGCCTGCCCTCTGCCTGCCCTCCACCCATGTGCCCACTGGTGCCTCAGGTCACCTGCCTGCCCAGGTCACAGCTATGAACACTGTGGGGAAATATTTGGCAACAATAACATACGTGGCACTTCCCGGTGGCTCAGCGGTAAAGACTCTGCCTGCCAATGCAGGAGACCTGGGTTCGATCCTTGGGTTGAGAAGATCCCCTGGAGGAGGCCATAGCAACCCACTCTTGTATTCTTGCCTGGAAGATCCCATGGATGGAGGAGCCTGGCGGGTACAGTCCATGGGGTCGCAGAGTCGGACAGGACTGAGCATGTCGGGTAGCCTTGTTTGGAAGCTCGCAGTGGTTTGCAGATACAGCTCTGTGGTATTGCTTGTCTGTTCTGAAGGTCAGCCGGTGGCCTTCAGTAACCTCCCCCTCCCCAATTATTATTATTTTTTATGTTCCGGGAAAGAAGTAGGAGTCCAGTAGATGCTGAGGGCTCGCCCAAGTGGAGACACAACTGGATAAACCTGGCTCTGCAGGCTGGGCCCCAAACTGCTGCTCCGAGATCGAGGAGCAGGGGTTTGCAGAGCAAAGGATGAAACAGGATGGATGGAAGAGAGGAAAGAGGGACGTGCAGAAGATCTGTTTTAACAGCAGTTAACGTGGGAAGAGCCCTGCTTTGCAGTTTGGGCCCTCGGCTCTCTGAGTCCTGGGGGTTCCATCCACGCAGCGCGAGATCCCTCTTCACCGAGCAGCTGTTCCTAGGACTCAGAATAGCTCTCCATGCATTTTGTCCTTTCTACACTTCCCTTTGTGTTCTCACGTACAGAGTCCATTTGTTTCAGACTTTCAACTACATGGATACAAACACACTTGAGCTTCCTTCTCCTGGATGAGTGTCCTCAGCTCTCTCACCTGGGCCTCACAGGGCAGAGCCTCTGGACCTCGTCTGCTGCCCCATCCTAGGTGTTCTGGGAGGCCATGACCGCAGACCCGCCGCCCCAACTCACAGCTGGACTACATTTCCCAGCATCCCCTGCAGATATGGACTACACTTCCCAGCATCCCACCGTGTTAGGGACTATGCTTCCCAGCATGCAGTGCTTATAGGAAATACTGCGACTCAAGTTCTGGCCAGTGGAATGTGGGGAGCCATTTGGGTTTCCTCCAGACCTGTCCCAGGAAGATCCCACCTGTGCTGCTTCCTTCCTGGGAGAGAGATACCAGGGTGCTCTTGGAAGCCTCATGTTCCAGATGGCAGCCCCTCCTTGCCTGGATCCCTGAATGACCATATGGAGTGAAAGACCACCTCCCTGCCCACTCCTGAAGCCACCCCCACCGTGACTTCCTTTTTACGGGCTGGTCTGTTAGATCCTGCAGCCCAGACTCTGCTAGCGAACACGGTACCATAGCCAGGGGATGGCAGAAAGCTAGTTGTCGCCATCCACCAAGACCTGCAGATCACTTCCGTGTAACTCGCCCCAAGGCATGCGCCCTAAGTTTCCATCAGCCCTCCGTGTGCCCATTGGCACTGCCGACTCCTGATGAATCGAGGCCCCCCATTCCCCCCACTCCCCCAGACACTCCCTGCAGATTGGCCTGAGAGCAGGACAGGCAGGGCTGGGAGACGTCCCCGAAGCAGCCTCCTGCACACAGCACTGCAACAACGCTCGTGTCCCTAGATTGGGACACGCAGCAACGTGCCTGTGGACAGATGGCAATTATTTCTCAAAAACAGCTGAAGGCCGAGCAGCAAACCGTGCGGCCTGTGGCAGCCAGTGAGGGCCTGGGGGTGGGGATGACAGCCTCTCAGGTCAGGTCCCAGGCTCTCAGGGAAGCAGCCCCATGCTCGCAAATGAACCACTCTTCCCTAAAAGAACACATTCCTCATTATTGGGCTTTCTCTGGCATGAAAGGCAGAGTTTTTGTATGAAGAAGAAGGCGCTAGTCATCCACCAATCACAGAAAAGTAATTGACGCAGCCCCCCTCCGTCCTGTTTCACCTCCCGTGACGTTAGTCCAAAGTTAGGGCCGGTGACCTGGGGACACCTCTGGTTTCCCATTAAATGAAAATGAGAATTGTCTCGAGTGATGAATTATCTGGGCGATCCTGCCAGAAATGAAGTATGCCTGGGCTCAGAGAGAAAACAGAGCACACCGCGTCCTTGAGCGCGGCTGGTCTGTGAGACTTTTCCTTCCTGGGCTGGCTTCCCCGGGGCCGGAGGGTGAGGACAAAGGGCCAGGCCTCCTGGAGAGTCTGGCCTGGGGACGCAGAGCCTGCAGGGCACCCGAGCGCCCCGGGGGTGTGCGCCGGGCTGGGCTTGCGTATTTGTGAGGGGAAAGGAGGGCGCGGAACCCTGCTCGGGCCCCCCAGCCTGGCCCTGTCCTTGCCTGAACCCGCTGCCCTGCCGTCAGTAGCATCCTCGCAGCCCCACCACAAGGTGCTGCCTCTGCTCACAGGACCCAAGTCAGTGGGGGACCGTGGACCCCGGGAAGGGGTACCCTGGTGGGACGGGAACAAATTGCAAGGAGATGGGGAATGGTGACATGGTGATCACTGTACAGAAGGGACCTCCAGAATCCCAGCTCTCTGTTTTACACGGGAAGGGACCATTCCAGAGCCCTGGGAGATTTGTCTGAACCCACAGAGCCTGTCGGAGCTGAGGGGTCAAAGCCCTGCCCTGGGCAGGGGGCCTGAGCCCGGGCTTCTCAGGCTGCGGGGTTGAGGGACCATGCGAGGAGGAGCCAGGAGCTGGGTCTTCCCAGACCAAAGCGGGGTGGAGGTCCGGGTCTGCCCTGTGAATGGGGCGTGCGAGGTGGGCATGGCCTCACGGCTCTGAGGACCGTCTCGGACTGGGGCCCTGATGGTGGCCTCCCAGAGCGGTCCCTGAGAGAGGGGAGCTGTGGCGAGCGGACGTAAACCCACCGGCTGGGGTCCTGCCCAGGCAGGCCAGGGCTCCCCTGCGTCCCCAGCGCCTCTGTACCCCCAATCCCTCCTCCATCCCCTTTCTCCGGGAGGACTCGGGCTCCGTCCCCAGATGGCCGCCCCCACCAGGCAGGCAGCCCCTGCTCAGCTGCCACCTCTGCTTCCGCCCCCGGGAACCCAAGTCAGGGGCCGACACGCTCACCCAAGGGTCACCTGTCTGTCCACGTGTGCTCCTGACGTCAGTGTGCTTCCAGTTCCAGACGCATAGGAGCCGGCCCTCCTCCCCCGCTCCCCATTGCCTCGCACACAAGCCCATCTGGACGTCACACTCCTTCTGACGGGAGGACTCCCCGTGGAGGGATATTTGCTTTAGTTCCCCAGGGCTGATGTAGCAAGAGCCCCAGCGGAGGCCTACCTTCCCTGAGAACGTTCCCTCACCATCTGCAGGCTGGAAGTCCAAGAGCGAGACTCCTTCTGAGCTATGCGGAGAACCTGTTCCAGGCATCCCTCCTGTTTCTGAGTTTGCTGACGAGCTGTGTGATTCTTGGCAGGTGGCTCCGTCTCCATCTTCACTCAGGACTCTCTCTGGGGGCCCATTTGGGCCCCAACTTCCCCTTTTTATGAGAATACCAGTCATGTTGGATTCAGGACCACACTACTCTAGCGTAACTAATCCACACTATTCTTACCCTAGCTAATAACATCAACAATGACCCTGTTCCCAAATCAGGTCACTGCTAACATCCTGGGGGGTCAGGAGTTCAAAATGTGAATTTTGAGGATCTTCCCAGGTGGTGCTAGGGGTAAAGAATCCACCTGCCAACGCAGGACATGCAAGAGTCGAGGGTTTGATCCCTGGGTTGGGAAGATCCCCGGAGAAGGAAATGGCAACATCCTCCAGTATTCTTTTTTTTTTTAATTTTATTAAAATTTATTTATTTTTAATTGAAGGATAACTGTTCATGGTATTGTGTTGGTTTCTGGCAAACATCCGCATGGATCAGCCATGGGTATACATATGTCCCCTTCCTGCTCCAGTGTTCTGGCCTGGGCAATTTCACGGTCAGAGGAGCCTGGTGGACTGCAGTCCATGGGGTCAAAAAGAGTTGGCCTTGACTGAACACACACACACACACACACACACAGTGAATCCTGACGGGAACACAATGCAGCCCACGGTAACCTAGTAGGTGAAGTGACCATCACAGAACTCTGCCAATCAGACCTGTGAGTGGCCCTCCTTGGTGTCCATGTGATATCCAAGGATGCTGCCCTTGGCCCTTCCTCACTGCCACCTGCAGAGCTCCTGACCAGCCCCTCCCCCGACCTCCAGGGACCACAGAGGCCAGTTTATCGTCCCTCCACCAAATGCAGGCACCGTTCTGGATGATGCTGAGGCCCCCGTGGGCCACACATTCCCCATCCTCGCTCCGGGCCCGCAGCTTCCTGAAGATTATTGACCTTCACCATTATCCAAGCAGACATGCTCATGACTTTGAGCTGTGTCTTGGCATCACACTGAGACTTGGATCTGTACCCATGGTCTCTACCACAGCCTCCTGCCTCCTGCATCTTCACCCTCTGACACCTGCCCTGTTACCTGAGCCAGAGGTCAACTCCTGTACTGTTCAGACCCTTTGGGTCACAAGTCACAGAAACCCAACTTCAGTGACTGGCTTGCCCAGAACAGGAACGGAAGGCCGCAAGCGCAGCTGGACCTGTGTGCTCGGGGGAGGTGGTCTGTTCTTTCTAAGCCCCCGTCTCCTGTCCCCTCTCCTCCTCTGTCTCAGTTTGGACAGACTTTGTTCTTCAAGCATGTCTCCACCTGGCTGCCACGGTGGCCACTGGAGCCCAATTCTGGATTCTTCTGGCTTGTGACCTAGAATAAAGAAAGAGACTTTCCTTCTGGCGGAGGTCGAGTGTTAAATCTCATCAAAGCGCTCTCACCAGCTGTGCTTGGCTCTCACGTGGTCACTGGACGGGTCATGGCTGCAGGCGTGGCAGGACCAACCCACCAGTGCTGAGGGGAAGCCTGGCGGTCACTGAGGGTCCGTCCAGTTAAGCTGTCTGGCGTCACCGTTTTGACCAGTAGACTTTCTCATCCTGAGAAAGCTTCTGAGTCCACATCCATGCACCATCATCTTCATCAGAAGCGTACCAGCAGCTCTGGAGGTCTGCCCGGAGCGCGTTTTCTGAAGCTGATCCCATTAAGTCGGTTTACTTCTTGGATCAGTTTCTACACAGAGCAGTTAACCAGACTGTTTCCATTGTCATTTTTCAGTGACAATTTGATTCACCCATTCTTGTGGGGTTTTTTAGGCTTTTGTTTTTGTTTTTTAACGATCTCTAATTTCAACGATTGTATCTTCTGCTAATGTGTATTCTTTTGTGGCCATTATTTCCACAAAGCCAAATTTCTTGGGTAATTTGCACAGATCAAAATTTTAAGAATTTTTTTTTATTCTTCCGTCAATCTGAATCAATGAATTTAACATGTGTATTTTTACATAATGTCAGTTTCATTTTCTGTTAATTATTTCTACCAGCTCTCATTTTCCCTGGTTCAGTTTCATAGTTCCCAATATTAACAATGACTTTTTTGTTGTTCAATTTTTATCTATAACAATTTTTATTGCATGCAATTTCAATTTTTGTTGACTTTATTTTATGTTATTTCTACCAATAATAATACATTTGAATTGGGGGGAAAATCCAATGCTTTTTTTTTTAGCTAGTACTGAAAAAATGGCACGTAATTACCCTTGGATAATTGCTCTTGTCCACAACTGAATTTTATGTCTTATTCAGTTCTTTCATGAGCGATGAATGAGCCTCTGTCTTTGACAGAACAAAGTGTTTGCCACAAGGTCAGAATGAACCCAGATGAAAGTGGCAAAGTCCACAACAACCTTTTGGTCCTTGCAGAGCCAAGTGCAACCGAGAGTGGGGGAAGGAATTACCCTAGAGAAGCTGGGTGTTGCTCCTACAAGAAAGGTGATGGGAAAAAAGGCTTGGCAATAAAATGAAAAATGACGGGATCATGTTCATCCATTTCTCGATGTCTCTTGTGGCCTCAGGCCTTTGCTATTTTCATCCAGTGGCACCCACAGCACCCCCTGTCCACTGATGCCCCCCTGACTGCTTCCTCCCCAGAGTCAAGTGAAGGTGCTTTGCTCAATACAAGTGGAGGACTGAGCAGTAGTCCCTCTGGAGTGTCAACTGGAAAGAAATGCACAGCATAAAAGACAAGAGTTATGTTTTATTTGGTGGGCAAAATTGAGGCCTTAAATGTGGGACACAGCATCTCAGGTGACTCTGATATACAGCTCCAAAGAGACAAGGCATGGTGGGAGAGGGGAGCGAGGCAGGATATATAGGAGTTTTTGCAACCAAGGTCAGGTAGTTGGAACATCAAAGGATTACTGTTAAAGAAAACTAGACACCATGAGCTTCCCTGGTGGCTGAGACGGTAAAGAATCTGTCTGCAATGTAGGAGACCTGGGTTCAATCCCTGGGTCAGGAAGATCCCCTGGAGAAGGGATGACAACCCATTCCAGTATTCTTGCCTGGAGAATTCCATGGCAGAGTAGAGAGTGTGTGTATCAGCTGCTCAGTCGTGTCTGACTCTTTGAGACCCCATGAACTGTAGCCCACCAGGCTTCTCCATCCATGGGATTTTCCAGGCAAGAATATTGGAGTGGGTTGCCATTTCCTTTTTCAGGGGATCTTCCCAACCCAGAATCTTCCCAACCCAAGAATCAAACCCAGGCAGACTCTTTGCCATTGGAGCCATCAGGAAGCTGATAGAATTCTTGTGTTGAGAATTCTATGGCAGAGTAGAGTATCTGCAACTATGCAAGACATATGGCCTATAGAGCCTACTATTGGGAACCTCCATGTTGGCTCAGATGGTAAAGAATCTGCCTGCCATGCAGGAGACGTGGGTCCACAAAGAGTCGGTCACAAACAGTCGCAGAAAGTCGGACATGATTGAGTGACTGAGCGTAGCAAAGACATCTCAAGTTAAAGAATTAAACGATTTCTGTGGATGGGAAGATGCAGGGGTCCGGGCTCACTGCAATTGTTCCTTTGCTGTGCACTCAGCTGTCTGGGGTCAGTGTCCTCAGCTGTCTCATCCTGAGTCCCCGCGGGTGCACCTCTGGGGGCGGCTGCTGTGTGATGGCTTGATGGCTGCAGCCTCCTCTGTTTCCTGATTCGGCAGGAACGTTTTCATTCACAGTAGCCGCTCCCGCCACTGCCGGTCCACTAGTACCCTGACCCCACGTCCCTTCCCCTGCCCACTCATCTCTCAGGATGCTGACCACAGCTGGATGAAATGCAGACACCGCCCCTCAGTGCCCAGTGAGCAGGCGCTCCAGGCCTGGCTGCCACCAGGGCTGTGCAGGAGTCTCTGTCTGTCCCTCTCCTGCCCCTCAGGAGAAAAGATCCCGCTCTTTGCTCAGAGACCCTTGCCTCAGCTTCCTGCCCTCTCCTCAGAGGCCCTGGCGCTACACTCCTCTGAGTGGTCGGCTCAGGGGAGACCCTGCCCACTGTCCTGCAGCCCCACTGGGAACCTCCCTCCTGTGTCCTGGATCCACCCCCAGCTCTTAACGGACCATCTCCACTGATCATCACCTCATTTCTGTTGCGTTCATGTCCTTGCAGGGGGCTACCCCCCACCCCACCCCACAAGCCTCCTCTGACCCTGTGACCTCCAGGCTCTGGAGATCTGGACGCCTGCCCCTCCCCACCATCCCTAGGTCCCGTCTGACCTCTGACTTCCCTCCTCCCCTCTTCAGGACCTGCTTCTTCTAAGGATGCTCCTTCTCTCGGTGTCTCCCATCTGGATATGGCCTTCCTGCCTCTTTGGTCTAAACCCTCTAACCTCCTGCCAGCCCCACTGTTTCCCAGCTTCAGCCCAGGATCCTGGATTTTCCCCTCAGGTCGGACACCTTCTTGTCCAGGAGAGAAGCTCTGTTCCAGACTCTTACTCGTGTCTGCATTTCCAGGCCCGGCCCAGAAAAGCAGTCCGTCATGCAGGCACCCTGGGTCCCACCTGCTCCCGCCTTGGTGTAGGCCCCAGGGCTCCATGTGCCCACCTTCCCTCTGGCCAAGTCCTGGCCCAGCAGTGCCCTTGGGTGATGGCCCCATCCAGCTTGGAGGAGGAGCAGGGGGTGATACGTATCAAACTCAGTGGCCAGCCCCTCCCCCCACTGTGGCCACTGCTGAGAAAGGTCTGGGGGTGGGCAGCTGTCCCCGCTGCCCTAGAGGCAGATGCCATCATGTCAGGCTGTGGATGGGGGTGCCCAGTGGGATGGGGCTTAGCATTGAGCTTGGGGTTGGGAGGCAGCAAGGGATGGTCCCTCAGTGCCAGCTGCTTCAGCCTTCCCTGGTGTACTCCAGGCCCTGATTTTCCATCGGCCCCCAGAGCTCCAGGCCTGCCTGATGGGCTTCTGGAAGGCGGGCGGTGGCACGGGTCTGCTGCCAACGGCTTGAGCCCTGAGGCCCTTCCACTTGGCTGGGGCTTGGGCTCCAAGGATGGAGGCAAACACTCAGCCCAGAGACAGGGCATCTGTACATCGGGGGTAGCGACAGTCCTGACCCTGATACCTGGTGGACAGGTGAACTGACCCTTGAGGAACACTTCCAGTAGAACCCGGCATAACCCTTCTGCTAACTCCCACTGTCATTACCCGTATTTCACAGGCCCGCTGTCAGACTCAGGCTGGTAAAGACACTGACCCCCTCCTGAGCACGGTACGCTCTTGTCCCTGTTCACCACCTTCCCAGTCAAGGCCGACATTAACCAGAGTGGCGATGGGCCCAGGTCAGTACAGATGGACCCCAGCCAGCAACGTGTCTCCTGGCCCCGACTCTTGCCACCCTTGGCCCTGGCGGTCCTGTCCATGGTGCCACACCGGCCATCCCGGTGCTCTCTAAACGTTCCCTTGGCCCCACCCAAGACGTCTCCAAGGTGACCAGTCAGCCTCGTATCTCCTGGCCCTTTCATTGCCTGCAGGGTCGCAGTCTACAGATCTGTCCCTGGAAACCCTCCCCTGCAGTTGGGCCACCTGCTGAGGGGCTGGGATCTCACAGGGCTGTGGTGCAGTCAGCCCTGGTCAGGACCCTGGCTGGACTGGACGCTGTTGGGTCAAGGGAAGAGGGGGTGAAGGAGGGGCTTTCTGGGGGGCGACAGGGGAGCAGGGGGAAGGTCATGGGGAAGGTCACAGCACCAAGAGGGAAAGGGGGTGCCATGACCCCTGGTCACACCCCTTGGAGGGGGTTCCTCTTCTGGAAAGAAATCAGAGTTCCAAAACAAGGTGGGGGAGGGTTCAGGAGCGGCATCCCACCTTCCGGTCACATAGTGACTGCTTCATGAGCTGCAAACAGGGCTGGGTCCCATCGGTGTCTCCTGGAGTGAACTTGGGAAGGAAGCCCTGAGCCCTAGCTGGGCCCCTGGCCTAGGCCTCGTGGTCCCTACTGACCCCTGGTGCGTCACTCTGTCCAAGGAGGGCAGCCACCTGCAGAGGACACACCTGCGCCCCTCGCACACCTGAGACGGTTGGGGACGGGGAGGTGCAGACACCCAGCTGCGTGCTCTGGGGGCTTTGCTTTTGTGGACGGAGGTCTCTGGCAGACTGTGCTCTCATGCAGGATTTTAAATTAGGTTTTTTATTATAACTGAAAGTGGAAAATAATACACCTCTGGAACGGCATTAGCTAAACCTTCCACAGTAATAAATCCGTGTGCTAAGGGTTTGTTTCCAGGCTGTTTGGTTGTCATGGTGACAGGCTGCATTAACTAATAAGTTTGTTTTGAGAATTTTAGCACTGGTTTGCCAAATGCTCTCTTTCTGCTGCAAGGATTTAAGCTCTTACAGTTCCCGTGGAAGGGGATTAACTTGGACACAGCGTCCTTCAAGCTCTTAAAACGGACAGGATCCCTTTCGCAGACAGGGCTCAGGAAGTGTGAGGTAAGCCATCCGTGAGCACCCATGGATTGGCGGGACTCTGGGGTCGTGATGGAAGAAGGAGAAACTGGCAGGACTGTGATCGTGGCTTCCGGGACCACACTGCTGTGCAGTGACGTCTCAGCGACACACGGGAAGGCCTGGCGTCTGTCCTGGTTGCTGGACAAGAGTGTGAGCCTCTCCCCACTGGGCCTGGTGCCTCCTACCTGGGCCCACCTCACTCCCACCTGCTGCCCAGAGAGGCCCCGAAGTGGAGGCAGCTGCAGAAATGCTGGGGAAGGGGCGACAGGGCATCCAGCTAGGTTGACCCTGGAGAAGGAGGTAACACAAGGTCCCAGTCTGTGTCTGAACCTCCAAGTCGGGTGCTGCTCACTCCTGAGCCGTGTGGGGCAGGCAGGCCTTCTGTTCAACCAGGAGGCCCGCTGGTCCCTGCCTGCCTGTCTGGGTAAACACTCGGGGCCTATGTGCAGGGCAGCAAAGGAGACACAGATGTAAAGAACAGATTTGTGGACACAGTAGGGGAAGGAGAAGGTGGCATGATTTGAGAGACTAGCATTGAAACATATGCATTACCAAATATAAAATAGACCTGTTCAGTTCAGTTGCTCTTTGTGAGCCCATGGACTGCAGCACACCAGGCTTCCCTGTCCATCACCAACTCCGGGAGCTTGTTCAAACTCATGTCCATTGAGTCAGTGATGCCATCCAACCGTCTCACCCTGTATCGTCCCCTTCTCCTCCTGTCTTCAATCTTTCCCAGCATCAGGGTCTTTTCCAATGAGTCAGTTCTTTGCACCAAGTGGCCAAAGTATTGGAGCTTCAACATCAGCATTAACCCAGTGAATATTCAGGACTGATTTCCTTTAGGATTGACTGGCTGGATCCCTTGCAGTCCAAGGGACTCTCAAGAGTCTGCCCCAACAACACAGTTCAAAAGCATCAATTCTTTGGCACTCAGCTTTCTTTATAGTCCAACTCTTCCATCTATACACGACTACTGGAAAAATCATAGCTTTGACTAGATGGACCCTTGTTGGCAAAGTAATGTCTCTGCTTTTTAATATGCTGTCTAGGTTGGTCATAGCTTTTCTTCCATGGAGAAAGCATCTTTCAATTTCATGGCTGCAGTCACCATCTGCAGCGATTTTGGAGCCCAAGAAAATAAAGTCTGTCACTGTTTCCATTGTTTCCCCATCTATTTGTCATGAAGTGATGGGACCAGATGCCATGATCTTAGTTTTTAGAATGTTGAGTTTTAAGTCAGCTTTTTCACTCTCCTCTTTCACTTTCAGCAAGCTCTTTAGTTCTTCTCCACTTTCTGCCATAAGGATCATCTGCATGTATGAGATTATTGGTATTTCTCTGGCAATCTTGATTCCAGCTTATGCTTCATCCAGCCTGGCATTTCACATGATATATACTCCACACATAAGTTAAATAAACAGGGTGACAATATACAGCCTTGACATACTCCTTTCCTATTCGGAACCAGTCTATTGTTCCATGTCCAGTTCCAACTATTGCTTCCTGACCTGCATACAGATTTCTTAAGAGGCAGGTCAGGTGGTCTGATATTCCCATCTCTTGAAGAATTTTCCACAGTTTGTTGTGATCCATACAGTTAAAGGCTTTAGCATAGTCAATAAAGCAGAAGTAGAAGTTTTTCTGGAACTCTCTTCTTTTTTTATGACCCATCAGATGTCAGCCATTTGATCTCTTGTTCCTCTGCCTTTTGTAAATCCAGCTCACCTAGAGCCAGACATACTGTAGTGAGAATCAAGTGGGCCTTAGGAAGCATCACTGTGAACAAAGCTAGTGGAGGCAATGGAATTCCAGTTGAGCTATTTCAAATCCTGAAAGATGATGCTGTGAAAGTGCTGCACTCAATATGCCAGCAAATTTGGAAAACTCAGCAGTGGCCACAGGACTGGAAAAGGTCAGTTTTCATTCCAATCCCAAAGAAAGGCAATGCCAAACAATGTAACATAGCCTGTGCAAGTTTGATGCTCCAAAGCGGGTGCTCTGTGACCACCTGGCGGGGTGGGGTGGGGAGGGAGGTAGGAGCAGGGTTCAGGATGGAGGGGACACGTACGCCTATGGCCGATTCATGATGATGTATGGCAAAAAGTCACAATATTGTTAAGTGATTATCCTCCAGTTAAATGAATAAATTAAAAAAACGCTCCAGGCTGAGGATCCCATCTTAAAGGAGGGACGTCCTCACCCCAGCGGGCGCTCCAGGACCCGAGGACAGAGGGCGAGGGGGCGGCCCTCGCGGGGCTGCCATGTCCTCGGCTGACTGGTCCACTGCTTGTCCCTGTTAACCATCCTCACGACGACACCTGCCAGTCCCGGCGGGGGCGGTGCCCGCAGAGAGGTCCCCGGCACCCCACCCCGTCTCTGCTCCGTCCTTCCAGACTCTCCTCCGGGAGCCTGGAGAAGAGTCAGGACACATCCGCAGGCGCCGGGAGGCCGCGTTCCTCATGCGGCTGGGCTCAGCCCCCGGCTCCTCCCTCCAGCGGGGCCTGGCAGGGACAGCAGCCTGCTCACATCGAGTCATGGGCCCCAGGCCCTCACGGCCCCCTCAGCGGCCCCGGTGCTGCAATCCTGCGGGGGGCGCATGTGTCTGCGCCCTGAGAGTGGGGAGTAATTCGCTAACGTAAAGTACGCGCTCGGCTCTGGTCTGGGAGCTGGTGACACTGGGGGACCAGGTTTGTCCTGCATCAGGTATGTCCTGATCAGGTATGTCCCTGTCAGATCAGATATGTCCTGCTCCAATGGAGCCTGGGTCCCAGGGTCTCTGGAGCAAGTGGGTGAATGATGTGTGCAGAGCTCCAGGTGAAGGGTGCCAGAGAGGAGGCCAGTTTGGGTGGGGGGTGGGTGATGGGGGAAGGGGCAGGGAGGGGACCTGGGTGAAGCGGGCAGACCCCGGGGCTCGGGAGGGGGCTCACTCACTGCCGAGATGAGAGAGCAGAGCAGGTGCTTGGAAGCAGGCCTGTTCCCAGGTGAGGAGGATGCTCTGCAGCTCTGGACACCTGCCTCCCTGAAAGCACAGAGGCTCTTCCAGCAGCTGACGGGAGCCGGTCACCCTGCCTCCTATGAGGGATCACCTCCGCCCTCGGCTAACAGGAGAGAGAAGGACGCTGCAGGTCACCCGAATGACCCCATGACATCTGATTGAGGCAAGGCCCATTGGTTTCAAGAGTCTGAAGCTCTTCAGATGCATTTGGAAAACTGTCACACTCAGTCTGCCCTCGTGGGCTGTAGAGCCCTGGGCAGCGCACCTGAGCCTCTGCACGTGTTTCCTCGCCCGTGACTGGGTGGGTAGCAGCCCCTCCCACATTGAAGTGGTGGCGACTGAACTCACTGGGCACGGGGCCCTGGGGGCACTGCCCGGCCCTTGGCGGGACTTGCAATGTTAACGGCTGCGTCAGCTGCCGCTCGCCAAATAACAAATCACCTGGGACGGAATAGCTTAAAGCAGCAATCGTTTCGTCATCTCCTGCCACTCGTGTGGGTGAGAAATCTAGGCAGGACCCAGCAGGATGGAGGTGACTTGTCTCTGCTCCACTGTATGTGAGGCCCCAGCTAAGATGACTCGGGGGTCTTCAGGCTAGTCGATGGCAGGTGGGACAGCCCTCTCCAGACCCTGTCCTTTGAAAGGGTGTGGGAGGGCCTCAGCAGCAGCAGCAGCCCCTGGCCCATCACAGCTCTGAAATCCAGCCAGGCACAATCCAGGTCCTTGGTTACACTCAGCCCTGCAAGGAGGAGGGACAGCGTTCCAGGCTGGGGACATGGGAGGACATGCTGGGAGGCTGAGTCCCTCAGCGCTCTCTTCATTTGTTCCTCCATTCATTTCTTCATTCAACACTTTAGAAATCCCGAGCGTTTGATGAATGAGCGAACATCAGGGCCATGAAGAGCAAGGTGGTGGAGAGGGAGGCAAACCCAGGTTACCTGGAGCTTGCATGTCAGGGGACACAGCTGAGATCCTGAGGGCATGGGAGCCACAGTCCAGCACAGATTCCTCTTTCAGAAAACTCCCCTTTCAGCTGGAGGGAGGAGGGTGGATGGATGGGAAAGGAAGGAACCCTGGCATCTGGGCCTGGTGTTTGCAGGAGCCCTGACTGGGGTGGGGAGGGGCGGATTCTAGGGGTGGGAGAAGGTGAGCACATTTGGTGGGGTGCTGGGGGTGGGTGGGGAACAGGAGCCCTGGACACCCCATGGGAGCCTTGCAGGGTGGGGCCATCTGCCAAGGGAACGAAGGCTTGGCAGTGAGAAAGAATCTGTCTGCAGGGAAAATGGTGATCTCAGGTTTGGACCAGCAAGGGGTAGCATCTGAGGGAGAAGAGAGGTGGGTGTGGACACGTTCCGAGGCTGACTCGAAGACGCAGAAACAGCGCCGAGACGTTGACACTGACTTTCCGGCAGGAAAATCTCTGCTGTCTCCCACTCTTCTGTCTTATTCTGAGGAGTGCATGGTCATGTGTGATGGTGAGCTTAGAAGCATGGTAACACACGTGTTTGCATGTAACACATTTTGGAATTTCACAGCAGGCTGTGTGCATGTGTGGGGGGGTGTGTGTGTTCATGGAATGGAATTTGTTCCTGCTTCCAGGGTCATTTCTAGAAGTGACTTTTATGAATATTTGTAATTGCTCCAGACAAGGAAGCTGATAATAGCAGTACAGAAACAGTTCATCATAAAAGAATATCTTTTTCTGTTAACAACACCCTTATGGACCGAATGTTTGTCTCATCCCTAAATTCACATGTTGAGGTCCTAGCCCCCAGAGTGGCAGTGTTAGGAGGCGCTATCTGAGAGGGTGACTGGGGTTAGATGAGCTCACGAGGGTGGGGCCCATGATGGGATTAGTGCCTTTATCAGAAGGGCAAGGAAGACTTCTCCATCTCTCTCTTCTGTTTCCCTAAAGCACCACAGAGAAGTCCTTTCAAGCCAATGACATTTTCAAATTGCTTCTGTGATTTGAAGAAATGCATAGAGACTGAACCCAGCAGATACAAGGACCCTGAGGCCCCTGTAAAAGGAGAAAGTTAGGGGTTGGAGCAAACAATCCTGCACAGTCATACACTTTACATCACACACTCTCTGCAGCATTGAAACACATTCAAACCCATGTACTCGGCACATGGAAACACAGAGGTGTCAGAGGCAGGCCTGTCCACAGAGCGTAACGTCAGCGGGAAACAGGCTCTGACCACGCCTGCTCCGGCCTCTCCGTTTTATATGGGAGAGGGCTTGGGAGGACCGTCGACTCACCCACTGCACAACAGTCAGCCGACCACAGCCAGCCCGACTCAGCTCCGTCCTGTCCCCCCCGGCAGAGAAGGCTTGGAGGCCAGGTGACGCCCCCAGAGGACGCCTGTGACCCCACAAGCTGGGTGGTCCAGGCCAGGAGCCGAGTCTAGACCATTCTGATCTGGAGCCTGAGCAGCAGGGCTGGGGAAGACACCTGTTGTGGAGTGGAAACTCCCTCCTGTCCAGAGGAGAAAATCTGTTCAGAGTCCCTTCTGACCAGAGGATGAGGTCTCTGGCGGCAGATCTGAGAAGCCTGTGCTTCTCCAAATCTGGAAGCACTCCACGTTTTCCTAGCAGCAGAAATCCCTCGAGTCTCCCTCCGAGCCCCTGAGGTGCCAGTGCTACTCAGGGCTGAGCTCCCGGCAGAGGCCCCCGGCTGGTTCGCGGCCCCCCGCGCATCCCCGCAGCCTGTGCGACTCATCAAGGGGCTGAGCCTGCGTCCACCAGGAGGCCCACAGTGAGCATGGGGGGCCCTGTGGTCGCGGTGTGTTACGGGCCCGCCTCCCCCAGCAGGTGCAGGACCCGGAACCACAACCTGGACGGAAGGGAGAACCAGGGAGGGCGGCCTGGTTCTGGGGCACTGACTGGGCCTCCAAGGACCTGGGGTGGTGAGAAAAGTGCAGGCCCCTTGTCCTCTGGGAAGGTCCTGTCCTCAGCGGCACAGGGCAGGGCCCAGGGGCACTGGCTGTGCCCTTCTCCTGCACAGCGTTGAGCTGAGGCCCCACAGGGCCTGCAATTGCCCTCTAGCATCTTAAGGAGAGGAAGCCCTCTGACAGAGACCTCAAAATTATTCACAGTCTCTTGAATTTGCAATGGGCTTCCCTTGTGGCTCAGCTGGTAAAGAATCTGCCTGCAATGTGGGAGACCTGGGTTCGATCCCTGGGTTTGGAAGATCCCCTGGAGAAGAGAAAAGCTACCCACCCCAGTGTTCTGGCCGGGAGAATTCCATGGACTGTATAGTCCATGGAGTCGCAAAGAGTCGGGCACGACTGGGTGACTTTCACTTCGCTTGAATTTGCATAAAGCTTTCCAGGGCTTTCTGTGCAGAAGGTTGGCTTCTCAGGTGGTGCAGAGATTCTTAGCTCAAGCAGACATCAGTCAGGATCCCAGACCTTCTCCTGGGCCCATGCGTGCATTTCCCTGTAACATCCGTTTTTAGTAGGAACCCTGCTGGGTCAGTTTCACCAAAAAACCCACCATCCATGTCTAATCACATTCCATGTCTGATTGGGGTCCTTACCTCCCCACCACCACCCCGGGGGATGTCTGACCTCCCAGGCCTGCCTTCAGCAAGAATCCTGTTGGGTTGCTTTAGCCAGAGCCCCTTCACCCCGATGTTTGCTCTTATAATTGTCCGTCCACTGAATGTCACTCCACTTCTCGTCTGTAGTTCCCTCATGTCCACACTGTATTCTGATTTGGGTCCAGATCTACTCTGAGGTCTCTTTTCCACATTGCACTAGTTTCTGAAGAACGTCTGCTCCTACAGCGTTAGCTCCTGCCCGGTTCCAGGTGTACAAGCGTGAAACTCGGGCCCAGCGACAGTCTGTGCTTACACAGCAGGGCCAGGGCTGGGTCACAGCCCAGTGTCCCTGACTCCCCAGTGTCCCAGGGGCTGCGAATGTGGGCAATGGCCCGGGGAGTCCTCCAGTGATGGGACGTCTCAGCTGAGCCGTGAGTGGGATGAGACCGTGTGACAAGGGAAGAGAAGCGGGCAGAGTCAGGAGCAGAGGGGCAGGCGGTGGGCGCAAAGGAGCAGGTGCCAACTGCGTCAGGACCAGGTGGGCTCCCGCCATCCCCCAGGCCCTCTCAGAAGAGCCCCCTTCCACCTCGGCTCACACCCTGCTCTCCGTGTGTGGCTCATGAACAGCAGCATCAGCCTCAGCTGGAGCTTGTGAGAAATGCAGCCGCTCAGGCCCGGCCCTGGCCTCCTGAAACAGGATCTCCACTTTCACAGGCCCCGGGGACCAGAGCACCCTGGAGTCCGACAAGCTCCGCTGGAGATCCTGGAACGT
The DNA here is from genome assembly GCF_029407905.1 of Bubalus kerabau. NCBI lineage: Eukaryota > Metazoa > Chordata > Mammalia > Artiodactyla > Bovidae > Bubalus > Bubalus kerabau. The sequence continues at coordinate 119,460,805 of NC_073629.1, read as the reverse complement.
GGAGGCGGCTTCAGGGCTCCCGTGGCTGACGCATCCTCGAGCAGCCCGGGCTGACACCTAATGAGCGAGAATCCTACCAAACCCTTACGTTCATTTGGCCTGTTTGTGTTTAAGCATGTTCGCTCTGCTCTCCTGTTTTACACAATCACGGGGGACATGGCTGCAGAGTGACCTGATACTCCACAGGGGACACGCTCTCCCGCGTGGCATGTGTTTTTGTCCATTTCCCAGAGGCAGCTGGCAGGGCACCCAGCCGCACATTCCTGACTGTGTCCCAGTTAGATCACCTTACTTTCAAAGGCCAAGCGTCTGGACGAAGACCCAGCCTGCAGAGCTAGCTGCAGAGAGAAGGACCGAACTCACACTTGACTCATCTCAAGGCCACTGGGTCTCACCGGACTCACGCTGCCCCGTGCATAGAACTGCAGGCGGGCCAAGGAGACCAAATCTCGCCCATGAGGCTGATCTGCAGTGCTCAGGAGTGCCAGGGTTGATTCGAGAGCACATATTGTGAAAAAGGAGGCAGTTCTACATGACAATGTGTCACTGAAGTGCAAAGGAAAGAAGTGAGTAGTTGAAACTATTTTCTTCCAAACATCACGACATCACATTTGACATCACAAGTCAGTAAACAGACCACATTCGAATTTTTAAGATCAGAAAACTCATCTTCAAAGAGATGTCATGCTCCTAAATGTCCTTTTAACACCTGCCCATCCCTCCCTCCCTCCCTGCATCTATCCTTCCATCCATCCATCTACCCCACCCATCCATCCATCCATCTACCCCACCCATCCATCCATCTACCCCATCCATCCATCCATTCCTCCACCCATCCATATATTCATCCATCCATCTATCCATCTACGCTTCCAACCCCCCATCTATCCACCCAGTATTTTTAACAGTCTCTGTGGCTTATGGAAACTTAAAATGGCTAGAGATATTCATTGCTCTTGACACTCAGGTACAAGAAGCGTAATTGATTGTTATTTCTAAGGGAAATTAAGTATGTTTCAAGTGTCCCCACTCGCTCAGGTTGGTGAGGAGCCCCGTGCTGGGTGATTTTTCTGCAGCACCTTTTCCATGCCTCCAAGGCTGCGCCAGGCCCCAAGGCCGCCGCCAGTGCCCTTGGCCAGGTCTGCTTTTCCTGCAGAGGAGATTGGACTTGCACCTCTCCCTCAGGGCCAAGCTTTACACCCGGCCTTCAGTCAGTGCCCCCATGCCATGGTACTTGGATCCTGGGCACCTCGGGCACCCTGTAACCCCCATGTGAAGCCTGCCCCTTCAGGTAATCTTCAGATGCATGAGAGAGACCCCCCAGACTGTTCTTGTTCCAGACACAGTGGCTAAGGGGGTGGCCGTGTGATGACATGGCCTTCTGGGACTTCTGACCCGGGCACCTTCAGGTCTCTCATCTGCCCTCCACCTGACCCCACGAGCTACTGCAGGCAAGGATTCCCCACCTGAGCCCAGGTGACCCTCAGACGGTCAGAGAACGTCATGACACGTTGCCGTCCAAGTGCTGGGTTGTTGGGTACACAGCAGTAGGTAGCTGAACCAAGCGCCAGACAGGAGACCCTGACAAGCAGGTGCCCCTGGCATTGAGTAAACCTTCTGCAGAGATGCTAGCTCAGGGAACGCCAGAGAGTGGAGAGAGGTGACAGATGTGATGCCTGGGGAGGAGGGCAGACCAGAGCGGTGACTGCTCAGTCCCTCCCCCCAGCCCACCAGCCAAGCAAGGCCCAGACTCCAGGGAGGGGAGGGGTGGGGCCACCTTGGAGACGCCTGGACACACAGACCGAGGGCTGGGACACAAGGCCCCAACTCAAGGACATCAGATGAGTCTTGAGTGGAGAGGGATTAGAGTCACCAAAAAGGAAGATTATTGTTGTTTAGTCGTCAAGTCATGTCCGACTCTCTGTGACCCCAAGGACTGCAGCATGCCAGGCCTCCCTGTCCCTCACCACTTCCCAGAGTTTGCCCATGTTCATGTGCATTGAATTGGTGATGCCATCCAACTGCCTCATCCTCTGTGGTCCCCTTCCCCTGCCTTCAATCCTTCCCAGCATCAGGGTCTTTTCCAAGGAGTCAGCTCTTCACATCAGATGGCCAAAGTATTGGAGCTTCAGCTTTAGCATCAATCTTTCCAATGAATATTCAGGACTGATTTCCTTTAGGATGGACTGGTTGGATCTCTTTGCTGTTTAAGAAAGGAAGATGCCTTACAACAAAAAGACAAACAAAAAGTCAACCAGTGAATATCTGTTTCAAATATTTCCACGTATGAGTGCAGAGGAGACAGGGCCCTTGGAGTCTCTCCAGTGTCCTCTGATTCCAGGATTCCTGAGAGTTGGACTATAAAGAAAGCTGAGTGCCAAAGAATTGATGCTTTTGAACTGTGGTGTTGGAGAAGACTCTTGAGAGTCCCTTGGACTGCAAGGAGATCCAACCAGTCCATCCTAAAGGAAATCAGTCCTGAATATTCATTGGAAGGACTGATGCTAAAGCTGAAGCTCCAATACTTTGGCCACCTGATGCGGAGAGCTGACTCATTTGAAAAGACCCTGATGCTGGGAAAGATTGAAGGTGGGAGGAGAAGGGGATGACAGAGGAAGAGATGATTGGATGGCATCACTGACTCAATGGACCTGAGTTTGAGTAAGCTCTGGGAGTTGGTGATGGACAGGGAGGCCTGAGGTGCTGCAGTCCATGGGGTTGCAAAGAGTCAGACATGACTGAGCGACTGAACTGAAGTGAAATGAACTGAACTGGGGTTTTATGATGATGCCTCGGGGCCAGTTGCAGGAAGTGGGAAAAGATCATCAGGGACCCCGTGCCCTCATGATTTATTCCTGTACTAATTTTTCTGTTCATCAAGTAAGATGATTCTCATTATAAAACTCAAAGATTTCTCACCAAAAATTAAAAAAGAAGACAATAGTAAGAAAAATTCTCAAATAGAGCCATGTTGGAGGATCAAGCCTGTCAGGAATTAAACTGTAACTAAAACTTCTGTCGCTGAATCCAGGTGTGGGTGGGGCAGGGCTGGGTAGACAGAATGGTGGATTTCAGACCAAGAGCGAGATTGGTTTTAGTTTTCAATAAAATGTTTGGGAGAAATGGTTCAGCAGGTGGAGAAAAAGGACAGTTTGTGTCCAATGTCTTTAGAACTAAAGACATCCAGAACCATCAGAAAATTATACAGCAAAAACCAGATTGTGAATCTTCTAGAATGGAGCCTCATTGAAAAGGTCTTTTTTTTTTTTGGATGTCCCAGCTCTAGAAACCATAATGGGAAATACTGACAAATGTGACCACAGGAAAGTGTAAAATAGATGGATGAGAAATACCTCCCACAAGGTCAACATTTGGGGACCATATTTTTCATACGCCTGACAAAAAAATCCACATATATACGGGTTTTTAGGAATAAATTAGAAATCAAGTCACCCCAAGAACAGAAAGGGCAGCACAGTTCAGTCAGTTCAGTTCAGTCGCTCAGTCGTGTCCGACTCTTTGCGACCCCATGAATCGCAGCACGCCAGGCCTCCCTGTCCATCACCAACTCCCACAGTTCACTCAGACTCACATCCATCAAGTCAGTGATGCCATCCAGCCATCTCATCCTCTGTCGTCCCCTTCTCCTCCTGCCCCCAATCCCTCCCAGCATCAGAGTCTTTTCCAATGAGTCAACTCTTTGCATGAGGTGGCCAGAGTACTGGAGTTTCAGCTTTAGCATCATTCCTTCCAAAGAAATCCTAGGGCTGATCTCCTTCAGAATGGACTGGTTGGATCTCCTTGCACAGCCACACACAAAACAGAAGAAAAAAATATGACACAGGGCTAAGCTCAGCAATAAGATTAAAAAAAAAAATTCCTACTGGAATTCAGAAATTGTATTGGAAAAAATCTCTATGTTGGTGAGAACATTCCTGCATATTTGGTAGGAATCTTAAATCAGAATGATCTAATATGTTGGCTGAGTCCCTTCACTGTTCACCTGAAATTATCACAACACTGTTAATTGGCTATACCCCAATACAAAATAAAAAGTTTTTAAAATTTAGAAAGAGAATGATCTAGAAGACAGTTTGGAAATAGGTATCATGAAACAAATGTCTGTGCCTTTTGAGTCATTATTTGTTGTAAAGTAAATAATGACACGGAGTGAAGAGAAGAGGGCATGAAGATGCCCTCGTGCTGTGCTGTGGGCTTAGTCGCTCAGCCGTATCCGACTCTCTGCGACCCCATGGACTGTAGCCCACCAGGCTCCTCTGTCCGTGGGATGCTCCAGGCAAGAGTACTGGAGTGGGTAGCCTTTCCCTTCTCCAGGGGCTCTTCCCAACCCAGGGATCGAACCCAGGTCTCCCGCATCACAGGCAGATTCTTTACTGTCTGAGCCACCAGGGAAGCCCATGAATAGTGGAGTGGGTAGCCTATCCCTTCTCCAGGGGATCTTCCTGACACAGGAAGCGAACTGGGCTCTCCTGCATTGCAGGTGGATTCTTTACCAGATGAGCTACCAGGGAAGCCCAAAGATGCCCTTACAATATTACTTTTTTTTTTTTTTAAGTAAAATAGAAAAAACAGAGCAATAAAAGCTGTCAATAGGTCTTAAATGGAGGTTGGTTATGTCAGCTATGGTAAATACATGGAATATCACACAGTAGTAAAAAAATGACATACATAGCTATTTGTTGATACTAAACTATTTCTATATCACATTGTTGATAGAAAAAGCCAATTTCAGAGCAGCGTGCTTGCTGTGACCTGGTTTGAGCATAACCGTAGCTTGAGTTTGTATAAACAAGTTGATTCCTCTCACTCTGCAGGGTCATCTCCCTTGGGTGCGTTTGGAAAGAACGAGGTCTGGTCCTTTTCCAGACTTTCCGCACACCGTTCCCTCTCCGTGATTTGCTACGGGCTTGGCCTTGGCCGGGCTTCTTTTCTCATTCTGCTTTTATAGGCAGAAGGGCGCCGAGCCAAGTTCAGCCACGGTCGTGTCCAGGCGGCTGAGCTTGGAGAAGCTCTCCTTTCTCTGTTTCTGGATGGCTTGGGTTTTTTCCACTTTGGGCCTGTATCATTTCTATAGAAACAAAGAATAAAGTTTCGAAGATAAGTGCAGAGCTGTGCGTGGTAGGCTGAGCATTCCTGCTCTGGGTGGTGTATTTGAAGAGGTCCAGAGCACCCGTCACACCGCGGAGGACCCTGGGCGTTCCATGGGCCACCCGTCCCAGCCTAGCGGCCATCCTTCCTGTCCGCTGCCCAGGCTCCCACTCGCACAGCCATGCTGGGCCTTCAGAGACCAGCAGTGCCTCCAGGGGGCCCGGCGTGGGGGCTGCCATCTGGGACCGGCTTGCTGGCAGCTGGCCCCTCCCAGGCTGAGGCCTGGGCTCCTTCCATCCACTGTGACGCCGAGGAATTAGCACGGCTTCCCCTGCTTCTTCTCTGCTGACTCTACAAGCATCGGGTGGGCGGACTCATGTGAGTACAGTCTGGCCATCCCGCCCCTGTTCAGGGGTGCGGGCCCCTTGTTAGGCCTGGTCGGGTGGGAGCCACAGTCTGCACCCTCCAGCTCACCTGCCTTCTGGGGCCCCGGCCTGGTGCACCCCGCCCTACCCCACGGGCTCAGTCCCGGCCCGCAGGCTAGAGAGTGCCCCACGCGACCCCGCCACGTGTTTGAGTCTGCTCTGACCCCTGAACATGACCCTTGAGGGATCGACCGTCTCAGTCATGGAACGTAGCCTCTGAGGAAGAATGTGGGTCTGCCCTGGCATCCTGATGGCCTGTGACACCTGCCGGGTTCATTTCCACCCCTGGTATCCTGATGGCCTGTGATACCAGCTGGGTTCATTTCAGCCTCCCCTTGAGGGACTGAGGCCTGAACCTGTCTCTCAACCTCCCTGGAATGTGGTTTGGAATCATCTCTCCGGAACTCTGATGAAGACCCCAAGGAGGAGAAATGCCCGGGTGACCCCTCGGACGTTGCCCTGAGACTCCGCGGTTCTAGAGGACAGAGTTCAGCCCTGGGCCCACCCGCTCCACAGGCCATAGCCAAGCCCCCCTGCAATCAGAGGCTGCTCCCTGGCCCCTGGGCACTCTGGGCAGAAGTGAGGGGCTTCAGAGATGGGCTCCCCTGGGCGGGTGCTGGGAGTGAGGGGCAGCAGGAGAGGCTGATTCTTGGCAAGACTGCCGCCCGCTCGTTATGCAGGAGGGCAGAGCAGTGATGGAATACAGGGCTGCCTGGTGCTCTGGGGTCCTGCAGCCCCCCGGCCCTCCTCTCAACCTCAAGCAAAGTCCGGCCAGCAAGTCATCCCTGCCAGTGGCCCCCACCCTGGCACCCTCACAGAGCTCAGGTGCTTGGAGAAAATGCCTGGGCAGCCTGTCTTGGGTCCGGTGTTGCCACCACCTTCCCACAAGACTGGGCCAAACAGGGGCCTGAGCTCCTTCATCTTATAGTCAGGACTGAGCAGAGATGAGCATCGTCTACTGGAGATGCTGGAAGGCAGCCCCTGTGTTTCACAGGGGGAGAAACCCAGGGTCAGAGAGGGACGGGGGTGGCCCAGCTATGCAGACTGGTCAGAGGCAGTGCCCAGGGTCACCTGTTGTCCTGGCCGTGGGTCCCTGGACAGCGGTTCCCTCCAGCTGAGCCTCGGTTTCCCCCATGGATGCAGCTCCCCTGCTGTCTGAGCAGATGAACTGGGCACAGAGTTGCAGACAGATGGACTCCAAGGACCACCTAGACCTGCGGGCTCTGGGTGTGGCCCTGGGACCCCTCCAGTGCTGGGTCGGGGACAGGGAGGCACCCACGAGCGTGGCCTGTGGCTCAAGGTGGTCTGGATTTCACAGGCCATGGCAAATCTATGACAACACACCTGTCACCTGTGCAAGCCGCCTTCACTTCCCAGCACTCGGGGTAGCTGACACCACCAGGGTCTCCTCCACACCGACCAGAGCTGGCTGACTGCACCCTGACAGGCTCCCAGAAGTGCTTGGCTCCTGGTGAGCCTGCTCTCATTGGTGCCTACCTTTGTCCCTCTCTGGTGACACGTGTCCTCCGCTGTCTTTAACTTGTTCCCTTCCCTCTGGAGGACAGGCCATCTGTCCCCTTTCCCTCCATCATGTCAGAGATGCTGGTGGCCTTCTCTGGCAGGGTGGTGGGCTCCAAGGGATCACGGCCAAGGTGTACTTGGAGAGGGCTGACCCCAAGGTGGGGACTGGTCAGCTGGAGTTTGGGGCCACCCATCCGTCCCTCCTGACCCCGTGAAGAGCTGAGATGCTGGGAGTCCGTTCTGTACCCCCCAGGGCCGCGGCGGCAGTGAGCAAAGGTGGGTGTGCGGACACCCTGTGTGCGTGTGGCTCAGTCCAGGGGAGGATGCTGGCCTGCAAGTTTACACCGTGGAACTCAGGGAAGACGTTCAGACGCTGAGCAAGGACAGTCAGTGCCAGGCCCCAGGAAGCCGCTGGAGACTGCCATGTGTGATGACTCCCAAGCTCAGACCCACAATGGGAGCACGGCACAAGTAGGGGAGGCCTGGCGAACATCAGGGAGGCTCTTGGAAGAGGAGTCCTTGGAGGGGGCAGTGGAGGATGAGAAGGAGCTCACCAGGCAGCGGGGATGCTGGTTGTGTGGGGGAGGCCGTGAGGACCAGGACAGGCACAGCCGGCCGGCGTGCACAGGGTGGGGCTGACTCCGGGTGGAGAGGCCTGAAGGGGGTGTCCAGGATGATGTGTCTGGTGCGGGGGCTGGAGCCCGGCTGTAAAACTCCCTGATTCTCTATTACTTCTAATGATCAGAGCACGTCACACGGGTCAGGAGGGAAGGGCCAGGCTGGGTGATGGTGCGGGGTCAGTGTCTCCACGTCAACGTACCTCCTAGGCAGAGACTGGGCGCTGCCCTCACCAGCTCGGCTCCTGGCCGCATCACTGAAGCACGTCTGTCCACTCTCTGCGGCACGTTTCTATATTTTCAAACACAGATGAGAGTGCAGGATACACAGAGGCACTCGTATAAGGTCACACTTTGTCCTCAGACGTGGTGCGACCTTTACAGGAGGCTGGGCTCGGGCTGTGTGGGTTCAGGACGGCTGCACTGACCGTCCCGGGTGCCATGGTCTCGTCCCCCCAGCTCGGGGAGTGACTTCCCCGGGGTCGACGTCTCGTCCTCATGACACCATCCTGTCCGTCCGGCGCCTTTCCTCTTCTCTCACTCCTCTGTCTCTGCGTCCCTACACGGGTCCCTGGGTCCCTGTGGCGTCTCTAGAGCCCCCACCTCCCCTGCTGGGGCAGCTCCAGGCTACTGCCTGAATGCTTGGGGGCCCTGCCTCTCAGCCAGTTCCGTTTTCATCTTAGTCTGTCACCTCACCATCTCCCTCCTCGTCTCTTTCTACAGAGTCCCGTGAATTTACTAGGAGCACAGAGCAGACAGTGTCTAAAAATTGCCTTCCTCCTGCTGTGAGCAGTGACTCAGGACTATATATTCATACACACACACACACCCAGGCGTGTATGTACATGGGTACATAGTGGGTTTCCCTGCATCTTGAGGTCGTTTCCTCACAGCAGAGGCTGCAGAATCCTTTGTCCACCTAGAGGGTCCTTAAACGGAACGTGGGGGTGGGCTTCCGCAATGGGGGATGGGCTACCCGGTCCCTCTCGCTGTGCCCTGAGAACCCCCTGGTGCAGCCTGTCTGTGGAAGGCGATCACCTGCCCTGCTGGAAGACTGGTGTCTGGAGCAGACACAACGGCCAGCCCGGCCCAGGCAGGATGCCATCTCACCCCTCAGTCCAGACAGACAGACCCCCGCCCCTCAGTCAGACAGACAGACCCCCACCCCTCAGTCAGATAGACAGACCCACACCCCCGCCCCTCAGTCCAAACAGACAGACCTACACCCTTCAGTCAGACAGACAGATCCCCCGCTCCCCCCTAGTCAGACAGACAGATAGACCCCCACCCTCAGTCCAGACGGACAGACAGACCCCCGCCCCTCAGTCAGACAAACAGACCTGCACCACCCCCCTCAGTCCAGACAGACAGACCCCCACCCCTCAGTCCAGACACTCAGACAGACCTCCGCCCCTCAGTCAGACAAACAGACCTGCACCACCCCCCTCAGTCCAGACAGACAGACCCCCACCTCTCAGTCCAGACAGACAGACCCTCACCCCTAAGTCAGACAGACTCTCACCCCTCAGTCATAGAGACCCTCACCCCCACCCCTCATTCAGACAGACCCGCACCCCTGCCCCTCAGTCCAGACAGACAGATCCCCACCCCTAAGTCAGACAGACCCTCACCCCTCAGTCATACAGACCCTCACCCCCACCCCTCATTCAGACAGACCCGCACCCCTGCCCCTCATTCCAGACAGACAGACCCCCACCCCTCAGTCCAGACAGACACACCCATACCTCTTCCCCTCAGTCAGACAGACAGACATGCACCCCTACTCCTCAGCCCAGACAGACAGACAGACCCCCACCCTTCAGTCCAGACAGACAGACCCGCAACCCCACCCCTCAGTTCAGGCAGGTCTGCACCACCCCCCACAGCTCTCTCACAGGAAACTGGGGCTTGCTCCCAGATAACTGGAGGGTGTAAAGTATCTTTTCCAGAAAGACTGAACAAAGTCCTGGGAGCCCCAGACTGCTTCTGGGCTCAGGTCCCTCCTCCTGCCAGTGGCCCACTCTGCGGAGGCATCTCCACCCACCCAGCCCAGAGACGGGACAGAGAACCGTTCCGGTGTGGGTGTAGACACAAGATGGTTGGCATGGCCTGGGGTGCAGCCCTCACACCTTCTGGCAGAGTGTGGCAGGCCCTGGGGGTCTCACCCCATCCCAGAGGCTGCCCCTCTTAGGCAGGAAGCACAGGTAGGGGGAACACCTGCCCCCAATCCCTTTTCTCCATGCGCTTTGCTATTGAACCTCTGTGGTTGTCACTGAGGGTATCAGAAATCCCTTGAGTGGACTGCTACCCAGGATTCCTGACTCAGGGCTTCCGCGCCAGTGTTTCCCTGGGGAAATGGTGCCGGGCAGTGGGCAGGTGCCTGACTCCACGCTGCATTCTTTCTTTAAAGTATTTATCTTATTTATTATTTGTTTGACCATGCCAGACTTAGCTGTGGCGTGCTGGTTCTTTGAGAAGGGGACCTTCAGTTGCAGCATGTGAGCTCTTAGCTGTGAGATCTAGTTCCCTGACCAGGGTCTAACCCGGGCCCCCTGCACTGGGATGTGGAGTCAGCCAGTGGACAACCAGGGATTCCCCATGCTTCATTCTTGTGGATCATCTTCACAAAGAGGGCAAGTGGGGTGGAGACTGTTGACGGATTTTATTGCCCCAGCATGATCAGTGCCTCATTGGCTTTGAGTCAACTACAGAGCCAATTCTTAAAGAGATGGGAGTACCAGACCGCCAGACCTGCCTCCTGAGAAATCTATATGCAGGTCAAGAAGCAACAGTTAGAAATGGACATGGAACAACAAACTGGTTCCAAATCAGGAAAGGAGTAAGTCAAGGCTGTATATTGTCACTTTGCTTATTTAACTTATATGCAGAATATATCATGCGAAAAGCTGGGCTGGATAAAGCACCAGCTGGGATCAAGATTGCCAGGAGAAATATCAATAACCTCAGATATGCAGATGACACCACCCTTATGGCAGAAAGTGAAGAAGAACTAAAGAGCCTCTTGATGAAAGTGAAAGAAGAGAAAGAAAAGTTGGCTTAAAACTCAACATTCAGAAAACTAAGATCATGGCATCCGGTCCCATCACTTCATGGGAAATAGATGGGGAAACAGTGGAAACAGTGGCAGACTATTTTTTGGGGCTCCAGAATCACTGCAGATGGTGACTGCAGCCATGAAATTAAAAGACACTTACTCCTTGGAAGGAAAGTTATGACCAACCTAGATAGCATATTAAAAAGCAGAGACATACTTTGCCAACAAAGGTCCGTCTAGTCAAAGCTATGGTTTTTCCAGTGGTCATGTATGGATATGAGAGTTGGAATATAAAGAAAGCTGAGTGCTGAAGAATTGATGCTTTTGAAGTGTGGTGTTGGAGAAGACTCTTGAGAGTCCCTTGGACTGCAGGGAGATCCAACCAGTCCATTCTAAAGGAGATCAATCCTGGGTGTTCTTTGGAAGGAATGATGCTAAAGCTGAAACTCCAATACTTGGGCCACCTCGTGCGAAGAGTTGACTCATTGGAAAAGACTCTGATGCTGGGAGGGATTGGGGGCAGGAGGAGAAGGGGATGACACAGGATGAGATGGCTAGATGGCATCACTGACTCGAGGGACATGAGTTTGGGTGAATTCTGGGAGTTGGTGATGGATAGGGAGTCCTGGCGTGCTGCAGTTCATGGGGTTGCAAATAATCGGATACGACTGAGCAACTGAACTGAACTGAGCACCGAAGAATTGATGCTTTTGAACTGTGGTGTTGGAGAAGACTCTTGAGAGTCCCTTGGACTGCAAGGAGATCCAACCAGTCCAGCCTAAAGGAGATCAGTCCTGAATATTCATTGGAATGACTGAAGCTGAAGCTGAAACTCCAATACTTTGGCCACCTGATGTGAAGAACCGACTTATTGGAAAAGACCCTGATGCTGGGAAAGATTTAAGGTAGGAGGAAAAGGGGATGACAGAGGATTAGATGGTTGGATGGCATCATCGACTCAATGGACATGAGTTTGAGTAAATCCTGGGAGTTGGTGATGGACAGGGAGGCCTGGCGTGCGTCCATGGGGTTGCAAAGAATTAGACACGACTGAGTGACTGAACTGAAATGAACTGAACTGAACAGAGCCAATGTGCCAACCATGAGGAGCCTCTTGCATTATGGAGAAGGGGCTGTGCCTGCCAGGGTGGGCTGAGGGGTACGTTTCGTCCTGTCTCCTCTTACCTGAGCCTGACTAAAGTTGGGCTCACGGCAGGGGACAGACCACCGGGACTGAGATGTTGTCACCAGACTAGAGAAAACACAAGAAGGGATCAGCCAGTGAACCCTGCTTGTGACGTCGCTGTTTGGGGGGGCAGCAGAGATGAGGTAGGGACACCTGAGATGGCTTTGGATAAGTGATTTGCTCTTCCCAAGTCCTGTCTTCTAAAGACTCCAACACCAAAAAGCTTCTGTCTTCAGTTACCATTGATTTCTTTTACCTAAACAGCTGGCATCAAGCCATGTTTCTCCAGCAGTTTGTACTGACCCAAGGCTTCTGGGTTCTTGTAATGGTCCCTCCCCTTCTTATAATGCTTTGCTCTGAAGTTCCCTAAACTCTTTCCTAAGATTTAACTCCTTTGACCTTAATTCCCTTTAAGGAAGAAGGCAGGGGAAGAACGCTGGCTTCGTTTTCTAAATGAGGATTCTGCTGCTCAGGCAGGCTAGAAGATTCCCCAGGCTTGTGTGGCTGGTGGACACCCAGAATGCTGCTGCTAGAACCCAGGATGTCTGTTCTGTCTCCAACAAGTAAGGGGGTGTGTAAGGGTGCTGGGGTTAGGGTCTTCCCATATGGGACCAACTTTTCAGTGGGAATTCCAGCTCCAGACATAGAGCTCATGCTTTGCCCCCACCTCCCCATCACAGCGCCGAGGGCTGCTCCGCCAGCTGCAGTGCTTGGCTTAGTATCCCCAGTGGCTGGCGCTTAGTGACCATCTGGGGACTCAAATCCTGCCTCAAATTGCTATTGTCTTTCCCGTGGCTCTGGGGGACCAGGGACCCGTGGAGATGAGAGACTTGGTCCCTTAATGGGAAAGGAGATAAATGAAATGAGGACTTTGATTACCTGCAACGATATTGCCAAACCTACTGCTCAGCATGGGGATTAGTACAGAAGCTAATGGTTTACACAGAATTTAAAGAAGGAAATGAGAAGAGATAAGGCTGAGTAGTAGCTGATCCAAAAAAGCAGAAGTCTTAGAAATGCTCACTAACTCTGGGTGCAGTTTTAACCTTTTGGAGCACTCAAGCATCCTCCCTTGGGCAGTCTTTTTCCTCTTTTTAAAATCGAAACTCACTCCTATTCCCCTCTTCCTCCATATTTTTTAGAAGCCAATCAAGACATCATAAAATCTCTTCTGTACCATCTTCATGTGTATTTCTAAGAGATAAGGACTCATATACTTAGGCAGGATAATGGTTTTGTGGATGTTAAAACTTTCTTAATATCATCAAATATTAAGTGCTCACATTTTCGATTGTCTCATTAACGTCAATTTAATCTTTTAATATTTTGTTTGAATAAGAATCCAAATAAGGTTAACACAGTGGGTTTGACTGATGTTTATAAAGTCTCTTTCAATCTGTAGCTTTCCCTTTCATCCTTTATTCTTTGACAGTTTATCTGTAAAAAAACATTGCTAATGTATTTTGTTTTGTGTTTTCATTGTTATGTTTCAAGGGGAGGAGGAAAGCAAAGAAACAAGTCCTGGGTCTAGGGTAACTCTCCTGGGTTTTTGATAAATGTAGTTTCTTCCAACTTTTCGAAGTTGGAGGAGAAGAGAAGAGAAATGCAGGATGTGGTCACTTTCCTTGTTCTTTGCTTTTGGTTACAACTCACATTTCATCCCTTGGTTGTCTGAAGGAATGGTTGATACACATGCAATTCTCAATTTTTAAAAATATTTTTTATTGTAGTCTAATTGATTTACAATTTTTGTTAGCTTCTACTGTACAGCAGAGTGATTCATATATATGTGTGTATATAAGTTTGTGTATCTATATATATGTATAGATTTACATATACATATATATAGGCTTCCCAGGTGGCCCAGGGTAAAGAATCCACCTGCCAGTGCAGGAGGTGTGGGTTCAATTCCTGGGCCGGAAAGATGCCCTGGAGAAGGAAATGGCAACCCACTCCAATATTATTGCCTGGGAAATCCCATGGGCAGAGGAGCCTGGTGGGTCTATAGTTCAGGGGGTTGCAAAGAGTCAGACATGACTTAGCTACTAAACAATAGCAACAATTATGTATGTGTGTGTGTGTGTGTATATATATATATATATTGTTTTAGATTCTTTTCTGTTGTAGGTATTGAATATAGTTCCCTATTGGCATGTAGCTTATGAACAAGGTCATGATAGCTTCAGATGGACAGCAAAGGGACTCGGCCACACATAGACATGTATCCAGGTCCTTGTTGTTTATCTATTTTAGGTGCGATTCATGGGGTCGCAAAGAGTCAGACACGATTGAGCGACTGAACTGAACTGAACTGAGTGTGTATCTATTAATCCCAAACTCCTAGTTTATGCCAACTTCTTATAAGAGCTTTTGAAGGTAGGAGACAGGAACGCAAAGCTCTAAGGAGAGCAGGAAGGTGCTTCCGGAAGTCAGCAAGGAGCACTGAGTGAGCACTCGCTGTGTGCTAGGGACTGGCCTCAGCCCATTAAATGGGTTACCACTTACGGTTATTGTTCCCTTCCAATAGGACAAGATGATGTAAGGTAAAGCTGTCTTTAAATGGTCACAAAGCATCTGCCCCTCTTCCTAGTGCTCTGAAAGCTCCCTGGGAAAAGCCTCTGGTATACCTTGCAAATAGGCTCAATAGACATTTGTCATTGGTGGTCTAATAATCTACTTGCTTGTGAAGATAAGAAGAAGGGGTGACGTTCATTTTCATCACCCACCTGTGCCAAAATAGGCATTAAAATGTCAAAAGGGAAACGTTTGCTTCTTGTAACAGTGAACCACATTCACCAGTGCCATCGAGAACCATTTCAAAAAATCTAGATAAAATACATTTTAAAAATCAATTTAAAGGTACTGAAGAGCTGCCAAGGCAAAGGGTAATTGAGAGGTCAAGATCCTAGAGAGAAGGAAAACTCACAGAAATGAGTCCAGATTTGCTTCTTCTTCCTTCCTTAAGTTATTTACCAGCATTGGCGCCAAAGACTAGAAAACTGGGCAGAAGACCCTAGCTGAGAGTCTGAAGCTCCAGAAACCCAAAGAGCTGGGGACGGCAAACAGAGAAAAGTGCCTCCCAGAGAGGAAGGGCCTGGTAGGAACCCCAGCATCAGCCAAAGTCCACCAGGCATGTCTTCCCACAGATCCACTCAGCCCAACTCAAAGTGCTGGAGGCAAACTTCCTTCCCTGTTAAGGAACCACCAGAAGCCAAAAAGATTTCCTTGGGGGAAGATAATGTAATCCAGAATCTTAATCTATGCCTGAAATATTTTATGAGTGAGTGAAAGTCATTCAGTTGCATCAGATTCTTTGCAACTCCATGGACTGTAGCCTGCAAGGCTCCTCTGTGCCTGGAATTCTCACAGCAAGAATACTGGAGTAGGTTGCCATTCTCTTCTCCAGGGGACCTGCCTGACCCAGGGATTGAATCTGGGTCTTCTGCATTGCACATGGATTATTTACTATCTGAGCCACTAGGGAAGCCTGAAACAGTTTATACTTACTGTCAAACATTCAGTCAAAAATTACCAGACATACTAGAGACAATACTAAATGACCAAAATCCAGGCAAGAAAAACAAATGTTGGGAACAGACTTAGAGAAGATATAGACACAGGAGGTGTTACAGATTTTAACACCACTGGCTAATGTATTTAAATAAATAGTTAATTACATGGAAAGTTTTGATGAAGAACTATAAATTATGAAAAAGGCTAAAATGGACTAGAGCTGGGAGATAAAATAGCAAGTGTAAGAAGGCAGAGATGGATTTAATAGCAAATCAGAGACAATGAAAGAGATGAGTGAACTGGAAGATGGGCCAGTAGAAAGTTGTTCAGGAAATTAAGTAGATAGTCGTGTTTAAGCTTCCGAGACAAAGCAGAGAAGATCTTGGACTTGGCTTCTAACGTGCCTGGACACTGCCCTGCCTGTGAATGCCCTGACTTCCGGCTGAGAGTGCAAGACTCACAGCACCATAGATAAGAGAGAGGACGATCCTGAGGTTGCTGAGCTCCTGGAGGAAGTCTGATTAACCAAGCCTGGGCTTACCAGCATTCCCAGTTTTATCAGACAAAACAAACTGCATTAACGTGGAACCGGAGCTGCAGTTGCTCGCAGACCGATGACAAGGACAGCGGCACCCGGGTTGTAAGCCGGAGCCTCGCAGCGTTTGCAGCCGGAGCCTCGCAGCGTTTGCAGGCTCACCCACGGAGTGAGTGAGCTGCCTGCGGCCTTTTCCCAGCTGGGACTCCCCGTGTGCTGGGCCGGAGGAGGCAACGGCTACCACTCCAGCACTCTTGCCTGGAAAACCCCATGGATGGAGGAGCCTGGTGGGCTGCCGTCCATGAGGTCGCTGGAGTCGGACACGACTGAGCGACTCAGCAGCAGCAGGAGCAGCACGTGCGGCGCCACAGGACTTCCCAGTGCTGTTTAAGCCTGGATGTTGGTCAAAACCTGATTTGGTGTTGTATCCTCTGCTGTTTCTATTTCTTTTTTCTTTTAATGTTAGTATACTGAAAGAAAGCTAGATAGCTCTCTAATAAATATTGATATTATTTATTTGTATATGACGAGTGGGCTTATTTTGTTAACAAATCCTTTGAATCTGAGATGAAAGTGAAAACTATCTGCAAAATGAAAGTACCCAGAAAGACACATTAAGAGGCAAAATGATAATAAATGCAGAAAAAGAACATAAAAGAAGCATGCGAGATGGCGAAAAAAGTCTGATGTGTCTATAGTCGAAGCCCCAGAGGAGAGGACAGAACAGCTTTGAAGATGCACTAGCTGAGCAAGCCCCCAAACGCTAAAAGCATCAGTCCATAGAACAAGAAATGTTATAAACCACAAGTAGAATTAAAAAAAAGAAAAAGTCACAGCTAAGCATACACAGTGGTTCCTCTGTCCCTGGAATTCTCCAGGCAAGAATACTGGAGTAGGGGTCCATCTACATATGAGTGGATAAACAAAATGTCATCTATAAATACAATGGCATGCTGGTCACCTTTTAAAAGGAAGGAAATTCTGACAGGCTTGAGGACATTACATTAAATGAAATAAGCCAGTCACAGATACTATGTGATTCCACTTATATGAGGCACTTGGAGTTGACAAAATCACAGAGAAGGGAAGTAGAATAACAGCTGGGGGAGGAGGAGGGGGAGTTATTGTTCAGTAAGTACAGAGCTTCAGCTCTGCACGATGAAGAGAGTTCTCGAGACGGATGGTGAGGCTCACAGAACAATACAGATGTACTCAATACCACTTCATGCTACACTTACAAATAGTGAATTCTATGTTATGTGTCTTTCACCACAATTTAAAAACATTTATGAAAAAAAAGATACTAGAGTGGGAGGTGGGGGGTGTACATTATTTTCAAAGAGGTAACCTGACAACTGCTTTCTCAACAAAAAACATAGAAGTCAGAAGACAATTGAATGACATCTTACAAGAAAAGAAAAGAATTGCCAACTTAGACTTCTATGCCCAGTGAAAATACCCTCTGAAAGTAAAGGTAACACAGAGGCATTTTCAAATAAAGTCTGAGAAAACTTGCAATCAAAACTTACGGTTGCCAGGGGGAAAGGATACTTAGGGACTTTGGGAAAGTCATGTTCACTTTGCTATATTTAATTTGGATAAACAACAAAGACATACTGTATAGCCCATGGAATTCTGCCCAACGTTATGTGCCAGCCTGGATGGGAGGTGGGTTTGGGGGAGAATGGATACATGTGTATGTATGGCTGAGTTCCTTCACTATTTCACCTGAGACTATCACAACATTGTTAATCGGCTACACCCCAATACAAAATAAAAAAATTAAAGTTAAAAATAAAACCATGAACTAAAGGCAGTGTGGAAGGGGATCATGCCAGTAGAAGGGAAATGATGCCAGTGAAGCATGGAAGTGAAGGAAGGAACAGCAGAAAAGAGTAAAGGCAGGGGCAGCCAGAGTGGACGCTGACTGTTTAGAACAAGGATGACCACATCCTAGTAAAAGGGTTAAATGGGTGCAGAGTTACACACCGAGAAAGTAGGAAGCAAATGGAGCCCAAGCATCTCAGCCCTTTGCATTGTATTGAAAATACTGACTTATTTTAGATAAAATTAAGCAAGGGGAGAAACTCGCACTGGCTCTCTATTTTACATTCTTTGGCATTGCCTTTCTTTGGGACTGGAAGGAAAACTAACCATTTCCAGTCCCATGGCCACTCCTGAGTTCTTCTAATTTGCTGGCATACTGAGTGCAGCACTTTGACAGCATCTTATTTTAGGGTTTGAGATAGCTCAGCTGGAATTCCATCACCTCCACTAGCTTTGTTTGCAGTGATGCTTCCTAAGGCCCATTTGACTTCGGACTCCAGGATGTCAGGCTCTATGTGAGTGATCACACCATTGTGGTTAAGGTCATTAAGATCTTTCTTCTGTGTATTCTTGGCACCTCTTCTTAATATGTTCTGCTTCTGTTAAGTCCATACTGTTTCTGCCCTTTGTTGTGCCCATCTTTGCATAAAATATTCCCTTGGTATCTCTAATTTTCTTAAAGAGATCTCTAGTCTTTCCCATTCTATTCTTACCCTCTATTTCTTTGCATTGATCACCGAGG
Organism: Bubalus kerabau; assembly: GCF_029407905.1. Lineage (NCBI taxonomy): Eukaryota > Metazoa > Chordata > Mammalia > Artiodactyla > Bovidae > Bubalus > Bubalus kerabau. The sequence continues at coordinate 119,442,275 of NC_073629.1, read as the reverse complement.
AAGACTTTCTTATCTCTCCTTGCTATTCTTTGAAACTCTGCATTCAAATGGGTATATTTTTCCTTTTCCCCTTTGCCTTTCACTTCTCTTCTTTTCTCAGATATTTATAAGCCCTCCTCAGACAACCATTTTGCCTTTTTGCATTTCTTTTTCTGGTTTTCTGGGGATGGTCTTGATCACTGCCTCCTGTGCAATGTCACAAACCTCCATTTATAGTTCCTCAGGCACTCTATCTAACAGATCTAATCCCTTGACTCTATTTGTCACTTCCACAGTATAATCAAAAGGGATTTGATTTAGGTCATACCTAAACGGCCTAATGGTTTTCCCTGCTTTCTTCAATTTAAGTCTGAATTTGGCAACAAGGAGTTCATGCTCTGAGTCACAGTCAGCTCCTGGTCTTGTTTTTTCTGACTGTATAGAGCTTCTCCATCTTTGCTGCAAAGAATATAACAATATGATTTCAGTGATGACCATCTGGTGATGTCCATGTGTAGAGTCTTCTCTTGTGTTGTTGGAAGAGGGTGTTTACTATGACCAGTGTGTTCTCTTGGCAAAACTCTATTAGCCTTTGCCCCGCTTCATTTTGTACTCCAAAGCCAACCTTACCTGTTACTCCAGGTATCTCTTGACTTCCTACTTTTGCATTCTGGTTCCCTATGATGAAAAGGATATCTTTTCTTGGTGTTAGTTCTAGAAGGTCTTGTAGGTCTTCATAGAACTGTTCAACTTCAGCTTCATTGGCATTAGTGTTTGGGGCATAGACTTGGATTACTGTGATATTGAATGGTTTGTCTTGGAAACGTGCTTTGGAGTGATGGATATGTAACTGCAGAGATTCCAGGAAACATGTGATTAAACCACAATCCAGAGAAAAGGGCTTCGCAGATGGCACAATGGTAAAGAATCCACCTGCCAATGCAGGAGACACAGGAGACACAGGTTTGATTCCTGGGTGGCGAAGATCTCCGGGGGAAGAAAATGGCAACCCACTCCAGTATTCTTGCCTGGAGAATCCCATGGACAGAGGAGTCTAGCGGGCTGCAGTCCATGGGGTCTCAAAGAGTCAGACACGACTGACCAGAGAAGCTGGTGTCATCCCGTCACACCCTGCTCTGAGGGAATGCAGCTTTAGTCCTTGGCTGGTGCAGCAAGTCCTGGCCGGGATGGCAGCTGATAGATGGGTGGGGGAGGTGCTCACAGCACCCCGAGTGGGGAAGGGTAGGGTGGGGGAGGAGCAGCCGCAGACCCCCACCCACCGCCTTAACCTGTGACACATCCCAGCTGGGCTAGAGCCCTGGGAAGAACCTCGTCCCTCCTGGTCATCGAACTGCCAGATCCCAGCGGGTGAACCCCGGGCAGGGAGCTCAGCCTCCTTGGACCCCACACCTGGCCAGTTGCTATCCCTAGGCACCTGGCCTCAGGTCCACGTTTGTTTCCTTGGCCCAGTTCCTCTGGTGAACCTGACTGATGGACTTATCAGATTCACTAGTCCAGTATGGCTTATCAGTTTTCACTAACCTGCTCACCCTGTAGAGGGTTATCTTCCCTTGTAGCTCAGTCAGTAAAGATTCTGCCTACAATGGAGGGAAATCCTGCCTGCAATGCAGGAGACCCAGCTTTGATCCCTGGGTTGGGAAGATCCCCTGGAGGAGGGCATGGCAACCCACTCCAGTATTCTTGCCTGGAGAATCCCATGGACAGAGCAGCCTGGCGGGCTACAGTCCATGGGGTCACAAGAGTCGGGCACGACTTAGGGACCAAACCTCCAGCACCTAACCCTGTGTGACTAGGCGGACCGGTTTCACTTCTCAGGTGGAAACACAGAGATTTCCCTCTGAGGGGGCCTGGCCCGGATCTGGTGTGGATGGGCTGGGCCGGCAGCAGAACGCTTGGCTCCTGCAAAGAAGAGTGGGGTGCAGGGCTGAACTGAGCCCACACACCTGGTTCCTGCATCAGACTCACCTTTCAGGAAGCCCCTCTCCCCACAGAAAGGAAGGAAGGAGAGGCTGCCTGCTCCGGGGGTCTCCACCCTGGGGCAGGCAGCATTGGGGTAGAGAAGAGTTCCCAGCAGCAAGGCCCCACTCTCTGGTCTGTGCCTGTGACCGCCCCTCTACGCCCTGGCTGGGAAACTGGCGGGGGTGGGCGGTGGTGGAGAGAAGTGGGTGATTCTCTTCCTTCTATTCAGCACCGCTGCACAGCCTTAAGGCCCCTTGTAGGACAGTTCCGACCTCTTGTTTGGGGATGGCCCTGCTCCAGAAACCAGGTGGGCTCACAGAGGAGTCGGGGCCGTGGCCCGCCCCCACTCTTGCCAAGGCCCCCCAGCCCTGCAGGTGAGGAGCTGGCGGCCTGGCCAACTCTGATTCCCACCTCATTCCTCAGCCACATCCCCCGTCTCTTCCTGCATGAGCTCCCTCCGCTCATCTACTCCACCCCTGTCAACAAAATGGTAACAACCGTTCTGGGGTGAAAAGCACACCCTGGCGTAACTGTATTTTTCACAGTGCTCTGAAAATTGGCTGGAATCGGGAGCGCGGGTCCTTGCTGGGTTTATGAACTCTGAGTCATGTCCCAGAGAAGTGTCTTAGGGCCGTAATAATGCTGCATAATGACACACTCCCGCGATCCGTGGCTGTAGCGAATCTAATGGCACCGTTTATAAAGGAGGTTTTAATTAGGTGATGTTCACTTACTGTGTAGTATTCTGCTTGGCTCCTAATCCTTGGAATTAAGTGGCTGATGGTGAGTAATACTTCTCACTGTTCTCTGTAATAGTTCTGTTCTTCACCCGCCTGACTTCTCTGGTTTTTTGTAGCGAGGGGTGTTATATAATATTTATGTAATGGAGTGCTATTGGAATTCCAACCAGGAACAGGATAACTGAAGTATACTTCTTGAAAAGACTACGCCTTGATTATACCTTCCAATTTTAGAAAAATGAACATTGTTTTCAACGCATGTGTATATGGTTTAAACTCACCCAGGGTTCTGGGGTGTACAAAGGAGAATGTGGGGGCTCTGACTCAGCCCCCCTGTTTTACCAGCAAGGAAACTGAGACACAGAAAAGTGAACGGCTCAAGGCACATAACTTTTAGTGCCAGCTCTCAGATGGTGCTATTTCCTGACTGTCCATCCTTGGAATTCTCTATGGTTGGAAGGAAATGTCCATTTGTAACCTCTTAGCCTGGAAACTTGGCCAGCAGGGCCCGGGAGTGAGTCCCAAGTCCCTGGAGGTCACCTGTCTCCAGACCACTTGAGCTGGACACTCAGCACCTCTGAGTGGGGCGTCCACTTCTGCAAGATGGACCTCCAACCTGCCCCCAGAATTCCTGGAATGCCTTCCTGGGAGTGGATGAGCGCCCTGGGAACCAGGCCCTAACAGTGTAGCTGAGACTGAGCTCAGGCTGTAGGTAAAGCGGCCCTCAGCAGTGGTGTGACTCTGCAGACTTGGAGACCTGGGGGTGGGGTTCACCTTATGGCCCTGAGGTTTCCAAGATTCACCTAGGAAAACTGACCCTCTCCCCACCCCACCCCCAACATCCGCATGTGGAGTCAGGCTGTGCGGCTAACATCCACAGCAGGAGGGGCGTCCAAACCAGGATGAAAATGGAAACATGGAAACTAAAATAATTTAATCATGCAGCCCTTGGTTTTTGCTAATATGTTCACTTTTTTTATCTTTTTATCTGTATTTTATTTTATATTGGACTGTAATTGATTTGCATTGTTGAGTTAGTTCCATGTGTAAAGCACAGTGGTTTAGTTATACATATACATATATCTATTCTTTTCAGAGTCTTTTCCCATTTAGTTTATTATAGCATATTAAGCAGAGTTCCCTGTGCTGTACAGGAGGTCTGTGTTGGTTATCTATTTTAACTATAGTGAGGCTTGCTCCTTGGAAGAAAAGCTATGACCAACCTAAACAGCATATTAAAGAACAGAGACATCACTTTTCCAGCAAAGGTCCCTATAGTTAAAGCTATGGTTTTCCCAGTAGTCATGTATGGATGTGAGAGTTGGACCATAAAGAAGGCAGAGCACTGAAGAATTGATGCTTTCAAACTGTGGTGCTGGAGAAGACTCTTGAGAGTCCCTTGGATAATGAGGAGATAAAACCAGTCCATCCTAAAGGAAATTAGCCCTAAATATTCATTGGAAGGAATGATACTGAAGCTGAAGCTACAATACTTTGGCCACCTGATGCGAAGAGCTGACTCACTGGAAAAGACCCTGATGCTGAGAAAGACTGAAGGCAGGAGGAGAAGGGGCAACAGAGGATGAGATGGTTGGATGGCATCACCGACTCAATGGACATGAGTTTGAGTAAACTGCGAGAGATGGTGAAGGACAGGGAGGCCTGGCGTGCTGCAGTCCATGGGGTTGCAAACAGTCAGACACAACTTAGTGACTGAACAAAAACAACATATTGTATGTGTGTTCATTCTTACACTGTATCAGCTTATTAGCTTATTTCTTGAGCCTATTTTTGACAATAGTTCTGCTAATCTAGAATAAATACAAGCTAGTGTACTCATGAGAAAGGTTAAGTTAATACTGAAGTATTTTTTCCTTTTCACTCTGCTTAAGATGTTTGTTAGAAGGGGGAACATAGAATGTTTATGCTAAGAGCTCTATCCATCACTTTAATTAAAAAGTCAGGATTTAACTAAAAGTATCTTAGTAATTTCCTGTTTGCTGGTCTGGAGATCTGAGTTATTGGGCATTGGCATCCAGACAGTTTGCAAAGGATAAAGATAGGAAAAGCTCTAAAACCCAATCAACTACCACTTGATATTCCAAGTGGGATGAGTAACCTTTTCAAATGCTAGTGGTAAGATGAAGTTTGACCTTCGGCATCTTGATTCTTGATAATGTATCTCTTTACTGTTAACTTGCCCTTTGCTCTTGGCTTTCAGTAACAAGGAAATGTCGGATCTGGCTCATAAACAGGGTCGTGTTCATCAGCGCACTGCTTTCTGAATACCAACAGGACTGCCTCTGTGACACCTTGTCACCTTGCCTTTCTCTGCTGTCTGTTCCAATTGAGAAAATGGTCTTGGGGCTGGACTAGGTGGCTTCTGCAGCCTAAAGTCTTCCTGAGGGTAACGCCTTCCAACGTACCAATGTGCCTGGGGCAGACACACCACAGTCGCTCCCAATTTCATTTCTAACTCTCTCCATTCTAATGAATAATATGCCATCATGCCCTTATCATGGTAACACACACTGGCTCATCCAAAGTCACCTGCTATGACTCCAATTTTCACTGCTGGGTTTCAAAGGATACCATCAAACAAGGATAGTACCAAGAGTATGGGAATAATAAAAATGATGAAAATGTGAATTTCTTGAAATTTACTTATGGATCAAGAAAATAATTGCATTGAATTCAGTTTAGTTCAGTTCACTCGCTCAGTCATGTCCGACTCTTTGCGACCCCATGGACTGCAGCACACCAGGCTTCCCTGTCCATCAGCAACTCCCAGAGTTTGCTCAAAGTCATGTCCATTGAGTCAGTGATGCCATCCAACATCTCATCCTCTTTCATCCCTTTCTCCTCCTGCCTTCAATCTCTCCCAGCATCAGGGTCTTTTCAAATGAGTCAGTTCTTCTCATCAGGTAGCCAAAGTATTGGAATTTCAGCTTCAGCATCAGTCCTTCCAGTGAATATTCAGGACGGATTTGCCTTAGGATGGACTGGTTGGATCTCCTTGCAGCCCAAGGGACTCTCAAGAGTCTTCCCCAACAACATAGTTCAAAAGCATAAATTCTACAGCACTCGGCCTTCTTTATGGTCCAAATCTCACATCCATACATGACTACTGGAAAAAAACATAGTTTTGACTAGACGGACTTTTGTTTGCAAAGTAATATCTCTGCTTTTGAATATGCTGTCTAGGTTGGTCATAGCTTTTATTCCAAGGAGTAAGTGTCTTTAATTTCATGGCTACAGTCACCATCTGTAGTGATTTTGGAGCCCCCCAAAAATAGTCTCACTGTTTCCATTGTTTCCCCATCTATCTGCCATGAAGTGATGGGACTGGATGCCATGATCTTCATTTTCTGAATGTTGAGCTTTAAGCCAACTTTTTCACTCTCCTCTTTCACTTCCATCTTTAGTTCTTCTTCACTTTCTGCTGTTAAGTGTGGTGCCATCTGCATATCTGAGGTTATTGATACTTCTCCGGACAACCTTGATTTCAGCTTGTGCTTCATCCAGTCCAGCATTTCTCATGATGTACACTACATATAAGTTAAATAAGCAGGGTGACAGTATACAGCCTTGACATACTCCTTTCCTGATTTGTAGCCAGTCTGTTGTTCCATGTCCAGTTCTGTTTCTTCTTGACCTGCAAAAGATTTCTCAGGAGGCAGGTCAGGTGGTCTGGTATTCCCATCACTTTAAAAATTTTCCATAGTTTATTGTGATCCATAAAGTCAAAGGCTTTGGTATAGTCAATAAAGAAGAAGTGGATGTTTTTCTGGAACTCTCTTGCTTTTTTGATGATCCAACAGATGTTGGCAATTTGATCTCTGGTTCCTCTGTCTGTTCTAAATCCAGCTTGAACATCTGGAAGTTCATGGTTCAGGTACTGTTGAAGCCTGGCTTGGAGAATTTTGAGCATTACTTTGCTAGCATGTGAGAAGAGTTCAATTGTGTAATAGTTTGAATGTTTCTTTGGCATTGCCTTTATTTGGGATTGGAATGAAAACTGACCTTTTCCAGTCCTATGGCCACTGCTGAGTTTTCTAGATTTGCTGGCATATTGAGTGCAACACTTTCACAGCATCATCTTTTAGGATTTGAAGTAGCTCAACTGGAATTTCATCACCTCCACCAGCTTTGTTCATAGTGATGCTTCCTAAGGCCCACTTGACTTCGCATTCCAGGATGCAAAGGATTCTGTCTCTAGGTGAGTGATCACACCATCATGGTTATCTGGGTCATGAAAACCTTTTTTGTATAGTTCTTCTGTGTATTCTTTCCACGTTTTTTAAATACCTTCTGCTTCTGTTAGGTCCATACCATTTTGAATTGCTGGATACATAAAACAGTTTTACCAGTAAATAAATTAAAAAAAATAAAATTCTTGTTAAAAATAACATGCACCTGTATTCATTAAAGCAAAATAAAGTAAACTTCTGGTTATCTGAACACTAAAATAATATTATAAGCCCATTCTTCTTGAAATATATTCAAACACTTTAACCCATTGCTTGACCAATTCTTTTTCCATGAACTTTATCTCTTCTGTCTCTTCATAAAACTGGAATCTTCTTCCAAGTTCTGTTTTCTCATTAATAAATCTGCAATTGCAGACACACTTCAACTGACTCTTTGCTACTGATCATAGGATGCTATTTCTCTGTTGAGAATTAACAAGTAAGAATTAACAAGTAGCTTCACAATTGCACTCATTTCACACGCTAGTAAAGTAATGCTCAAAATTCTCCAAGCCAGGCTTCAGCAATATGTGAACTGTGAACTTTCTGATGAGGTTCCAGAAAAACATCTATTTCTGCTTTATTGACTATGCCAAAGCCTTTGACTGTGTGGATCACAATAAACTGTGGAAAATTCTTCAAGAGATGGTAATATCAGACCACCTGATCTGCCTCTTGAGAAATTTGTATGCAGGTCAGGAAGCAACAGTTAGAACTGGACATGGAACAACAGACTGGTTCCAAATAGGAAAAGGAGTTCGTCAAGGCTGTATATTGTCACCCTGTTTATTTAACTTATGTGCAGAGTACATCATGAGAAATGCTGGACTGGAAGAAACACAAGCTGGAATCAAGATTGCCAGGAGAAATATCAATAACCTCAGATATGCAGATGACACCACCCTTATGGCAGAAAGTGAAGAGGAACTAAAAAGCCTCTTGATGAAAGTGAAAGTGGAGAGTGAAAAAGTAGGCTTAAAGCTCAACATTCAGAAAACGAAGATCATGGCATCCAGTCCCACCACTTCATGGGAAATCGATGGGGAAACAGTGGAAACAGTGTCAGACTTTATTTTTCTGGGCTCCAAAATCACTACAGATGGTGACTGCAGCCATGAAATTAAAAGACGCTTACTCCTTGGAAGGAAGGTTATGACCAACCTAGAAAGCATATTCAAAAGCAGAGACATTACTTTGCCAACAAAGGTTTGTCTAGTCAAGGCTATGGTTTTTCCTGTGATCATGTATGGATGTGAGAGTTGGACTGTGAAGAAGGCTGAGCGCCGAAGAATTGATGCTTTTGAACTGTGATGTTGGAAAAGACTCTTGAGAGTCCCTTGGACTGCAAGGAGATCCAACCAGTCCATTCTGAAGGAGATCAGCCCTGGGATTTCTTTGGAAGGAACGATGCTAAAGCTGAAACTCCAGTCCTTTGGCCACCTCATGCGAAGAGTTAACTCATTGGAAAAGACTCTGATGCTGGGAGGGATTGGGGGCAGGAGGAGAAGGGGACGACAGAGGATGAGGTGGCTGGATGGCATCACTGACTCGATGGACGTGAGTCTCAGTGAACTGTGGGAGTTGGTGATGGACAGGGAGGCCTGGCGTGCTTCGATTCATGGGGTCGCAAAGAGTTGGACACGACTGAACGACTGATCTGATCTGATCTGATCAAGTAACCTCAGAATAATTCTTCTAAATGAAAGAAAATCTTAATTTTATTTTTTTCATAAATAAATGTGTAAATATTTCAGGCCAAATATTTTCTCAGGTACTCTTTTTATTCCCCCTTTCAGAGTACTTTTCTTTGGCAAATATATGTATAAAATGAAACTTGTTAAATAAGTTATACTTAAGATTCATTTGAATGTTTCACCATATTTAGATCCTAAAAAATTTTAAGACTTCTCAATTGAATTCTGTTTCAGTATAGAGTAAAATTATCCAACTTAAAATATTCTCTCAAAAGATTTTGTTTTCATAATTGAGATATGCCAAACCATACCACGAAATTTCAAAATTAAATCTTGTAAATGGCTGGTGCTCTTGTTAATTGAACATCTTCGTGTCTTTATTTGACTTTGATCCTTGCATTTAATGGATCTATTCAAAACTATGGTTCCTCCAGGAGTCATGTATGGATGTGAGAGTTGGACCATAAAGAAAGCTGAGTGCCAAACAATTGATTCTTTTGAACTGGGTGTTGGAGAAGACTCTTGAGAGTCCCTTGTAATGCAAGGAGATCCAACCAGTGAATCCTAAAGGAAATCAATCCTAAATCTTCATTGGAAGGACTGATGCTAAAACTCCAATACTTTGGCCACTGGACGTGAAGAATTGACTCACTGGAAAAGACCCTGATGCTGGGAAAGATTGAAGGCAGGAGGAGAAGGGGACGACAGAAGACGAGATGGTTGGATGGCATCACCAACTCAATGGATAAGTTTTAGCAAGCTCCGGGAGTTGGTGATGGACAGGGAAGCCTGGTGTGCTGCAGTCCATGGTGTTGCAAAGAGTTGGACATGACTGAGCAACTGAACCATCTGTCTGTAATTACTGATGCAATTACTGTTAATCTTATTTTTTTCCCATCTGTTTTGCTCATTTGTTCCTTTACATTATCTTTTTGAAGATATTGTTAATCAAGTGCTTTTTATTCAATTTTGCTGAATATTAAGGTATATACTTTTATACTTCTATTTTAGAGGTTGTCTAGAGATTACAGTATGTATCCTTGATTGATTACAATCTACTGTAAAGCAGAATGTTTACTGCATTTAAAGCAATGCTCATGTGGATTCAAGAGACATTGCTGCAGGGAAAGGAGTTGGGGGTAGCTCTTTCTGATCCCTTGTAGCCTCCAGCCAAGGCCATGGTCTCTTCCCCAGTTGTTCTCTGGCAATGATGGAGCTTGGAGGGAGTGCAAAGCCAGCCTATTCCTGCCCAAGGATTCCTTCAACAGGTAATCTTCACCAGGGGCTCCCCAGTGGCCTGCTGGGACTGGCCAAGGCTTTCTCAGAGCCTCACAACAAACAGTCCCCGTCTCTTCCTGCCAAGCCTTCCTCCTTCCCTCTCTCCATCCACAAGAGTGGAACCAGCATCGGGGCTGAGGGTCCGTTCACCTACTCCTGCTGCCTTGTGCCTCTTCCTTCTCAGAGGCGCCCCAGTACATCTTCTGCAAGTATAGCTTAGTTTTGGTATCTGCTTCTTGGTACCATAACTGACAAATAAGGACAGACAGGAATAGCATTCCTTTTACCTCCTCCTATTCATGATGCTAATTTTTACCTGTTTTTAATACTGACATAGAAGCTATTGCTGTTTCAGACAATTAATATTCTCCGATGTTTACACACAATATTTGTCTTTCTCTGGTGCTTTTGTTGTTTCAGCTTCAAGCTGGCACTGTTTTCCTTCCATTTATGAACTTCCTTTACTATTTTTTTGAAGTGTGCGTCTGCTGGCAATGAATTCTTTTTGCTTCTGTTTTTTTGAAAATGTCATTATTTATGCTTTCATTTTATTTTTATTTTATTTTATTTTTAAGCTTTACAATATTGTATTGGTTTTGCCAAATATTGAAATGAATCCTCCACAGGTATACATGTGTTCCCCATCCTGAACCCTCCTCCCTCCTCCCTCCCCATTCCATCCCTCTGGGTCATCCCAGTGCATCAGCCCCAAGCATCCAGTATCATGCATCGAACCTGGACTGGCAACTCGTTTCATACATGATATTATACATGTTTCAATGTCATTCTCCCAAATCTTCCCACCCTCTCCCTCTCCCACAGAGTCCATAAGACTGTTCTATACATCAGTGTCTCTTTTGCTGTCTCATATACAGGGTTATTGTTACCACCTTTCTAAATTCCATATATATGCGTTAGTATACTGTATCGGTGTTTTTCTTTCTGGCTTACTTCACTCTGTATAATAGGCTCCAGTTTCATCCACCTCATTAGAACTGATTCAAATGTATTCTTTTTAATGGCTGAATAATACTCCATTGTGTATATGTACCACAGCTTTCTTATCCATTCATCTGCTGATGGACATCTAGGTTGCTTCCATGTCCTGGCTATTATAAACAGTGCTGCGATGAACATTGGGGTACACGTGTCTCTTTCCCTTCTGGTTTCCTCAGTGTGTATGCCCAGCAGTGGGATTGCTGGATCATAAGGCAGTTCTATTTCCAGTTTTTTAAGGAATCTCCACACTGTTCTCCATAGTGGCTGTACTATTTTGCATTCCCACCAACATTTAAAAGATTTCTACATATAGATTTTTAGATTGGCAGGATCTCCTCTTCCCACCCCTACCCGTTTAATTTAAAATATCCCATTGTCATTTGATTTCTATCAGACCCTTTACTGTGATTCCATGTCGCTCTAGTTTTTTTTTTACTTTTTCTTTTATTTCTCTTTTTCATCTTGGGTATTTTCTATTAACTCATCTTTATATTTTCTGTCTCTGTCCTCCAGCATCTGTGTATTTTTAAATCCACTAAATGAATATCTCATTTTAGATATTATATTTTCAGTTCTACAATGTCTGTTTGACTTTCTTTATAGATTTCAATTCTCAATGAAACACTGTATCTTCCATTTTGTGTATTTCCCCCCACTATTTGACATATTAACTGTAGTAATTTTAAAACCTTTCTCTGCTAACTCTATCTCAATCACCAGTGAGTTTAATTTTTGTCTTTTGAGTAAAAAGAAATTCAGAGGAGAATTATTTTCCTGGGTTTAATTTTCTGGGTACTTTCTTATTTTTCAGGGATTATATCCCTTCTCATTTCTTCCTTATTTAGTTTATCCTCAGTACCTTGACATGATTGGTTATAAACCAGTTTTTTGGGCTTCCCTGATAGCTCAGTTGGTAAAGAATCCACCTGCAATGCAGGAGACCCCAGTTCAATCCCTAGGTTGGGAAGATCCCATGGAGAAGGGAAAGGCTTCCCACTCCAGTATTCTGGCCCGGAGAATTCCGTAGAGTCTATAGCCCATGGGGTTGCAAAGAGTTGGACACAACTGAGCAAACTTCACTTTCACTTTTAGATTTTATAATTATTATTGGCAGAAGTATTCTAGCAATAGTAGCTAGTATTTATTAATTTTGATTTATTTACTATTTAGTTTCATGATTGAAATGAAGCTATCCTTTTCTGGTTTTTTTTTTTAGCTCATTTTTAATGCTGTTTGTTTAAGGTTTTGTTTTGAATAATTATACTTGTCAACATCTTCAAAAGTCAAAGTTCTATGACACTCCATTCAATTCATACTTTCGATCAAGATATCCGGAAAAAAAGAAAGGATCAGTATAGCATTGTAGGGCATTAAGGTCCTGCAGAACTCAGATATTACTAAAATTAAATTCATAACAGACACAATGAGAAAAAAAATTTACTCTCATTATATTTGCCAACATTTGTTTCCAACATTAGCTTAATCACAAAAAAATTATACTTCAGTTATCCCAGCTATGTGTGTGTCTATGTGTAAATAAATATATGTTTCATAATATTGTGAAATGTGAGGGCTGTAGCTTCAGTTAGTTTGGTAGACTGTCATGAAAAGTGAAAATCACTCACTTGTGTCTGACTTTTTGTGACCCCATGGACTATAGCCCACCAAGCTCCTCTGTCCATGGCATTTTCTAGGCAAGAATACTGGAGTGGGTAGCCTTTCCCTTCTCCAGGGTATCTTCCTGACCCAGGAATCAAACCAGAGTCTCTTGCATTTCAGGCAGATTCTTTACCAGCTGAGCTACCAGGGAAGCCCTAGATGATCAGGGTGTTGGGAAAAATCATGAATTATGTTTGTACCCTATGCAATCCCCAGTTTATATCCTTAAGCTCTTCCATTTAACAAGAACATCATTCTACCAACAAACTCTGTATTGTCACTACAAAAAAACTAACTTTATTTTTTAAATTAATTAGTTGTTATTTTTGACTGCACTGGGTGTTTATGCTATGCATGGGCTTTCTCTAGCTGCGGTGCTCTGGTCTCATTGCCGTGGCTTCTCTTGCTGTGGAGCACGGGCTCTGTGCACGGGTTTCAGCGGCTGTGGCTCACAGGGCTCTAGAGCACAGCTCAGTACTTGTGGGGAACGGGCTTAGTTGCCCCAAAGTATGTGGGGTCTTCCCGGACCAGGGGATGAACTTGTGTCCCCTATATTGCATGAGGTGGATTCTTAATCATTGGAGCAGCAGGGAAGCCCCGACTTTATTTTAATGTTGCCCTTTTCAACTAAATTAGACTAGCAATATTATCAGATGTGTCCCTTTCAAATGGATGAATTTCCCAAGGCTTTACTTTGAGCCCATAAATTAAATTCTTAAAAAATGGAATCCTTTCCTAGAATTTAGTGAGTCGGTTTTCTGTTCAGAGCATCTGATGACCCTGATTAGAAAATTGAAAGCTGGCATCTTTTAACTGTGTGTGAGTTCTTCTGCTAATGGAGCTCACACAGCCTGAGTCTTTAAGCACTGCTGTGTACAGCAGACCCCTCGGCCCTCATCACACTGCATACCTGCTGGTTCTCTAGGGTGCCAGTGGTGTGTACTTGGACAGGCTTACAGCAGCAGACATTCACTCTCTCCCATTCTGGAGGCCAGACGTCCAAAGTCAAGGTGTCAGCAGGCTTGGTTCCTTCTGTCGGTTCTGAAGATGAGTCCATTTCAGGCCTCTTTCCAGCTTCAGGGGCAGCCAGTGACACGTGGTGGGTCTTGCCTTGTAGACGCATCCCTCCAGTCTCTGCTTCTGTCTTCACTCAGCTTTTTTCTCGGTGTGTGCTCTTTGCCTCTATACCCAAATCTTTCTCTTTTCTTGTAAAGACGACTGTCATTGGTTTTAAGGCCACTCTTAGGTGACAGTGGGCTTCCCTGGTAGCTCAGTTGGTGAAGAATCCGCCTGCAATGCAGGAGACCCTGATTTGACTTCTGGGTCAGGAAGATCCGCTGGAGAAGGGATAGGCTACCCACTCCAGTATTCTTGGGCTTCCCTAGTGGCTTAGCTGGTAAAGAATCCACCTGCAATGTGGGAGACCTGGGTTCAATCCCTGTGTTGGGAAGATCCCCTGGAGAAGGAAATGGTCCCCCACTCCAGTAGTCTTGCCTGGAGCATCCCCATGGACAGAGGAGCCTGGCGGGCTGCAGTCCATGGGGTCGCAGAGTCAGACACGACTGACCGCTAAGCACACATTTGTGTCTCGCTTGACTGCTTTCCTTGTTCCTGCACTTCCTCACTTCTCTGATTCAACTTGCTCTTTGGAACTTGGGAAGGTCCTGCGGGGTTTCAGAGGCAGGTGGCCTGTGGGATCGAGTCCCCTGATGAAGCGAGCACTCCACCAGCAGAGTCCTGCCCAAGCCCCGCCCTCCCTGTCCTTCATGCCGTCTGCTGCAGTTTGCAGGGGGCTGGCCCCGCCCCTGCCCGCCTGACCCCGCAGGAGATCTGGACAGGGGTCCAGCTCCTGTCCCAGCAGCAGGAGCCCCTCCTGGGCCTCAGCGTCCCCGACGCTCGGAGGCCGACAGCGCCCCACCTCCCAGTCACGGCGCCTGCTTCAGCTGGCTTCCATGAGAACTCATGCGTGTGAAGCTCATGGCCAGTTCTGCTGCTTCACAGATCCTTGATTCACGGCTCCGCCTTGCCCAGGAGGATCCCGAGTGTATTTTGAAGGCACAGCTATTTTAATGTGCTGATGGATTGGAGCGACATGTAAGAAAGTGAAGAATGACTCAAATTTTGGCAAGTGAGTTATTTCCGGTGTGTGATAAAGAGGTAGAAACGTGTGGTGGGAAACGTCAGTCATCATGAACACAGTCGGTTCTCCTCCTGTTCTCACCAGAGTGCTCACCACCCTGGTTCCACCTGTCGCCTCACTCCGGGGCATGCCCCCCGGTCCTTTCGTACCAGCGCCTTGGCTGGACTGCCCGCGTGCATTCGACCTGGGTTTACCCGCACCCCCAGGTTCCACACTCTGCCTTGTGCCACGCTCCTCTGGGCCCCGTGTCGAGTTCGGGTATTGGATCCGGGCCTCCACTAGTCCTGGGAGGACCCCCCACGGTAGATGTCCCTGCTCTTCTCTGCAAGAGATGAGACCAAGAGGGTCGCATTCACATCCAAACGATGCCCTCCTCTCAGAGGCAGGGCTCTGCAGATTCTGCCACGGCCTCCTATGGCCTCAGGACCAGAGAGAGAAAGAGGCTGGGAGGCCAGACAGCAGGGCTGCTGGGGCTGCGGCTGAGGGCGGGGCCCGGCCAGCTTGTCCGCCTCTCCTGCGGACTTGGCCGAAAGCCTGCGAGGGTGCAGGGCAAGGGCCCCAAGAAAGGGGTGTCTGCAGGCCAGCCGAGGCCATCATCCAAGGGAAGCATCACCTTTCCTGTAAAGAGCCTCCTGGGGGCCTTCGCCCAGCCGTACTAGCTGACCTAGACTCTGTGTATCCGGGGCGGGGCCTGTGGTCCTCCAGGAGGGTCAGACCTGGCTGGACCTGTCTTGAGCCCCCTCCTACCCAAACATAACGCAGAAGACTCACCCTGTGCCCATGGCAGCTGCAAAGGCTCCGCTCGCCAGCTCTGGGAAACCCTGGGGCCCAGTGCCAGCGCGGACAATTGGGCACCACCCGGCCCCTTGACACTAGGCCCCTACTGCCTCGGGCCCCAGGGCCCTGCCATGCTTGGCAGAGGGCTGTGACCAAGGCTGGGTGGACCCCAATCCAGGCCTCCTGCTCTCTGCCCCGGGCACTTTGCAGCTTATTTCAGAGACCATCACAAAAGCAATTTTCTGCCTCCTATTAACTTCAGAAGGAAGGCCCTTCCTCCCCTGGACACGGGAAACATATCCCATCGATGGCAAGGCGCAGTGCAGGCCTATGTCCAGCCAGCAACCAAACATCCAGCCTTCTGGAAGCGATTACCCCACCAACAGGCCTGGTTCAAGGATGGCCATTCCCGGGAGCCGGGGTGGGGGGCTGGGGTACGACAGCAGGCCAGGCCGTCTGGATCCCAGCCGCTCCCCTGGCCTGAGGCAGGTCAGAGACAGAGGAGGTTGCTGTTGCCAGGCTCCTGTGTGGCTCCGTCAGTCCTGCAGAACCAGACTCTCCCACGGGAGGAACAGTGCTCCTGGGGCTGCCTGGGGCTTGCCTGGGCGTGGGGTGGGGTGAGGCCGCGGGACACAGCGTGAGGTCGGTGCTGGGAGCCTGGGCCTCGGCCCCGTCCATGGCTAACCAGCTGTGTGGCCTTGGGAAGCCATCGTGGCCTCTCTGCGCCTCCTTCTTCCATCGGCAGGGCTCATATTGATGGTTCCTAAAATTCACTTTTACACTACTTAAGTTGCCTGGTGTCCCAGAAACTATTAACGGAAGATTGAAATGAGCAAAGAGAGCAGGGTCTTGGTGGACACCAGGAAGATGCTGGGCCCAGCAGCCAGCTGGTTAGCAGCTGTTTCACAGGCTCTGGGGGTCCTGGTGGGTGGGTCCAGACCAGGTGTCCTGCCCTTTAGTGGAGTCGAGGGGCAAGATGAGCCTGGAATGAAACACCCAGGCTCCTTGGCACGCAGCCTGAGAAAGTGCTACCAAGAGCAGGGGTGCCGGGCGCACACAGTCCTGCTGTGCGTTCCCGCCGGGAGGCGGGGCTGGCCCGGGGCCACGAGACCCTCTGCAGCAGGCGAAGGCCCTCAGGAGTGACATGATGGTGGTCATCACTGACGGATCCTTCGGGGTCCAGGCGCCAGCCTCAACTTGCCCTCGGGGCTCATCTAAGCACAGGGAGGCTTCTCGGCTGGCAGCAGCAGGGCCGAGTCGTCGTCTCTCGGGGTCCCAGCACCGCGTGCTGGACACTGCTGGGAGCAGGTCTGCAGGTGACGGTGAGTTGGGGCAGGTGAGGGCCCCGTGGTCACAGAGCTGCGGTGTCCCCTTCTCAGGAACGGCCTCGGCAGGAAGTCTGCTGCAGGGCTGGGGGCTTTCACACAGAGCCTGTGCTGATGGGAGCTGGTGAAGGGCGCTCAGTGAGGCCCTGAGCTGTGTGCTTACTCGCTCAGTAGTGTCTGACTCTTGTGACCCCAGGGACTGTAGCCCGCCAGGCTCCCCTGTCCATGGGATTCTCCAGGCAAAAATACCGGAGTGGGGTGCCTTGCCCTCCTCCAGGGGATCTTCCTGACCCAGGGACTGAACCCATCTCCTGCACTGCAGGCGGATTCTCTACCGTCTGAGCCCTCAGGGAAGCCCGAGGCCCCATCAGGGCCACGTTTAAGTCGGACCACAGTGACTTGGCTGATTTGGGCTGTGGGCGAATAGAGGATGAACTGCAGGGATGGAGCCGGAGGGTCTGGCAGGCTCTGTGGTGGGTGGGTGAAGCTACATTGCTGCCCACCATTGGGCCTCAGACCCCCACCCAGGCTCCCGCACTGAGTGCCCCTGAGGGCCTCCCTGGGGCCGTGGAGCTGGAAGGGGCTGCTCTGAACGCCTGTTCCCCAGAGGGTGGGAGGGGCCCTGGCTGGAGCAGAGTCCCACGGATCACTCAGTCCAGTGGCTGGGAGCTTGGGCTTGGTTCAGAGGCCTGCGTCCACATCCGGGTCTGCCCCTTCGCCCTGGCCCCTGGGACAGCATGTTCTCCTCTTGGGCCTCAGTTCTCAGCCAGAAGCCGGTGGCCAGAGTTCCCCTCCTAGGGTGGAGTGAGGAGGGGTGACCTGTGCAGAGCAGCAGGCCGTGCAGGCACTGGGCGCTGAGAGTTCCTCCTGATGATTCTGGCTCGCCCCCCTTTTCTTCCCTGTGACCCCCCAAGGCTCATTTAAAGCCCATTAAGCTCATGTTTATGACCCCAAACAGTCTCCTCTTTCCCAGCCCACTGACTATCCAGGGTAACAGCCAACTCCAGGGTGTCTACTGGCCCCTTCCCAAGTTCTGAAGGTAACCTGTTTAAACCAGCTGCAGAAGCAACAGGCGCCCCATCACGCTCCTTCTAACTCAGCTCCACGCACCAGAGCTTTGCTCACTCAGTCAATCAGCAAGCACTGGTCTGGAGACTGCCAGGAGCAAGTGCTACACCTCGTCTCTACCCTCCACTTACACGAGGACAGTGAGGCCCAGGGCTGACCCCCATTGCCAAGCCTTGGTTGGTTTGGAACCCCAGTCTTGGCAAGGCTGGAGAGCATGCCCCACGTCCCTGTAGGGGTCTCAGTCCCTGAGAGGAGCCCAGCCCAGATGGCCGTGCAGGGCTGCACCAGCCTGCCCGTGGACGAGACAGGCTCCTACCTCCTCCAGGGGCAGGGCAGACTTCTTCCACCTGAGTGAGAATCCTGAAATGCTCCCCTGGACGCTCCTGATGGCGTGGGCATGCTGGACAAAGCCAGCCTGCCCCCAGGCGCCCTGCTCCCCTGCCCCCACCCCAGCACCAGCACAGGGAGGGAAACGAGCTCATGGCAATAAAGCAGGTGCCGGCAGGTGACGGCCCAGGAGGGCAGGGCAGGGTGGGGGCCACTGCTTCTGGAACACTCCAAGCCTGGCTCAGAGAGAGGTGGGCTGAGCGAAAGGGTCTTGCTCTTCCACGGCCAGCGGTCCACATCCCCAGACCCGCCCCCACCCCAGGACTCAGAACTCCCATCCGGCAGGTTTCATCTCCCCAAGCCAAAAAAGAGAGATAGCTTCCTTCTGTGCAGGAATGAGTGTTTAGGGACAGAACCTGGCACTTGGTATTTACTGAGTCAACCGGAGGCCCACGTAGCTCGTGCAGCTCTTGGTGTCCCCACACCCACGGTCCCCACCACCCACAGCCTGGCATCAACCGGCCATACCCCTGGCCCAGCTGGCACACCCTCTGCTCCAGTCTTCCAAACGTTCCTTGTCCTAGATTGTCTGCTCATGTATTTCAGAAAGCCTGCTACGCAAAGGAAAAGATCCAGAAGAGGGGAGAGGACTCGGCCTGAGGGAAGCAGAGACCACAGAGGGCCTGGGAGGGAAGTCCTGAAGAAGCTGCCGTGCATCTCTGGGGGGTGACGGAGGCTAGAGTCTGAAACAAAAGGGAGCTGTGGGCAGGGCTGGGGGACGCAGCGGGGTGGGCAGGGGCTGCCCCTGGGAAGGGGAAGCGGGCTCGTCAAGTTGTGAAGCAAAATGGCAAAACACAGCAGAAATCTGAGGACAGAAAGTTGAGGAAATGTTCCAGAGAGTGGGATGAAAAGACAAAGATGGAAGACAGGGAAGCACGGAAGACAGACATTCTCTGTCTCCAGTGGAGGAGAAGCAGAGGCCCTGATGGTCAGCAGCGAGGACCCCAGGCCAGGGCTCGCCCCCACCCCACCAGGACCGCGGCTGGCCGCCCCCGGTCTACAGGTGCTCAGGGCTGCGCTCTCGTCCCTGCACTGTCCTGGGAGCGTCTTTTGTTTGCTTGCTTCTTTGGCTTTTTAATTTTTATTTTGTTTTAACGCCAAAATCATTTTGATTTGGGGTATAGCCAATTAACAATGTTGAGGCTGTCTCAGGTGAGCTTAGTGATCACCGCTCCCCAAAGCGGGTGACGGGCACAGGCATTGATGAAATCTCATGCGGTTGGATCCCACAGCAATTGTGTTAAGTCTGAATTTTGAAGATGTGAAGTTGAATTGTGGAGTGGTCACAGCTGGATAAAGGTCCCATCAGTGGCAGAGGCGCAGACTGCCCCCTCCCCATTGGCTGCTGAGTGCTCTGAAAGGACTCCCAGGAAGGTTGTGGGTCCCAGGGCCGATTGACAAGGGTGAAACGAGAACCCAGCAACTCCCACGAAGCCTCTCTGTCCATCCTGGGTTGATGATGCAGCCTTATCTTTCATGTTCTTATGAGGACATTCAAATGGAGCCAAGCTCAAAGTGGTCAACCAAGGTGCAATAAAAAAGAAGTCCTTCCATCATGAAAGAGCTGTGGTCTGTGAGAGATGGGGCAGGTGAGGGTGCTGCAGCATTGAGACTTAGAGGATGGAGCTGCCATAAAAATACTCGCAGTCCTTTCCCCAGGGCTACAGGCTTTGGAGCATTCTTGGAGAATTAATGAGGCTGATGTGGGAGGTCTAGAAAGCCACCACGTTCTTACGTCACACTGATAACTCCGTGGCTGAGCACCCTTAATGGACTGGGAGCTGGTTCTCTGCCTGTCCTGTGAAGGCAGCTAAAGGACACATGTGACCATCCTCTCCAGAACCTCACTTTCTGGGTTTATTAACATGGTACCCAGTCCGAGATGGGCCTGTGGTTCTTGAGTTCAGAGGTGAGGGAATCTGTCCATGTACTCCGTGTGATAATGCCGGTTGGGCGCCGGGCCACTGTCCCTCACCGTGCTCTCCTGTGAGCCTCTGTGGGTGTCCTCCTGTTTACAGGGAGACATGGTTCAGAGGAGACAGTCAGGAGGGTCTAGATCTGCCTGTGGTGTCCTCCTGTTTACAGGGAGACACGGGTCAGAGGAGACAGTCAGGACGGTCTAGAGACCAGAGACGGTGATGCCACCATGGAGTCCGAGATGGGAGCGCCGCAGCCACACGCCGCAGAACGCCAAGGACGGGGGCCCCCCAGGAGTGCCCGGGCGCTGGGCAGGGTTTCTCTGGCCTCCAGGAGGGACCGACCCTGCTGACATCCTGGCTGACCTGCTGCTCTGAGAGAATCCACCTCAGTCTGTGGTCCTTTTGTGTGTTTTGTTTGGCAGCCAGAGGCCTTGCGGAGAAAACCTTGTTGAACCCACTTGCCTCAGACACAAGGAAGCCAAGGTCAAATGGTGAGTTAACCATCCAGACATCCCTGAGCCGAGTATGTTCCCAAGTTGGATCTGGGTTCTGAGCTCCAGAGCCTCCTCCAGTGTCCCCTGACCTGGGATGCTCCTGGTGGGGATGTGCACGTCTGTGGGGACGTGATATCTGGTGGGGATGTGACATGTCTGTGGGGACGTGACATGTCTGTGGGGTATGGAGCCCCCCTACCAACGGCTAAGCTCCCTCCCTCCTCATCGCAGCCCACCCCTGAGCTTCAGCACCTCTTTCCTGGGATGGCCCTCACACTCTTTCTGTTTCTGATTTTCTGTATACTGTGCTGTTTTGACATCTCAAAACCTTTTGGGCTGGGAGACTCCCCTCCCAGGGCCAGCCAGGCTGTCCCAATGGCTCAAGGCCCAGGCAGGGTCGTGCCTCACCCAGCAGGCCACCCACCCAGACCCACATGTCCTCTCTCTGCTGGGCACCCTGGGGGCGGTGGTCCTCTGCCTGCATCACTGCAGGGCCCGGTGCCGAGCCCCGGGGGGTCACTGTGTGTCCCGAATCCTACGGGGGTGTCCATCCTAGTCCATCTGAGGCTGTCACCTCCCCCCCCCGCCTCGTGTTTCCTGCAGAAACGCCAAGAAGGGCCAGGGCTTGGGGCATTGTCCCTGTTGACCCCCCAGCGGTCCCCTAGGGGCCCTGCACTCCTGCCTTTGAGACCTGGGGGTATAATTGACCTTGTCGCCCAAGCCGCTCCTGTGTCTCCTCTTGTTCCATTTTTAGGAACATCTGATGGACCCAGAGCTCTCCCAAGTGTCAGCTCTCAGCCCAGAACTTTCTCTGGGAGCCAGGGTCTGTTTTGAGCATTTATCCTGTCTGACTGGATCCGCCACGAGAGACTTAACTCAAGGACTCCTGGACAGACTCACCTCCCTCTGCCCGCTCTCTCTGCCCGCCAAGGACCCTGGAGAGGCACGAAACAGGGAGAGGTCACAGCCACGGGCAGGTCAAGGTGGGCGTGCCCACCCCTGGAGAGGCAGAAGCCTGTGACTCCCCTGGAAACCTGAACGGCTTCTCCTAGTCCCTGGTACCCAAGATGAGCAGACAGCGCTGCACACAGGGGCTCCCAGTGCCAGAGAGAAACACCTGCCCTGCAGCCCAAGAGAGGGAACAGGCCTCCAGCTCCTCCCTTCCCCGTGACTGACATTTAAACTCTTCTCTGACTCTTTTTTTTAAAAAAGGATGATCCCTTTGACATCAAATCAATAATCAAAGCTTGAAGATTTATTTGCTAATCTTGACTTGGTCTAGACACATTTGTCCATTTAGTTATTCTTTAGGTTCTGTTGAGAAGCCTGTGTTTTTCTTCATTTGTTGAAGATACATAAATCTTTTTTTAAAAAAGAGAGTGTTTGCTTGTTTACTTATTTTGTGGGCTGTGCTGCTTGGCAGGTGGGACCTTGTTTCCCCAACCGAGGATGGAACCCCTGCACCCTGTAGTGGAAGCGGAGTCTTAACCCCTGGACCACAGGGAAGTCCCATCTCTGATTCTTAAGGTCGCTTTGACAGAAATGGAGACCAGTGCCCTAAAGGATTTTCTCAGGACCGTCTTGCCTAGTGAGCCCTCCTCGGCCGAGGCTGGAGCTGCTGTGACCCCGGGGTCAGTGTCAGGACAGGCAGTGACCGGCAGACAGGGAGGACCAGCCTTCATGGGTCCGGCTCACTCCATCGAGGGCTGGGAGTCGCGCTCAGTAAGGGTGTAATAACGCAGCGGGCAATCACACGCTCGGCCCTCCCCAAACACAAAAGCAGACATCCACCTCCTGTAGGGCTGTTGAATTCTGCCAAGCAGCACACAAATCATAAACGCACGCACTTAGAGTGCTTCCAGGAGCGATCACCTCTGTTCCAGCAGGACCTTCACTGGGCGGGATGGCCGTGGCCACCTCCAGCCAGACTAGAACGTCTGCCCCCCGTTCAGGGTGGGAGCCTGGGAAGATGTGAACTCTGCTGGGGGAGGGGAGAGGCAGGCAGGCATCCGCAGTCAGAGCTGGGAGATGCCTCTCTGCTCACCCTTCACCCCGATGCTCCCCCGGGGTCCCGCGGGCATCGTGCGTCCCTGGACCCACTCCCGGCTCCCATCCCCGCTGCTTCACGTGGGCGGCTCCGAGGGGCTCTACTAGGGCCACCTGCGGGTGAGGCCACTGTGGGGCCTCCAGCTCCCGGCTGGCGGGGGCGTGACGAGCCCAGAGTCCCACCTCCGATCCAGACAGCGTGTTTCCTGGCACAAAGGTCGCCGTGCCCCACGCTATAATTTTCCTTTCTCTTCCCGTTGGTGGCGGTGTTTGTGATTTGTTGTGCTGCCTGGCAGAATTCAACAGCCCCACAGGAGATGGATGCCTGCTTTTGTGTTTGGGGAGGGCCGAGTGTGTGACTCCCCGCTGCGTTATTACAGCCTTCCTGAGCACGGCCCCCTGCGCCCCCCGCCCGCCCCTCCCCATGGCCACCTTCGTTCTTGAGTTTCAGGCTGGAGACTGCAGACCCCCAAGTTGCAGTGGGCCGCTTCAGGGTCCGCACGGGTCACGGCCCGAGACGCCCGTCTGACCACCAGCTGGGTTAGGGATGTGTCACATCCCATCCACTCAGTGCTGCCGGGGGAGACAGCAAGCCGGGTGCCGTGCGGGGGCCCAGGGTGGACGGGGCTGGGCCTGGCTCTGGGCTGTGGAGGAGATGCCCTAAAACTGGAGTGTGACTCCAGTTTCACAGATCTGTGGGTTCACTCACAATCACGAAATTGTGGACTCGAGGTGGGTGGGTTTCATGGCACGTAAATGATACACCTGCAGAGATCTACATGCTGCTGGGCCTGCAGAGTCCGCAGTGGGTGTGGTCCAGGCCTGCTCCGCTGGCACTTCCCTCGGCTTCAGCTCCTCCATCTGTGAAAAGGGAGGGGTTCCCAGAGACCCCTGTACCCTGCAAGTCTGGGCCTCATCCAGCTCTGAACGCTGGCCCCAGCCCACGTTCCCAGGCTGCTGGAGGCAGGGCGGCAGGAGGCTCCAGGGGCCGCCCCCTCCCAAGCCGCCCCGGACGTGTCTGGCCTGAGGGTGCCAGTGCCAGTCGGCACCGGGTCACCACGCGCGAGCACACTGGTGTCGGTCCCATGGCCTCCTGTCAGCATCGACAGCCTGGGGGTGCCGTCGAGGGGCCGTGGGCCGGGCCAGCTGCGGCCTCCCTGAGTGCATCTGTCCTAACAGAGCTCCAGTATCCGGATAGCACGTCAGCATGCGGCTGTGTGTTGGGACTTGCCATTTCGGGTAATTACTGAGCATTCACTGCGCAAGCAGGAGCCCTCGGCATGCAGACCTGGCCACCCTAGGGCATCATCAGCTCCCTCAGACACAGGGGGAACCAGGCCCAGGACATGGAGGGTAAAGCAAGCAAGGACAACAGCCGCCAGTGGGGAAGAGAGCAGAGCACGTGGGCAGCAGTCAGGGCTCCCGCGGAGAGACGGGGAAACACCCCAGGGCGGGACCCCAGTCAGAAGCCCGCAAGGCCCCAGAGCTCATCCAGAGCACCGGGTCACCCCCACCTCCGTGTTCCCCCTGCAGGCACACCAGCTTTAGGAGGGGGTGGAAGGGGAGGTGCCGCCTGCAGCGTGAACTTCAACCTCCTGGACTGGTTCAGGGATGATGCGACTGAGGCCAGGCCCAGGGGCCGGGGCTCTTGAGCAAGACCCAAGCAGGATGGAGAAACAAAAGCCCCTTTGTCCCTGGTGTGTGAGTGTATGGAGAGCAACCTTGCATCCCCACCGCAGACCACACACGTGCGAGGGGCACGTTCAGACGCCAGGGGTGCGAGGTGACAGTCATGGGTTTCGATTTGCTGTAATGGCTCTCCCCTCCTGCACAGGCATATCTGATGTGGCTTCCTTTGGGATTAACTTTCAGTTCATCTTTGCCAATGGCCAGTGTGATGCCAAACCCACGTGAAATGTTGGGGTGGCCAGTGTGACCCCAAACTCACCTGACGCCTCGGACTCTCACGGCATGAGCGTCCGCAGCAGGACCATGGAGGCCAGGCCAGGTGTGACCCTCGGGAGCACCCAATGGACCCTGGGCTCCCACCCCGGCTAAGGGGCAGATGCCTTCTTCCCTTGCGCACGGCTCTTCCCGTGGGCCCAGATTCCTGTTTTCTCCCGGGATTGCCAATAAAATGTCCCCCATGGCATCTGTCCTGCCTTTCTTGTGATTGAACTTGAACTGACTGCCCCCAGCAGATGAGGCTGTGAGAACAGATGGGGTGGGGGGAGCGGAAGGCAGGCTTTCCGGGGAAGCTGAGTCAGCGAGTGAGGGGGGAGCAGCGGCAGATGCGAGGGACAGGCCCTGGCCAACATGGGGCGCTGCTGCCAGGGGGCTGCCCACCTGCCTGTGTGTGTCCCCTGGGAGGGGGCAGCTCTGAGCAGAGGCCATGCTCCCTGCCTGAATCACCAGACCCTGTTTCTGCTGAGCTGGCTGCAGACTTGCTGGCATTCCTGCTCAGCCCTGGCCTGTGGGGAGACTGACTCCTGCGTGCTCTATCTACTGATCACATGTGGGCGTGCAGGTTCCTGGTGTGCCTCATTGGGGCACAGGTGCCCAGGGATGATACAACTCTACCCCCAACCAGCTCCTGGATGCCTGAGGTCCCCTGAGGCCAACAGGGTGCCCTGGTGAACCAGGACATGCCTGCTCCCGGAGCGCCCGCGGGCGGGGGTGAGGGCCACCAGATGGTCTGCCCCGAAGTCCTGCCCCTCGGCCAAAACCAAGGGCACTGCGAATAAACAAGGGCTCCCTCCATGCGGGCAGCTCCAGGGTCTCCTCCACACACCGTCGTCTGCTCCCCCATCCAACCCTGCTCCCCTGCAGACTCCGCAGCGAATCTCTTCAAAATGAGATTGGCCAGAAAGAGAGACAGAGGCAGAGATGGACAGAGAGGGAGAGAGCCAGAGAGATGGGGCAGAGAGACAGAGAAAGGAGAAGAAGCAGCGGAGAGGGAGGGAGACAGGTCTGCTGCCTGGAGCCTGGGCAGTCCCTGGGGCATCACAGGACGGGAGCCTGTGGGAGGGCAGAGGGAGGAAGAGGAGGCGGTGGGGGTGGGGAGAGGTCGGGTTGGGAGAATTTGCCTCAGGGCCAGTAGATGGGTGGAAAGGGCAGCCCTACCCTCCACCCCCTAAAATCGCAGCCATCAGCCCTGAGAAGAGGTCTCTGGGTCACAGGAGCCCTGGACTGTGCGCTATCCTGACTCCTCGAGTGTAAACCATGAGTTACTTCCCATCTCCAAGCCTTGGCTTCCTTGTCTGGAAAATGGGGAGGTCCCTGTGCCCCTCCCAAGCCCGACCGGCTGCATGCGATGCTCAGGTCAGCCCTGCAGGCACCGGGGCCGCCGCCTCTGACCCCGAGGTTGGCTCGGTTCACATGGGGGCCCCCTCTTCTGACCCCGAGGTCAGCTTGGTTCACACGGGGGCCCCCTCCCCTGACCCCAAGGTTGGCTTGGTTCACACGGGGTCCCCCTTCTCTGACCCTGAGGACGGCTTGCTTCACACAAAGCTGTAGATTTTGTCCCAAGAGTGCTGCCCAGCCTGAGATTTGTCTGTTACCCCCAACCCTCAAGAAACTGGTGACGTCAATCCTGCTGTCCATGCCGAGGCATATGTGACCAGCAGCGGATGGCAGGGCCTCCTTGTCCCCTGGGCAATGGGCAGGGTCACAAGCCCTTCATTTTCAACCTTGGATGCTCCCTAGTCCCAAGTGACGTCAGGCCTCTTGGTGGTTCCTGCATCTGTGACAGGCCCTACGCTCCGGGGAAGAAGGCGTTGCTTGGCAAAGGCCGCTGGGTGGAGCTGAGCTCCTGTGTCCCCGGGGCTGACCCGTGCCAGCCAGCTCCATCGCCTTCCCAGCAGCCGCAGGCGTGGATGGTGGCTGACCTCCCCTGCTCAGTCACTCTGTCTGCCCAGACCCCAGAGATCACCACCAGGGCTTGTCCGGAGCAGCCGCCTTGCCTTGCCCCTTGCTACCTGGTCCTACAGGAGCCCACGGGCTTCTCCCACAGCCCAGGTGCACAGCCTTGCAGGGGCTTCAGAAAAGGGCTGGGCCTCCCGGGACAGGGCATCAGCATCACGTGAAAGTGTGTGCAGAAACACTCGCAGAGCTGAGTCTGCCATTCAGACCTGTAGAATCGAGAGAGCGGGGCTGCTGGGAGTCGGTGCGTTTGCAGGGCACGGAGCTTCCGGGGAGAAGTGCAAGTTGTAGGCAACGGTGGTGTGGGACCCTCGCCTGCAGAAAGCACCATCACTCACGCGTGTGGGAAGGCAGGGTCCCCCTGGCCCCGGAGGTGAAATTGTACCCAAAGAAACACATGGGGGTGTCTGCAGCCAGGCTCCCCCTCATGCAGATACGTCTTCTGGCCAAAGAGGAGTTCTCGCTGCTGCGCACAACTCTGTGGAGCCCATCCTGGCACTGGGTCTCCGACATATGGACCCACGTCTTGTCCATCCTCCCCTCTCCATCACCTGGCAGGAGTCCCCCAGTCAGTGGGATTTCTGCCCTCAGTTTCACCTCTAGCCTGTTCTTATGGGCCTCTTTTCCCGATAAAATAGATTGCTTTCACCCAAATGCTTTTCTTCCTTCTGAAAAATCACCTAGTTTTTTCTTTTAAACTCTTATTTATCCTGCTACCTTTCTATTTCTTCCCTGGTCTCCTTTCCTCCATGGATCTTGAAATGTCCAGATTATTTAGCAAGTCCTGGAGCAAGCCCCAACCAGGCCTCCTTGTACATGAGAATGTCACATCTGTGTCATTTAAGATGACTTTGGAGGGACCTTACCTGTCCAGGCTGACCCCACTGCCTGGCCTTCTCCCTGGGAAAACCCAAGTCCAGAGACACGAAGAAAATGAGCCAGAGTCACAGACAAGGTCAAGTTCTGCACCATGAGTAGAAGTCAGGCATCGAGGCCACACCCCTCGATGCTGTTTGGAGAATAAAGTGTCTACAGAAAGAGGGCCACCAGCAAGGTCAGGACACTGTTTTGGACGGAAACCAGCTGAGAAGGCCCTCTTCCCACTCCTGGGGTTAGAGCCAGGAGCTGCCAGGTGACCCCACACTGACCAATGAGAAAGAGTGGAACTTGCCAGGAACCCCAGGGACACCTTTCCTTACCTTGTGAAAATGGCCAAGCGGCTGGCACTGCCCTCTGAAGGTGGACATGAGCCAAGGCAGCAGGAGAAGGGCCAGCATGATCTTGGAGCTCGGGCACTGCACTGACGGCCACCTGCCCCCAAGTCACTTGCAGCTGCAGGGAAGCTCACGGGCGGGCCAGCAGGACCGTCACGGGCTGTGAGCCTGGTGGGCGTCCACAGCTGGGTGCAGGGAACCCCAGCTCCTGGCCGGAGGACCGATCAAGGCAAGCGGAGCAGCTCCTCCGGTGGCATCTACCCCATGGTGGGCGGTGTTTCTAATTTTAGAACGCAGGTTGTCATGGCAACGGGATGTGGGCTTTCTGTTAAATATAGCGGCTGTTCCAGTTTAGTATTGCCCTGTGGACAGGAGTGAGTTTTGCTTTGGAGGCACTTAGGATACTACGTGTCAGCCAGAATGAAAAATCGGTTTTCCCCAGACACCTGGGGAAACTCACGTGATGAACTGTGTTTCCAGGAGGTGTGAGAGCCCCAAGGAGATTCCCTGCTCCATGGGGTGAGGAGGCCAGGCTGGGGAACCGTGGATGGGTTCCCGCTCCCCAGAGCATACAAGAGTGTCACCTGCAGGGCAGGAATGCAGGCTCGAGTCCCCCTGCTGCCTGGCAGGTCCTCCCGGTGCAGCCCCAGGAACGCAGCACTGTGTCCCCCGGGAAGGACAGAACATGTGGTGGGTGTGAGCACAGCCCAGCCCTTCCCAGCCGCCTGCTTCCTGGAGAAGGAAGACCAACAGTCTCCCCAGAGGAACCAGGGAGATGGGGGGTTCTCCTGGGGGCTTCCCTGCCCGCAGCAAGTAGACCGGCTCTCCTTCTCAAAGCCAGGATCAGGTGGACAGGGCAGCCGTGCTGGGCTGGGGGTCTGTCCACAGCTCAGGCTGCAGCAGGCAGACAGGGAGGGTCAGAGGCCCAGGCAGGGCTCACCAGGCGCCGTGGAGGCAGGTGGGCCCAGCTGTGGATACTCTGCTGACGCGCGCCGCTGCTTCACGTTTGCCTCTGAGTTCTCGCGGTGCTCTGAGTTCTCGCAGTGCTGGGGTGAATGACGCTCCACTGGGGACCACAGAGCCCCACCAGGGAGGCAGACGGCTGCTTGTTGTCAGTGGAAACCAGCTTATTTCTGGCTCTTCTCGAAAAGAAGATGGGCTCTACGGATGTAGTTTGTACAACACAGGGAATATAGCCTATATTTTGTAATAACTGTAAATCAGCTATTATAACCTCTAAAATCACATATATATATTTTAATCACAGTGGGAATTATATACATAAAAGAACTCTCTCCTTGGTGACTGTAACCGCTGATCTAAAAAATGCCCTTTTGGAGGAGAGCGACAGCTGTCTACAGCTCTGTGGAAAGACATGCCATAATTACTTTGCTGCTTCTCTGTTGAAACGCAAACCCCCTCTATTAGCTCCTTGTTTCTGCTGGAACAATTGATCACAAACTTAGAGCCTTTGACCAGCACACATCTATTGTCTCACACTTCTCTTAGTCAGAAGTCCAACACAAGGTTCCCTGGGCTAACGTGTCCACAGGGCGGTGTTCTTGCTGCAGACTCCAGAGATGAACCCCTCGCCTTGTCTTGTCGGGCTTCTAGAAGCTGCCAGCACTCCTTGGCTTGTGCCTTTCCCTCTGTCTTCAAAGCCAGTAGCACTGCATCTCTCTGACCCTCTGCTGCTGCCTTTCTCTCTGACCGTAGCTGGGGAACGTTCTCCACTTTCATAGATGGTGCTCGGCTCTCTTCACAGATGCTTCAGTTGCCTAGGTAGTCCTCAAAAAGTCCTTGAGAAAACACAGTCATGAACACCTGAGCACGTCTGGCTTCCATCCACTCATCCATCCATGCATCCTCCTCCCATCTGTTCATCTGCCCCATCTGTTCATCTGCCCCATCCGTCCGCCTGCTCATCCACCCATCCGCTTCCCATCTCCAGGTCAGCGCAGAAGCAACATGCCCGCCTTTCTGTGATACACCTTGCTGTTGTTGTTCCGTCGCTCAGTTGCGTCCGACCCTTTGCGACCCCATGGACTGCAGCACGCCAGGCCTCCCTGTCCATCACCAACTCCTGAGGCTTCCTCAAACTCACGTTCATTGAGTCAATGATGCCATCCAACCATCTCATCCTCTGGCGTCTACTGACAAAATATCTCAGACAGACCAATATCTGGATTTGAAAGTCTAGTTTGCATTATTAACTTCTCCGAGTTTTTGTTTTTTTCATCTTTAAATTTTTAGTAATCTTGTGCATACATAACACAGGTGTACCAAGCACCCAGCTCACGCTTAATACCTTCACAACCAGTTTGTCCAGCAAATATGACCGTGCACTTACCGGGGCCGAGTGTGCACTGGTGGATGTGGACAGCGGGCGCGGGTGCCTAGTGGCATTTCTGCGGGACAGACAGGCAGCAGTGGGTAAGGATGGGCTTACACGGGGAGGCTGGGGAGCCAGCCCCACCCTCACCCTGAGAGCTCAGGCAGAGGCTGGGGAGGAGCGTGGTTTGGGGCTGGCTGTATTCCCCACCCCCACCCTGCTTGGTTTGGAGTAAGCAGCTGAAATCCGCTGTGAGCCCCCCGAGGTGTCTTGGAAGGGGAAGGAGTAATGATGCATATTTTATGATTGATACTGTGATTGATACCTTGGTTGCTCCAGCCCTGGAGGACCACTACCAGGAGAGTGGTAAGAGGTCTGCCTTATCCTGTGAGGTCTCCGAGCTGCAGCCCCAGTCAGGGCTGTGGGTGGCAGGGCAGTGTGGAGGGCATGGAACCCCCCGGCCAATCCTGGGGAGCACAGAGGACTCGCGGAAGGACAGAGGGCTTGCTCTGCAGTGTTACTCACATTCCGGGCCGTGGTTCTGCACTTTCCACTGTTTTCATCGGGACATGTGCTCAGAAGAAAGACGCTTGTGGTTCATTTGCGGGCAGGAGAGGGTGGAGACATGCTTCTGAGGAGGCGGAAATTCTCGTGAAGCCCAAACTTGAGAGTTTGTTCTAGGAGATACCCGCTCCTTGTGCTGGGTGTTGGCACTGGCTTGCTTCCCAGGGCGGCTGGAGGGTGACTCGTGTGTGCTGGGGCGTGGAGTGCCCTGCGGACCAGTGTCCACCTGGCGTCTTCAGACTGAGGTGCTGCCCCTCCAGGGGGGCTGCTGGGTGTTTGACAATGGGAAGGACTCCTGGAGGACCAGGCACCACGGCTGAGGCATTGGAGACTTCCAGAATGAGGAGGACAGAGCAGAGACTACCCCCACCAAGGTTGCAGCCGCACAAGGGGTGTGACCGGTCAGGAGGGGTGAGTCCACCCCATCCCACAGGGTCAAACTGAGCATCCATGAGAATAAGTCCTGGACTCTTTGGAGCAGCAGGGCGCTGGCTAGGGCAAGACGAGGGCTAGCTGGTGTCCAGCACACAAGCTACACCGTCAGCCCTCTGCACGGTGTTCAGGAAACTTGGCCTTTTCCAGGCCCTGCCCTCCCGCTCCCCCGAAGGGTCTGGCTTCTGAACCAAACCTTGCAACCTGGGATCCGGAGGCCCAGAGGGGTGTTGCCTGGGCCTGAGCTCACTCAGCCGGGTGGTGATGGGCTGGGCAGCAGGCCTCCCAGGTGGGACCAGGACTCCTGTGTGCCCATGACCGCCCTGTGTCAACCACCAGCCAGTCTTGCTGCTGCCGAGTTGCTTCTCCAACCTGACTTGCCCTCGTCCAGAAAACACGTGCACGGGACAGTGTTGCCCACGCTGGCACCTCCGTCTCCTGCTCCGTTCGTCCATGGTCGATTTGCTTGTTTAAAGCCCTGGTGGCTTCTGCTGCCTCTTCCCTGGTTGGCCTGGTGGTCCTTCTTTGACCTCCTTATTTGTTCATCACACAACAAGTTTCCTCCCCCTTCACAACCAGCTCACTCTTGAGTTGCTCAAAC
The DNA here is from genome assembly GCF_029407905.1 of Bubalus kerabau. Classification (NCBI taxonomy): domain Eukaryota; kingdom Metazoa; phylum Chordata; class Mammalia; order Artiodactyla; family Bovidae; genus Bubalus; species Bubalus kerabau. Next base: position 119,410,476 of record NC_073629.1, on the reverse strand, counting down.
CAGGTGGCCTCTGCCAGCCTCTTTTCTGTCCAGCGTGGGCACTGAGGGGTCCGCTGGCTCCCATCAGGGTGGGAGCCACTGGCCGGGGGTGGGGGTGGGGCTCAGGATGGAGCCTCCGTCCCATCCTCACAGCCTGCAGGACCTGAAGGCTGAGTACTTCTCAGGGACCCCTGGCCGGCCGGCACACCCCTGTCCTCCACAGCTCTGGCCCGAGGCTCGGTCTTCCATCCTCCAACACAAGCCCGAGGAGGCCGCCCCCTCACCCATCTGCCCATGAAGCACGTGGAGTGCAAAGACAGAAAGGGGGCTACGCCACCCCCAGCCTCAGGTCAAGATGCTCTGTCTGGCCTGGGCATGTAGGGGGCTTCCCCGAGTTCCGAACAAGGACTCGGAGACACGCAGGACTTGTCCTCCAGCTGCGCAGCTGATCTTTCAACCCTGTGGCCACTCGGCCCCTCCTCCCTGGCCTGTGCCCTGGGGTGGTGTCCGTCGTGGTCTCATGGGCTCGTGGCAGCTGTAGACACACGTGTGCTGCTGGGGAAGCTTCCCTGATCTCCTCGTCCCCAGGGCTCCAATGCCTCTGTCCAGGGGCCACGGGCGCAGTGACCCAGCGCCACACACAGACTGAGACGGTCGAGACCAGGGCCCAGCACAACATGACCTCGCCGAGCCTCAGGGTCCTCGTCTGCAACAGGACCTGGCCTTTGGCTGTGGTGAGGATTACCCAGGGTCGTTATGAAGCACCTTCCATGAGACCTGGCGCCAGAGCATCCTGGCAGGGACCGGTGGCCTCCAGTACAGACCTGAGGCTGAGAGAAGCCTGCCTGCTCCCCAAGCCCTTGCTTGAGGGCAGCAACCACGCGCTGGGCTGTCCACACTGAGCTCCCCAGGCAAAGCCACTCCTGGGAGGTGCCCGGCACCCTGCGGGGGACTTCCTGCCCCTTCTCCTTCTGGACCGGCTTCCCACAGTTCTCACCCACCAGGGCTGAGCTTGCTGCCCACACAGTGGTGGAGGCTCCCCAGGGGCCTGGGGTCCCTCCAGCTGAGCAGGAAGATGAGGAGTTGCTCAGTGGCCAGGGCCAGTTTGACACGCACACACACACACCCCATGTACGGTGAGCTGAAGCAAGACTTAGGCTGTAGGGTTGGAAGACCCAGCCATGACGAAGGAAGGGGCTTGAGAATCTCCCTCCAATTTTCCCACATCCACAGGGACAATAAGCACCTTGAGTTGTTTGAAGATGAGGAATACGACACATGCATATCATAGTATCTGTGCTGTTTCACAGGAAACGGTGGTCCATGCAGACTGGGGTCTATGCGGATGATACCACTGTGATACTGATCTTCACGGTGGGTGTGGAACCCCACCCGGACGGCTGCGGGTGGATTCTGGGTTCATAGGCTTCAAGTGAGTGGAGTCTTTGGGACACACCCACGGTGAGATGTGAAAGGGTCCTGCAGAGAGCGTCTGCAGGGGCTGGTTCTGGGCTTTGCCACTCGTGTCTTGCTCACTTTAAGTGGTCCTCAACTTCTGTAGACCTTGGTTTTCCCTTATAGAAAACTGGGGAGAATGAAATAAGAAACCTGCTTCCTTTGCTGTTTCCTCCTGGGCTCCGTGCTGGAATCATAGGCCTGAAGCAGAATACTCAACTTCCTTGAAAAAGGCAGCATGGACTGGGAGCAGGTTAAAGAAACTTGGGAATGGACTTCCCCGAGCAGGGTTTTGGGGAGCAGGCAGGCTTCTCTCAGCCCCTGGCGGTCCAGTGGTTATGAGTCTGTACTTCCACAGCAGGGAGCACGGGTCCAATCCCTGGTTGGGGGACTAAGATCCCATGTGCCACATGGTATGGCCAAAAAAATGAAAGAAAAAAGAAAGAAACTTGGGAAGTAGGCGACTCAGGCTTCCCTCCACTTCTCTTTCTTCAGGAAGGTGAGTCTCTGCAGAGTTGGGGGATCGGGAGGCTCACCAAGGATCCCAGGGCACTGTGCCCCTGATTGGTCAGCTCCCAGAACTTTGGGTTGGGGAGCTTCTGCAGGCCCTGAGCCGGGCCCTGACTGTGCTCATAGGGCCAGTCTTTGCCTCCACCAGGAGGCTTGCTGATGGCAGCTCGGGCTGTCCCTGAGGGGCCGACGACCAGCTGTTGGTGGTGAAGGGCCCAGGTGGCCTCACCAGCAGCTCAGCTGGTCCAGAGGCCCAGTCCCATTGCAGCCCAGGTGGGACCAACCCTGCTGACTTCCAGGGGACGGGTCTCAGGGCAGCATCACAAGTAGGGCTTTGGAATCGAGTGGACACAGCCTAGAATCCTAGGTCCACCCTTGGCTAACAGGGATGCTTCGGGTAAGTAACTGGGCCACCCTGCGTTTTACCTTTCTGTGTGTTGGGGGCAGGTGATCACCAGGTGTGCGGGTTGACGTGTGTGCAGACATAGAAATACATGCTCACCTTACATCTGTGTTACATATGACCATCGCCTCCCAGAAAATCATGATTATATCCTCCAGTCTGCCTCCCAGCATTCAGATACACTTCAACTGTGTACACAGACACTCATGTATATACAATACACACAGATCCTTACACACCCACATTTACACATAAACAGTATGTGTATGTGTGCTGAGATTTATGATCGTTTACATATATTGATAGTTTTATAAAATCACTGTGTTAAGTGAGGCAAACTTGCTGCCTGGTTAACCAGCTTGATGCCCAACAGCCAGCATCCTCTCTGCTCTGAGCAGAGCATGGCCTCAGCCAGAGGGCAGCTGGGCCTCCTGTACAGGGACATCTAGCTAATGCGACCATTTCCCCACTGCGGTAGACTTGCCAGGTGGAGCAGATACCCACGTCCACCTGACCACACCCCATCCTCCAGCCATGCCCTGGAAGGACACCCCAAAATGCCCAGACCTTGCTCGAGACAAGAGACTTTCTTTGCTGGCCAGCCCTGTGTGTTGGCAGCACCAAAGGTGTTTATTTACAATATGTTCTGGCCTGGGGGCTATTGGTCTCGCTAAAATGATCTTATTCCTCTTTTCCAGAGCATTCCTTTCCTCAGTGTCAGCTTGTCATGTTTAGCTTCTAGGATCTAGTATTTAGAAGGGGTGTGGACCCTGACATGGATCCCAGGATCCAGAGTCTAGAAAGGATGTAGACCCTGACATGGATCCCAGGATCTAGAGTCTAGAAGGGGTGTAGAGCCTAAGATGGATCCAGGATCTAGAGTCTAGAAGGGGTGTAGAGCCTAAGATGGATCCAGGATCTAGAGTCTAGAAGGGGTGTGGACCCTGACATGGATCCCAGGATCCAGAGTCTAGAAAGGATGTAGACCCTGACATGGATCCCAGGATCTAGAGTCTAGAAGGGGTGTAGAGCCTAAGATGGATCCAGGATCTAGAGTCTAGAAGGGGTGTAGAGCCTAAGATGGATCCAGGATCTAGAGTCTAGAAGGGGTGTAGAGCCTAAGATGGATCCAGGATCTAGAGTCTAGAAGGGGTGTGGACCCTGACATGGATCCCAGGATCCAGAGTCTAGAAAGGATGTAGACCCTGACATGGATCCCAGGATCTAGAGTCTAAAAAGGGTGTCGACCCTGACATGGATCCCAGGATCTAGAATCTAGAAAGGATGTGGACCCTGACATGGATCCCAGGATCTAGAGTCTAGAAGGGGTGTGGACCCTGACATGGATCCCAGGATCTAGAGTCTAGAAAGGGTGTGGACCCTGACATGGATCCCAGGATCCAGAGTCTAGAAAGGATGTGGACCCTGACATGGATCCCAGGATCTAGAGTCTAGAAGGGGTGTAGACCCTAGGATGGATCCAGGATCTAGAGTCTAGAAGGGGTGTGGACCCTGACATGGATCCCAGGATCGTCCTCCCGAGAGGCGTTAGTGCCATGGCCCACGGCACGATGTCCCCATGACTCCACGGAAGGTGGGCCAGGGAGGTGCACCGCTCGGAGTTTTTTCTGCTCTGAGCTGGTGCTAGGCTTCTCTGCAGTGTCCTCTGGGGACTGAAGTTCAGGAACGGCAGGTGGCTGACCGGTGACCACAAGGCTTCAGGGAGGTACCTGGTCCTCCTGGGTTCCAGGTGGCAGATGCCTGAGTCCACTAAAAGTCTTCTGGACATGCCTTGTGATGGTGACGCCGGAACCTCTGACCACTGTCACCTTGCAGGTCCTAAGGTGTAACTAACCCACAAGCCCCCCTGCTGTGCCTTCTGCCACCCAGGAAAGACAGCCCGAGCCAGGCCTCCCAGAACCACCCTGCGGATGCCACGCAGGCTACCGTCTCTGAGGGATCACCAGGTGTGCGGGTTGATGTGTGTGCAGACATAGAAATACACACTCACATTATATCTGTGTTACATATGACCATCGCCTCCCAGAAAATCACCATTATACCCTCCAGTCTGCTTCCCAGAATTCAGATACACTTCAACTGTGTGCACACAGACACTCGTGTATACACAATACACACATATCCTTACACACCCACATTCACACATGAACAGTATGTGTATGTGTGCTGAGATTTATGTTTGTTTACATATTTTGATTTATTACTAGTCATATAAAATGTCTGTTATGCTCACAGTAGTACCCAAATACATCAGTGGACCGAATTCCCTGATATATGGATTTTAATAAAGGGCAAAGACAGATATTTCAAAACAGTGGGCACGTGATCCCTGAAGGGTGGGCAACCAGTCACAGAGAAAAACATCATAGATATCTGCTCTCCACAGCCACAGTTAATACCAGATGATTAAAGAGCTAATCAAAGCATCAAAGAGCAGAATGTCGTAAAGCCTTGAATGGAGATGTCCTTCTGGAATCCCTAAACCATAAAGGAAAAGATTGGACATTTTTTATCACATGAAACTTTAAAACTTCAATAGAATGAAATCCATGGTTACTGAAATTAAAAGACAAGTATCAGTCTAGGAGAAAACCCTTGCAATTTATATAACAGACAACATATAAAGACCCATAAAGTGTAACAAAGCAATAAGGTAAGATGGACATAAATTTTAAATGGACACAGGACACATGTAGGCAACTCACAGAAAGAAAGTATAAAGAGGTTTGCTTAACTGCACAGTAATCAGTGAGAAGCAAACAGCACTGAGACATCAGGTTTTGTCTGCCAGCCCAGGAGAAATCGCTGGTGGTGTCCCTGGGGGTTAGAGGGATTCGTCCCCTGTGAGTGGAGTGTAAATGGCCATGGGACTTCTGAGGGAAACTGGCTGTGTCTGAGCCGTGAACTTGTTGGCATTTTATGTCAGTGACAGGAGTTTTAGGAGTCAGGTCCAATGTCATCATGGAGTGTTTATATTAGGGTGTTTATAAAAAATATCCACTGGTCAGAAAGATGGTTGAATAAACTCCAGGTATCTACTCTGAAACACCATGCAGAACCTGGAGCACGTAAAACAGATAAGTGGATTGGCCTGGGACCAGGCCAACAGGGGCTGCTGTTGTTCAGTCACTAAGTTGTGTCTAGCTCTTTGCGACCCCATGCACATCAGTCTTCTCTGTCCTTCACCATCTCCGGGAGTTTGCTCAAATTCACATCCATTGAGTTGGTAATGCTGTCTAACTATCTCATCCTCTGCCGCCCCCATCTCCGTCTGCCTTCAGTGAGTCAGCGTTTCCCATCTGGTGGCCAAAGTATTGGAGCTCCAGCATCAGTCCTTCCAATGAATATTCAGGGTTGATTTCCTTTAAGATTGACTGGTTTGACCTTGCCATCCAAGGGACTCTCAAGAGTCTTCTCCAGAACCACAATTAGAAAGCATTCAGTGCTCAGCTTTCTTTATGGTCCAACTCTGTACTTGACTCTTGGAAAAAACCATAGCTTTGACTATACGAACCTTTGTTGTCAAAGTGATGTCTCTGCTTTCTAATATGCTGTCTAGGTTTATCATAGCTTTCCTTCCAAGGAGCAAGCATCTCCTAATTTCAACACATAACATTATGTAAAAATCCTAATTATAGAATAATACAGAATGATTCCATTTATGTAAAAACAAGCCAGTGAGCACATATTGTAATTCTGGTGTTTTACCTACACATGTACAAAGATAAGCACACAGCAGAAATATTGATGCGACACATGGCAGAGTTGCTGCTGGCACTCATGCAAAGATGAAGGGCAGAGGGCCCATGAGTTCCCATAATGTCTGCATTTTTCCCATAAAAATGCATTCATTTAATGTAACCCAAACAATTAAAGAAGCCACCAATAAGATCAATGTAACTTAAGTGAATATTTTTAATATGCTAAAAATGATAAAAAGATATTTTGAACATAACACTAAAGAAAGAAATTATGACTACACAAAAATATAAAATTTCAGTGGCAAAATAATTAAAAAAAAAAACCAAAAACCCAACCAGAAGCACATCTAAAAGTCAAAAATCAAACAAGGAAAGGACTGGCGACATGCGTGCCAGATGGTGGGCCTCCTTGGTGGCTCAGCAGTAAAGAATCTGCCTGCAATGCAGGAGATGTTGGTTCAGTCCCTGCGCCAGGAAGATCCCCTGGAGAAGGGAATGGCAACCCAGTCCAGGGTTCTTCCCTGGAGAACCCCATGGACAGAGAAGCCTGGTGGGCTACAGTCCATGGGTCACAAAAGAGTCAGACACGCACAGCTAGACAACAGCAGAAGCATGTTGGATGGTAGTCAGCCTCACATATAAAGAGCTCCTGCATGTCAGTAAGCTGCCTTTTCTGTTCACTGTAGTGTGGGAGAAATCTGAAGTCAAGGAAGGTTTTGTTCCCTGTGGATACCTTCTTTTGTAGATTTCTTCATCTCTGACTTTTTAAAATGTCACCAGTTTGTAGCTAAGTGATCATTTTTCTTTTATTGTATGATACTCAGAAAACTCTGCAAATTCTGGTTTTCTTTACCTTTGGAATACCTTTGGATGGCCTTGGATGGCCATGGTTACTGGGGGTGCTCTACTAAATCAGACCACATCAATAAGGTGGCACAGAGAGACTCAAGGCTGCTGGCGTTCACCCAGGGATGAACCAGCGAGGGCAAGGGCTGAGTCTCGAAAGCAGCTCCACCCCCAACGCTGTCCTCACGGGCTCGTTCTGGTGTCGGGGAGGGACTCACTCTGCCTGCATCTGCAGTGCCCCCTGTGATGGTGGCCTGGCCTTTGGGCAGACCCTGCTCCTGCCAGGAGACACCAGACCTCCTGCCGGTTTGGCGGTAGCTGCGTGACCAGCGCTTACACTCTGAAGGCCTGTGGGGTCCTGACAGAGAGGTGCCGGGTGTCTGACCAGAATCGTGTCTGATAGCAGAGATCACTGCCTCGCCAATGCCACGCCCTCCCTGCCCACACTGCTTCGAGAACTAGACCTCAAATTCCTGAGGGCCCCTCCTGCATCCCCCCACCATCCCACCAAAATTATAGTACACTGTTATCTGCAGGGGGCTTGCTGCGTGCCTTGCAGCAGGTGAAGAGGCCTTCTCTGTGTACTGCATCCACCCACAGGGTGGGGGGGACTCAGAGGGACCTCCTGGGAAGGGCTCGAACCGAGAGTTCACCTGCCAGCCAAACACAGCATGCCCCGCTCCTCTGAAATGCTTGACTAGACGTGTCCAGAACGGGATTCTCAACAGCACTGCCCACCCGGCCTGGCCATGCAGCCTGGCTAGTCCCACCATCGCCTGTCTCCCTGTCGTATCACAAGCTCTCGAGCTCAGAGGTGCGGTTCATTTGCTGATATGCTCAGGCCTCCACGCAGTGTCTGGTGCACAGCTGTGGGTGCTCAGAGTGGCTCTGGAGGAGTGATCTGTGTAATCCGGGTCTTTCCACCGCAGGAAGCATGTGACAAAGCTGGGATGGCACAGTGGGTGGTGACACGTGGATGGTCATTTCTTCAAATACTTTATTGTGGAGGTTTTCAAATTCAGTGAGAAATTGAAACCATTTGACAAGCAACCCTAAACTCATCACCTAGGCTACTGAGGTTTGCTGTACTTACATTATTATCACATGTCAACACATCTGTCCATCCGCCTATCCATTTGCCCATCCATCTTTTATTTTCTGCATTTCCCAGGTGGTGGAGAATCCACCTGCCAATCAGGAGCCACAGGAGACTCGGGTTTGATCCCTGGGTCCGGAAGATCCCCGGGAGGAGGAAATATCAACCCACTTCAGTATTCTTGCCTGGGGTGATCCCATGGACAGAAGAGCCTGCTGGGCTACAGTCCATGGTGTTGCAAAGTGTCGGACATGACTGAAAATGCATTCATAGCAATGCATTCACCCCTTTCCTCAAATATTTTTACCTGATTATCATGAAGTAGAGTTCAAGAATTGATTATGGATTTTTTTGCAAGTTCTGGAGACAGTGAGATGAATAAATCTCTTTTGTTTCTTAGTCATTCTGGCTAAATGCTTGTCAAGTTCGTTTATCTTTTCAGAGATCAGCTTTTGTTTTGATCCTTATCGCTGTGCTGTTCCCCATTTCTCTTCTCTCTGCTCCAGTCTGTTTCCTTCCTTCTGTGAGCTCCAGGTTGCATTTACTCTTCTCTTTTCTTGCCCCTTAAGATGTAACTTTCTGTTACTGATTGGAGATCTTTCTTCTTTTTTAATGTGGTGTTTGTAGCTATACATTTGCCTCTGAGTACTGCCTTACCTGCATCCCATAAGGTATCACTTGATGAGTCTCAACAAATACTTGTACCTGTATAACCCAAACACCTATTTAATGATGCAGTGTGACCATCCCCTAGAAGGTTCTCTCCAGCCCTTTCCTCTTTGTCAAACTTCACTGTACCCCAGGAATCAACCACGCCTCTGATTCCTCCATTGTTGATCAGTTTTACCTGTTCCAGAGCTTCAGCAGGATCACACGGTGTGTGTTTTTCACACAAGGCTCCTTTCACTGTGCTCAATGTTTAAGAGATTTTCTCATTATTTTGAGTGTATGGGTAGTCTGTTCTTTTTCACTGCTGAATAGTATTCCATTTAGAACTATGGACAGAGGTTCATAACATTGTACAGGAAACAGTGGCCAAAACCATCCCAAAGAAAGAGAAATGCAAGAAGGCAGAGTGGTTGTCTGAGAAAGCCTTACAAATAGCTGAGAAAAGAACAGAAGTGAAAGACAAAGGAGGAAGGGAATGATACACCCAACTGAATGGAGAGTTCCAGAGGCTAGCGAGGAGAGCTGAGAAGGCCTTCTTCAATGATCAGTGCAAAGGAATAAAGGAAAGCAACAGAATGGGAAAGACTAGAGATCGCTTCAAGAAAACTGAAGATCTCAAGGGAACATTTCACTCAAGAATGGGCACAATAAAGGACCAAAAGGGGAAGGACCTAACAGAAGCAGAAGATACTAAGAAGGGGTGGCAAGAATACACAGAACTGTACGAAAAAGACCTTCACGACCCAAATAACCACAATGGTGTGATCACTCACCTAGACTGAGCGGAATCATCCTGGAATGCAAAGCCAAGTGGGCCTTAGGAAGCATCACTACAAACATAGCTAGTGGAGGTGATGGAATTCCAGCTGAGCTATTTAAAATCCTAAAAGATAATGTTGTTAAAGTGCTGCACTCGATATGTCAGCAAATCTGGGAAACTCAGCAGTGTCCACAGGATGGAAAAGGTCAGTTTTCATTCCAATGTCAAAGAAAGGCAATGCCAAAGAATGCTCAAACTACTGTACAATTCATACGCTAGCAAGGTAATGCTCAAAAGCCTTCAAGCTAGGCTTCAACAGTATGTAAACTGAGAACTTCCAGATGTACAAGCTGGGTTTAGAAAAGGCTGAAGAACCAGAGATCAAATTGCCAACATTCACTGGACCTTGGATTGACCCAGCTAAAGCATTTAACTGTGTAGATCACAACAAACTAGAAAATTTTTAAAGAGATGGTAATACTAGACCAGTTTACCTGTCTCCTGAGAAACATGGAGGTCAGGAAGCAACAGTTAGAACTGGACACGGAACAACTGACTAGTTTGAGATTAGGAAAAAAGTACGACAAGGCTGTATACTGTACCCTGCTTATTTAGAGTATTTGCAGAATGTATCATGTGAAATGCTGGGCTGGATGAAGCACAAGCTGGAATCAAGATTGCTGGGAGAAACATCAATAACCTTAGTTATGCAGATGATACCACGCTAATGGCAGAAAGCGAAGAGGAACAAAAGAGCCTTTTGATGAAAGTGAGAGTGAAAAAGCTGGATTGCAACTCAACTGATTCAGAAAACTAAGATTGTGGCATCCAGTCCCATCACTTCATGGCCTATAGAAGGGGAAAAAGTGGAAGCAGTGAAAGATTTTTCTTGACCTCCAAAATCTCTGCAAATGGTGACTGTAGCCATGAAATTAAAAAAACACTTACTCTTTGGAAGGAAAGCTATGACCAACCTAGACAACATATTAAAAAGCAGAGACATCATTTTGCCAACAAAGGTCTGTATAGTCAAAGCTATGGTTTTTCCAGTAGTCATGTAAAGACTTGGACCATAAAGAAAGCTGAGCACTGAACTGATGCTTTTGAGCTGTGGTGCTAGAGGACTCTTGAGAGTCCCTTGGACTGCAAGGAGATCCAACCAGTCCATCCTAAAGGAGATCAGTCCTGAGTGTTCATTGAAAAGACCGATGCTAAAGCTAAAGCTCCAATACTTTGGCCACCTGACGCGAAGAGCTGACTTACTGGAAAAGACCCTGATGCTGGGAAAGATTGAGGAGAAGGCAATGGCACCCCACTCCAGTACTCTTGCCTGGAAAATCCCATGGACAGAGGAACCTGGTAGGCTGCAGTCCATGGGGTCGCTAAGAGTCAGACATGACTGAGCGACTTCACTTTCACTTTTCACTTTCATGCATTGGAGAAGGAAATGGCAACCCACTCCAGTGTTCTTGCCTGGAGAATCCCAGGGACAGGGGAGCCTGGCGGGCTGCCGTCTATGGGGTCGCACAGAGTTGGACACGACTGAAGCGACTTAGCAGCAGCAGGAAAGATTGAAGGCAGGGGGAGAAGGGGACGACAGAGGATAAGATGGTTAGACGGTATCACCGACTTACAGACGTGAATTTGAGCAAACTTTGGGAGATAGCAAAGGACAGGAAAGCCTGGCATGCTGCAATCCATGGGGTCACAAAGAGTCAGCAATGAGTTAGAGGCTGAACAACAGCAATTTCATTGAACGGATGGACCATCGAACATTATCCATCCTCGGTCTGTTAGTGGATACTTGGATCGAGTCCAGTGTTTGGTTCTTCTGCATACAGCTCCTAGAACATTCTTGTCCAGGTCTTCTGGTGGAAATCCTGAGCTGCAAGGTAAGTGAACACTCAGTTTCATTAGACAGTCCTTGTTTATAGCAGATGCTGTCTTGATGGTCTCTCCTAAACTGTGCCATGGAGATCATTTCATCTCTTTGTTCTTTGGCTCACTCTCCCTTAGACCCCAAGGATTCAGCTGGAAGCTGTCGTGAAATCTATCATAAAATCCACTTGTTCTGCAAACATTGATAAATGTTTTCCCCCATGGCTGGCACGGTTCTGGGGCTGTGGACACAATTGCCAAGACTCACTCTGGGTGTCCTGCTGGCTGGGGGTTCACGGTGCAGGGCTGTGGGCCCTGACGTCTCCTGAAACGTGGCGGCTGGAAGCAACGGTGCCTCCAGCAGTTTTCTGACTCCCTAGAGGCGGTGGCTTCACCTCGCAAGGACATGTGGCTCTTTGTCTGGGGAAAACACTGTAATGGGCCTTTTGCTTATATGAAGGGAAAGCAAATATTATGCTCTGTGGCAGAAACGCTCTCGTCAGCGAGGAGCTAAATTGCTCTGCATAATGAGGTAAACGGCTGTCTCCCTGGGCAGAATTGCATCTTTGTTGATTATGTTTTCTTTAGGAAATTTCTCCTAAATATGGATTTAATCTACAGTGTTCCTGAAGATGGCTGTTTGTTCTTAGAAGAGGTGAGCCTGTGACTGTGTGTGAGTGTGGATGTGGGTAAAGTGTGCGTGCATGTATGATTGTGTGTGAAGAGTGTGCTGTGTGTGTGTGACTGTGTGTAAAGTGTGTGTGTGTGACAAGTGTGCTGTGCATGTGTGACTGTGTGTAAAGATTGTGCTGTGTATGTGACTGTCTGTAAAGTGTGTGCAAGTGTGTGACTGTGTGTAAAGAGTGTGTTATGCATGTATGACTGTGTGTAAAATGTGTGCACGTGTGTGACTGTGTGTAAAGAGTGTGCACATGTGTGCCTGTGTGTACAGTGTGTGCGTGTTTGAGTGAGGGAGTGTGCCTGACCCCCGTTCCAGAGAGGCCGCGGGGATGAGGCCGTGCCGACACGCACAGCAGGCACGGGTGCTGGGCTCACCTCTGGAAAGAGGCCGGGCCAGCACTGCCAGGGGCTCCCAGCGGGGTCCTGCTCGGCCAGCACCTGTGACCCCTGACCCCGTGGCAGCCCCATGGGCCGCTGCTTCCCGTGCCCAGTCCTGGGGGCGCTGAGTGTAAAGTCAGGACCTAGGAGTAGGGGGTCTGCTCCTGAAAGGACTGGTCATTTTCCCCAAGTGCCAGCCTTGGAAAAGGGTGGACCCAGGACAGAAGGAGAGGGCTCTGGTTAGAGGGGGGCTGCAGGCCGGGGGTGGAAGCCCAGCAGGGGAGCACTCACAGGCGGGCCTGGCAGAGCCGGCGCCACGAGACCCAGAGGGACCCAGGGGCCAGGACCGCAGCCTGGAGCCTGCAGCAGGTGGGGCGCCAACCTGCAGACAGAGGTGGGGCCTGTGAGCACCCCTGGAGCTCCCGGAGCCTGGAGGGGCAGGGCCCATGCAGTTGGGGATGCACACTGGCCCAGAGCCACCCAGGGGCCTGGCACCACAGACAGCTGGGAAACAGGGGCAGAGGGGCCGGCTGGGCTCAGAGACATGGGTGGGCTTGTTGCCACCCTGCTTCACACGCGTGGGGTGAGCGGGGGCAAGGGCAACAGGGCAGCCTGAACAGGGCATCCTTAACAAGCCCACCATGGGCGAGTGGGAGGGGCTGAGCCCTGCTCTGGGGGCAGCGGCTCCTCAAGGTCCCCCAGCCCCAGAGGGGCGCCCTGCAGAGAAGAATGGCCCCTCCCCCTGTCTGAGGGCTGAGGGGCCTCTCTGATCACACAGGGCTCACTCCTGGTGAGGAAAGGACCTCTGAGCTGAAGGCACGCATCTGGCTGGGGGCCCGGCTGGGTGGGAATACAGTGAGCCCCTCTTGTGACTTAATAGCCACAGGAGTGTGAGGGGCAAGCTGACCACCAGCGACCTCTAAGAGGGACCATGACGGGTAGGGGAGCTTGAGCCCGAGGAAGTGTCCTCCTGGGGGCCAGGGAGGGCAGGGACATGGGACAAGAGGAGGGAGACAGAGACGAGGGAGAGAGAAGGAGACACGAAACAGACACAGAGACAGACAGAGATGGGGAGATAGAGACAGGGAGGTGCAGAGATGGAGAGATAGAGGCAGGGAGGTGCAGAGATGGGGAGATAGAGGCAGGGAGGTGCAGAGACGGGGAGATAGAGGCAGGGAGGTGCAGAGACAGGGAGATAGAGGCAGGGAAGTGCAGAGATGGGGAGATAGAGGCAGGGAGGTGCAGAGATGGGGAGATAGAGGCAGGGAGGTGCAGAGACAGGGAGATAGAGGCAGGGAAGTGCAGAGATGGGGAGATAGAGGCAGGGAGGTGCAGAGAAAGGGAGATAGAGACAGGGAGGTGCAGAGACAGAGACGGGTCCCTGGGGCAGGCGTGTTGGTGGGTGAGGACACATGGGGGCAGGTTTGCCCACGGTGTAGGAAGTGGATAGATGCCCCCCAGGGCTGGACGAGGGCTGGGCTGAGGTCAGGGGAAGATGGGCCCTGGTCAAACCCCCTACTAGCAGCAGCCACCCCAGGGGTCTCCAGGACGCCCACCGTCCCGCTGCCTGCAGTCACAGCCCGCAGCTGGGCTGGCATCCTGGGCGTCTCACTGACACTGCCTCCCTGAAGGTATGTTTTATTCATTTCATGAGGAGGGATGGCTTGGGGCCTCTCCCTGGAGCTGTGCCCGCCTGCTGGGGAGGGGACCCTTCACCAGCTGCACCCCCATGGCTGCAAGCATCCATCACGCGTCCATGCTCCCTCCCAGCCGCATAACCAACCAGCCTCTCCGACGCCCAGACAGAGAGGACCCACGTGAGCACCAGGCACCCGGGGGGCACAGGGCAAGCCGTGATCAGAACGAGGGGGCCCCACGGACACCCCAGCCACCCTGAAGCACACACAGGCCCCTGCAGGTTCAGAGTGGCCTCGGAGCAGCCACCAAACTGCCCCGCGCTGAAGGTCTGGCTCTGGAGTGTAAATGAGGGGTGCCTGGTGCCAGGTGTGACTAGGTCTGAGCAGGACCCCACACACACCCCATGGCCTGGGAGACAGGCAGGTAGCCCCCAACTCCTCCCTCCCCCTTCTCCCTCCCAGCTCCCTCCCCGTCCTTCCTGGCTCCACCGGCAGGTGCCCCGGGTGCTCCCGTGGGAAGGCTCGCAGCCAGGCAGCGGTGAGTGACCGTGTGATTTCGTGAGCATCACGTCATGGTGTCGTGACCATGACGCGACCAGGTGGCGTGCTGCGTGGACAGATAAATGGTGTGGGGGCCCAGAGGTGGGAGGGGACGGTCAGCAGGGCAGCCATTGAAACGGCCCCATGGAGAGGGCACTCTGGCCAGAGGACTGGCAGGGTGGGCGATACACAGAATTGGGGGCAGGGGCAGCTTCTCGGCCGAGAACAACACGGGAGGGGTCAGGCAGCCCAGGCGCAGAGTGGGCACTGCAGGGGGACAGCAAGGAAGAAGGGCCCAGGGGTCTTCACCCACAGTCCAGAGAGAGTGAGCCCCAGGCAGAAGAAGATGCAGCAGATGGACAGAAAAGGGCTGGGGGGGTCATAACAACATCTAACAAAAGCATCGCTCCCAGGGCTCTCCAGATATTATCTCCTGGGAAGGGCTATTATCCCATTTCACAGATAAAGAAACTGAGGCACAGAGAGGCCAGGAAGATGGCCCAAGGTCATACAACTACCAGAAAGCAAGCAAAACTGGGCCAAGACTAACTATCAGTAATCACGGTGGGACAGTGGGCTCTTTTCGATGGTGCTGACCCGGGCCTGTCCTGTTTGGACACTCTGACACTCTTAGGGGGCTGACTGGGCACACACGGCCACCCCCTTTTGATGCCCCGGAGACAGAGAAGCAGGGACACCCAGGCCATGCTCAGGGTCAAAGCAGGTGCAGCTAGGGTGGCTGGGTCTGGTTGAAGGGTCCCGGTAAGGGCTAACTGGCCACCTTCCCCATCGCCATGGGTCCTGGGAGAAGCCCACCCTCGCCCGAGCTGATGGCAGGGCGCTGACACTTGGGAAGGACCCCTGGCTGAGGGTTGTACTCTTCAGAGCACATCCAGGGGAACTGTGAACGTCAGGGATCAAGGTGGGGAAAAACCTGGGGTTGCACGGGGACTCCGGCCCTGACTGCTGGCCAAGCAGAGTTGCGTGCATGGTCGGGAGCTTCTCGCTGGCTTCTGTGCTGGGAGAGCTGGAAACCACCAGCTCTCGGTGATCAAACTCGGGAGTGATAGAAAGTCGCGTGGCTTCTTGACCCAGAGCAAAGAGGCCAAGAGGAGGTGACGCAGAGGAGGATGTTTTTCAAAAGCAGGGCGCGGGATGGCTGCCCCGTGTGTACAGCGAGGCAGCGTCCCTGGGCTGCAGCCCAGGAAGCAGTCTCTCCCCAGCATAGAGCTTTCCAGAAGAAGCCTGGCTGCGCGCCCTGCGACAAGGCCCCCTGCACCGAGGTGGGCGGGGCCTCCGGGAAGGCGCTCGCTCAGTGGCTGTGACGCGGGCGCTGCCCGTAATTCGCACCTGTTTCCCCGGCCCTGGCTCCCGGGTTCTCTCCGCACCAGCTCTCTCCTGTATGCTTACCAGCAGCACCAGGAACTGTGCTGGGGGGTGGGGGGTGGGCCTGCCCTCGTACTCACCTGCCGGGGATGCGGAGTGGGGGCTGTATTCGCCTTGCTAGCCCCCAGCGGCCCCCACAACCCCGACAAGCCGGCCCTGGGGGCTTGCACCCAGGGACGCTTTAACCCTTCTGTTCCCAGGGGCCAGGTCCCAGCGGGCGAGTGACCTCAATGCCTGTCCCTGGAGGCTGCGGACTCGCTGGTGGGTGTGGCCAAGGCCCCCTAGGGGGCGGCCCAGTCTCCTCTCACAGGTGGGAGGTCGGGGGAGGCTTTCCCTCCCCGAGCTGCAGCTGCCGTTCCGTGGACGCTGGAAGCCAGGGGATGCTCTCTCGGCTCAGCAGCACCCCTGAGAGTCAGCTGCACCCAGGCCCTTCCCTGGGTTCCCAGCATGCCCCTACCCAAGGGCTCCATCCTGCAGGTGCAGAGTCTGGGCCCTCCCAGCGCTGGCCCCCGCAGAGCATGAGCAGCTCGAGTTTTGACTGTCCAGCATCAGCTGGTCTTTCCCCACTTGCACCGAGCACAGGAGGCGGGGCGGCCCGGGTGGGTCACAGTGGCGGCCCCAGGCCCCTCTGCTTCCCTCCTGCATTAGGGCTGGAGCCCTGTGCCGAGCACCACCCCTCAACTTGACTTACATTAGCCAGACCCCGGAGACTGATGTACAACATCCCAAGGCTGTGGGACCTACGTGGGGGCAGAATTATCAAAGGCCCCAGGTGAGAGTCACCCCTCGGTGGAGTCCTCCTGTCCCTTGGGATGGGGTCAGGTGCCCCACTGGGACCTCCCTTAGCTCAGAGAGCATACCAGGCCGCACGGCTGTCTTCCCTTCTAGGGTCCACCTAGCCAATGGCCGTCTGGGCTGGGGGTGGCACTGATTCCTATCTGCATGGCCCAGCCCACAGCTGGGTCCATGTCCCTGGAGGACGCGCTCCCCTGCTGAGGAGAGATGCTGTGATTGCTCCTACCAGACCCCTCCCCAGCGAGCGACTCCTCAGATGAGTCCCCGCTGAGCACCGCTGCTCTGAGGCTGACCATCTCCAGGTACAGCATCCGCCTGGCCAGGCCGTGAGGCTGGGCTCTGATGCGCTGTATCACCTACAGGCTCGGACTCACCCAGCCCAAGTCCTGGGCCAGCCCTGCCTCTGGGTGCAGGGGACCCAGGAAGCAGAGGAGATGGATGGGCGGGTCCCTGTGGTGGGCGGAGAGCAGGGTGGCCTGTTCCCTGGGTCTAAGAGGCCCCCTGTAGGCTATCTGACCTTGTGGGCCAAGGTCAGACTCACCTTGCAGTCCCATGTGAAGAGGACTTACCAGAGTGAGCTGGGGGAGGACCCAGCTATTGGGAAGCTAACAGAAGAGTCACACTGTAGGGACCCAGACAGGTGACCCCCTCCCCCCGGGGACCCAGACAGGTGACTCCCCCCCAGGACCCAGACAGGTCACTGATCCTGCCCAGGGTCCAGACAGGTGATTCCCCTGGAACCCAGATAGGTCACTGATCCTGCCCAGGTTCCAGACAGGTGAGCCCACCGGGGACCCAGACAGGTGACCCCCTCCCCCCCGGGACCCAGACAGGTGACTCCCTCCCAGGACCCAGACAGGTCACTGATCCTGCCCAGGGTCCAGGCAGGTGAGCCCCCCTGGGACCCAGGCAGGTAAGCTTCCCTGGGACCCAGGCAGGTGAGCCCCCGTGGGACCCAGGCAGGTGATCCGGGGGCTCCTGCCAGCTACGTGACTCAGGGTGAGCCCCTGGGGGCTCCTCTGAGGCGCCTGCAGGCAGGCCCCATGGCTGGACAGCCCATGGACATGGAGGAGCTCTGGGCGCCGGACGCCCCTGGCAGTGGGGAGACGAGCGCGGCGCCCACACGCTTGGCAGGAGGCGCGCAGAGGCACGGAGCCAGGCGTTCCCAGAAACCGTTGAGAAACAGTGCCCGTTCCCACATTCCACAAGCCAGGCCAAGCTGACACTCAAAGTCAGGCCTCCATGGCGCCAGCACCTGACAAGTGCCTTGCATGGGTGGGCGGGAGGGCGGGAGGCACCAAGAGCCTCACCTCACAATGCCTCCTTTGCGCCGAGTCCCTGCGGGCACACACCTGCGGTGCCCACCTGGGACTTCCCCACAGCCCGGCCATGGGCGCGGGTCCCTGGCTCCGGGCAGCCCGTCCCCGTCTGCCAGGAGGGGCTGGCACGGCTTGGGGAGCCAGGTCGGGCAGGACTGGGTGGAGGATGTGCGTCAGGATGCGTCCCTATTCTTTGGAAATTAATTTAAAAATAAACAATCCGGGTGGTGGTGTGGGTCGTCTTCTGAGGTTCTGCGGCGGGAGTTTATGTATGATTTAATCATGGGGCGGGGCGGGGCGGGGGCTGCCGTGAGGCTGGGCAGGACTGTCATGGGTGGGGCTAGGGGTGCCTCTGCGTCAGCCTGCTCTGGACCGCCCTCTGCCCCCTGGCAGGGCGCAGAACCTTCAGCAATTCCTTCAGCAGCCCACACCCCAGGCGGCAGGGGACCCAGGGCCTCTCCTGGGCTGGGGGGCGGCCCTGGGCAGCCCTTCTCCGTGCTGGGACGGGGTGGATTCGTGTAGATTCAGAGCTGGTCGCTAGCACTCTGGGTGGGGGTCGCCCCGTGGGGAGCAGTTGGCTGGAAGGCAGTTCCTTTCTCAAGGTGTCATGTGTCAAGAACCGAAATGAACTTCTTTTTCCTGGAATCTCTCCCTGAGTGTTCTGCTCTTTCCTCCTCTCCAGGTAGAGCAGAGAAGCCCCAGAAATGCCATGGCCACGTGAGCAGAGGACACTTAAATCCTCCTGGAGCTCCTGCTCCCCCAAGGGGTGGTCATTATAAAGCCCTCCCCGGCTGGGCCAGGCCGGAAGCTGTGTGCCCGCCCCGGGGGGCTCTGAGCTCCCACTCCTGGAATCCAGAGCGCCTCCCTGATTGGGGCAGCAGCCAGCCCACTCAGACCCTGGCAGCACTGGTGTGGGGTCACTGGCCCACCCGTGGCCTCCCCGTCCCCCGACTGAGACCCCCACCCTGAACGGCCAGGCGTGGCCTCTCCCGGGGAGGGTGTGTGCCCTGCACTTCCTTGAGGGTCAGTTCTGGATCAGGACTGAGACCAGGGCCCGAGTCCAATCTGAATGGAAACCCTGGACGGGTGGGCACCTTTCCCACTCCAGAGGCACCAGCACCCGCCTGGCCTGCTGCAGGGCAGGCTGGGTTTTGCAGCTGGAATCCAGCTCTGGAGACGCTTGAGAGTCCTAACGGGATGGAAAGGCGCTGCTGCGTGGCTGGGCAGCAGAGCATCACCACCAGGAGGGGTTGGGGGGCAGGCTAGGGGCTCCTTACTCACCTCTGCAGACCTGCCTGCCAGACCCCCTGGGGGACCCTCTCCGCAGCTCCCGGGCTGGGGGCCGGAGCGTCTCCACTTGTCTTCCTGTGGGTGCGCCACTTCGAGGCCGGCCTCTGCTCAGTGCCCCCATGGCCTGGCTGCCCTGTGTCCTCAGAGGCCCTGAGAGGTGCCCTCTGATGTCCTGTTTGCAGATAAGGGGCCGGGGGTCGCAGGGCTGGCTCCTCCTGGCCGGTGTGCCCAGTCGCTCAGTCATGTCTGACTCTGTGACCCCATGGACTGTAGCCCGCCAGGCTCCTCTTTACATGGGATTCTCCAGGCAAGAATATTGGAACGGGTTGCCATGCCCTCCTCCAGGGGATCTTCCCAACCCAGGGATCAAATCCAGGTCTGCATTGCAGGCAGATTCTTGACTGTCTGAGCGGCCAGAGAAGCTCACTCCTGGCAGAGCCATCGCCCAAACCCCCGTTTCCAAGTCCAGGCTGCAGGGCTCTCCTCCACCCCTTTGTATTCCCCACCAGAGCCCCTCTAATTCATGGAGTTTTGCCCTTGTTGCGACCCCAGTGTTCTCCCGACATCTGCGCCAGCCCAAGCCGAGACCAGGGCACGTCTTCTCCGCAGACATCGACCTGCCACACGTATCCGCTGCCCCATTGTGAAAACACACAGACCTTCCTTCTCATTTCTGTAGCCCTGCAGGTGCCTTAACACTAGGACGTGTGACTCATGTAGTCATATTTCTACTTGAGGATATATTTTTCTCTGGAAAATCCTCAGGGCTGTGTCTCGAAACTGAGAGCATCTTAAAGTCTCGGAGTCGTGCTTTAGGGCTGGGGTGATGTCTGTACCATCTCGCCCCTGTGCTGGTGGGCAGTGGTCTCACACCCTGGTCACCTTGCTGAATGGTCTCCCCTCTCCCTGTCCCCCCACTCGACACTGTCAGTCTGGATGGAAGGGAAAACATGATGCTATGGAGGAAAGCCCTCACTCCTGAGAAACAGACCCCTCAGCCTTCACCCCCTTCCTCCTGATGGCACCCTCACCCCGTCACAGGGCCCAGGCCTGCCGCCCTCAGAGAGCACCCCCGGGCATTCACCCCAGGTCTGGTTCTGGGGCACGTCTGGCCCTCTGGGAGCCGGCAGGTGAGTCCGACCTGGCTGGTGGAGACCTTGAAATGACCCTGGCTGCCACCTGGGGCCGAGGGCCACCAGCAGGCCCAGCTGTTTCCCTGGACAGAGCAGAGCAGAGCAGCTGGCGATGGGTGGGAGAGGAGGAAGCAAAGGTGTTTCGGCAACGTCGTGTCTCAGCGTCAGTTTCCCTGTGGCCGTTTTTATTCCCGTTCGCTGGTGTTGATGAGCGTTTGCCACACTGATACTTCTGCCCTGGGAAACAGACCCCTTTTCCAGACGTAAAACCAGAGGCTCAGGCAGCCCAGGGCTGCCCGGGACCAGTGGGAGGCAAGCAGGGACCCAGGCATCTGACTCCTGAGCCCACCCTCCCCACCGGACCCCAACCACCCGCCCACACCTTCCTTTGGGTCAGGTAGAATTAGGGTGGTCTTGAAGCCCCTGCAGGCCCAGTGCCAGGGAGGCAAGAGCAGGATCTGGACACAGGATGCGGCCCAGGAGAGTGATTCCTCCTTCTTGTACAGAAAAACAGTGCCAGATGGCGGCACCTGGGCCCAGAGAGGTCAAGTCCATCTGAGCATCGATACTCTGGTATGTCCGTGGATGGCCGAGCCTGCCTGGCCAGGGCAGGGCCGCTCTGCCTCTCCGGCGCCCAGAAAAACAAGAGAATCGTCTCTGAACCCACCTCTTGGCAGCCCAGGCAGGCAGTTTTGATTCAAAACACACTCGTGGCTTCAGAGAGAATAGCTCCAGTGCAGCCTGAGGATGGCCAGGGGCAGCACAGACCCGCTCCGCCTAACGTCTTCAAGTTCTCCATTAGCACAATTATGAAATTGATCTGAAAGTCAAATAAGATCCACAAACCAAAAACAGAATTAGCGAGTAAAAAGGAGGCCTCCGAAACTGATCTGGATGCATTTAGGGGGAAATGGTCAGTGTCCACTCCCATCTGGGTAGGTTTAGCCTCCATGAACATGCCTCTGGCCTGGGTCAAACCTGCCATACTCTGGATCAGGGAATTGGATGTGACATTAACAGGCAAGGGCAGAAATGAACAGCCAGCTGGCAAATGTCAGCTCGCTTATGAAACTGTGATGCTGAATGAAAACCAGTCACCAGGTCTCTGGTGTAACTTCTAGGTTCACCAGGTCTTTCTGGAGCCCTCGAGGGACCGGGCGCCTCTTCCCTTAACTGCAGTGGTGTCCGCCTTGGAGGCAGAGGCCGGGCCTTCGCTTTTCACTGAAACCTGTTTGTAAAACCCAGTGCAGGGCCAGGTGGGAAGCAGGGCAGGAGAGACGCAGGTTTCCGGGGTCCCGGAGCTCCAGTTCAGAGGCTGTGTGACTGCATCTGGGGCCAACAGGCATGGAGGTCTCATCCCCACCCAGCGATCCCTCTGAGCAAGGGCGTTCCCTCTTGGCTTTGGTGTTTATGCTGCTCTTGCTTTTAGCAGAAATGTTTATGCTGTGTGAGCTGTCCCCCGCTTTCCAAATGTTTTCTAAATGACTGTGCTCACACACACACATACGCACCCCCAGGACTCCATCTTGGGGCAGGGGGGCCGGGGAGGGGTGGACAGTGTCCGGCTTGGCCCGCCTGCTTCCAGCCCCATGATTCGGCCCTGGCTGAAGGGATAGCCCGGCCAGAGGACGCCGCACTCTGCCTGGACACCAACAGCTGTGTCCTCTCACCCCTGAGGCCTGCGGCCTGGACACCAAACCCCAGAGCACCAGCACTTGGACCTAGACGCTGTCCTGCTAAGCGAAGTATGACAGAGACGAACTCCGTATGATACCGCTTACCTGCGTGATCTAAAATAGGACACGCGTGGACTTATTCACCAAACAGAAACAGACTCACAGAGAACAGACCTGGTTACCAAAGGGGCAAGAGGGGAGGGGTCAACCAGGAATGCGGGATTAGCAGATAAGTTAATATATAAAGTAAGCAACAGGATTTACTGTGTAGCACAGGGAACTATATGCAATATCTTGCAGTACCTATAATGGAAAAGAATCTAAAAAACTGTATATGTATATGGGGCTTCCCAGGTGGCTCAGCGGTAAACAACCTGCCTGCCAAACAGGAGACGCTGGTTCAATCCCTGGGTCGGGAAGAATCCCTGGAGAAGGAAATGGCAACCTGCTGCAATATTCTTGCCTGGAAAATCCCACAGACAGAGGAGCCTATGGGGCTACAGTCCATGTGATCACAGAGTCGGACAGGACTGAGCACACGTGTGCATGTACACACACACACACACAACTGAATCACTTTGCTGTACACCTGAAATTTTGTAAATCACTTACACTTCAGTAGAAAGAAATAAAACAAAGCCAAGAATTGAAAAAATAGAAAACCAGCACAGCAGGGCCCTGAAGACTGTTCCCAGGGACTCCTGGCTTGCTGCAGGCCTCCTAGACCGTCCCCTTACACCCGAATCCAGGGGAAGCATCTCAACCAGTGGATTCCAGGGGTTGATGCTCTGAGGCCACCAGGAAGGCCAGGCAGACTGGCACAAGCAAGGCAGGCTTTCCCAGCTCTGGGGTCCCAGCCTGGCCTGGATGGTGACCTGCAGGCCCCTTTCCCAGTGAGCTGCCTGCAGCCTGAACCCTCCTTCCGCTGGGGGACTGTGACGCCTGTGGTCACGCGGGGTCACATGTGCCCTCAACAGACACTCCTGAGCACATCCTATGTGCCAGGCACCCTGAGGGCCGGAGAGACAGCTGTGAACAGAAGGGTCCAAGCTGGCTGCCCGCGGGCGGTTCCGTTTCCACGGGGAGCGGCAGACAGGAAACCAATAAATGAGAAAAACAGTGATGTCGGCTCCTAATGAGTCTGTAGAGAAGCTGAAGCAGGGAGGGGAGGAGGAAGCTGGCTGCACATGGTGACGAGGCATCCGGGTGGCCCGCTGGGGTGACCAGGGCGGAGCAACCCGGGCAGGGGAGGAGTGGGCTGGGAGGGGCCCTGGGGCATAGGGCTGCCTGAACGGCCCTGAACTGCCGCCCGAAGTCCACCATGGGTGCCCCCCACCATGTGTGCCTGCAAGAGACCCCTGAAGGAGAGCGTCCTCCCAGGGCCGAGGTGGTCTGCGTCTTGGAGGCGTGGCTGGAAGGCGTTTCTCAGCGGACTCCCCTCTGTGTGTGTGTGTGTGTGTGTGTGTGTGCAGAGAGTTTTACATTTATGTAAGTGAGACGTATTAATCACCTTCTTATTGTTCTTCCACGTTTCTGTGCTGAGAAGGGTCCTTTCTAGGGTGGCAGACCCTTGCCTACTCCCTGCTCCCCCCTCAGAGGAACCACACCTTGTTCTGGGGGTGCAGGGAGGGAGAGTCCCTCCAGCCTCACAGGCGTCTCTCGGCTTGGCCACTTTCCTGCCCGTGATGATGCTCTGGTCCCTAGCAGAAGGAGGGCCTCGGCCCCTCACCAGGAAGGGGTGAGCAGCCTGGGCGCCGTCACCCACGCCGCCTCTTCAGCCATGCACATGGTGTGTCTGACGTAGGTGCCAAGCCTCTGCTCACCGTGCTTCTGTTTAATGTGTCCTTATTTCATTTACTTCCTGTCAGACTTTGAAATGGAAGCAGAACTAATTAATGGTAAAGCAGGCTATTGGCTTCCCTTCCCATCTTTGTGTTCTTGCTGTTTAGTTGCTAAGTTGTGTCCGACTCTTTTGTGGCAACAGGGACTGTAGCCCACCAGACACTTCTGACTCCAGACAAGAATACTGGAGTGGGTTGCCATTCCCTTTTCCAGGGGATCTTCCTGACCCAGGGATTAAAGCCACATTCCCCTGGATTGGCAGGTGGATTCTTTACCACTGAGCCACCTGGGAAGCCCTCCAATCTTTGCGCCTTATTTCAAAAACCCTATGTTTTCCCTTTAATATATTTGAACATTCTGCCCAGATAGTTTCTTATTTTTCTATAAGACTTTTAGCATGTTGATTCTCTTCTGCAAAGCAATAAGAGAAAGGAAAGTTTCCTAACAGCAAAAGGGCAAAGGACATGGATAAATGGCGATAAATACATAAACAATTTAACATCACTAAAATGCAATACAAAGTAACACGTGAAAAATCAAACACACTGTTTGTGAAAATCTCTTCTGTGGACAGAGGTAACTGGAAGACTGACCACCTGGGAGTGAGGCTCTCCTGGAAACCCTCCTGCCCTATGCAGACGCGTGAGCCAGCGCTTCATCGCGGGGAGACACTGGTCAAGAGACAGGGAGGGCAGAAACAAAGTGCCTGCCTTCTGACCCGGAGTTTCTATTTTTAGGAACACGTGCTAAGAAAGGAACCGCGGGGACAGATACAACTTTAGTACGGCAGGGTCCTCAGGGCACAGGTCCACGGCAAAAACAGCCCCCATCACAGCTACCACAGAAGCTGGGAAGAGCTCAGATGTTCTACAACAGTCAGACAGTTAAATAAGCGATGTGGTACCCACTCAGTGGATTACAAGGTAGCCATTAAAAATCACATAAAGTGTACAGTGTTCCTGACATACACCCAGTAAATCGTGCAATAGGATAATCTCACACAGGGCTTCCCTGGTGGCTCAGTTGGTAAAGAATCTGCCTGCAATGCAGGAGACTTGGGTTTGATCCCCAGGTCAGAAAGATCTCCTGGAGGAGGGAATGGCAACCCACTCCAGCATCCTTGCCTGGGAAATCCCATGGACAGAGGAGCCTGGGGGTCTCATACACAGCTTAGTGACTTGAAAAAAATAGTGATTGGGGTGGAGGAGCCCAAGAAATAGCACTTTGTTGGTTTTTGATCACTTGGCACATTTACTGACCCTATGTCTTATTTCCCTGGGCTGACCACTGAGCCTCAGCTGCTCCTGAAGCTTGTCTCAGGAGCCAGGCCATGCCTGTCACCCCCTGACACACGCCTGGGTCCCGCAGGTTGTATGCCGTGCGTGTCGTTGGGATGAGCATCTCTGTTGCCATGATGATGTGGAGGTGACCTCTCTGTCTGTGAAGGACCGGCAGGAACGCCATGGTGGTGAGGAGCACAGTGCACCCAGATCTTAATTTCTGGCGCCATTCTCCAACAACAAGAACCGCAGCTGGTTCCAGGACTGGGCAGTTTCCGAGATGTGGGCATAGCCAGATGACCCCCTTCCAAAGAGTACAGCGTGGAAGAATAGGGCAACTTCCTGGTGGAGACACCTGGTCCATCCTACTCAGGGCAGGTGGCCACGAGTCCACAGCTCAGAGACGTCTCGCATCGTCGGGACTCAACCCTGACTACGCCAGGATGGGAGTGGCTCTCTACTGCCGTGGCTCTTCTACCCAAAACTCTCAGTCCTGATCTGACCATGAGAAAAACGTCAAACTCAAACAGAAAGACTTAGTATAAAATTCCTGACCAGCCCTCCTGAACACTTCCATGGTTAGGAAAAATGAGGGAAAATCTGAGAAACTCTCCCAGTGAGGAAGCGTCTAAAGAGACGCCATGAATAAACATGGAATCTTACAAGGGGTCTGTAACAGGAGGAAGAGGACTCAGGGAAACCCTGAGGGAACCTGCATAAAGTGTGGACTGGAGTCACTGACAGTGCTTCAGGATTTGTTCATCCCATCTAGTCAAGGCTATGGTTTTCCCAGGGGTCGTGTAGGGATGTGAGAGTTGGACTATAAAGAAAGCTGAGCGCCAAAGAATTATTGATGCTTTTGAACTGTGGTGTTGGAGAAGGCTCTTGAGAGTCCCTTGGACTGCAAGGAGATCCAACCAGTCAACCCTAAAGGAAATCAGTCCTGAATGTTCAATGGAAGGACTGATGCTGAAGCTGAAACTCCAATACTTTGGCCATCTGATGTGAAGAGCTGACTCGTTTGAAAAGACCCTGATGCTGGGAAAGACTGAGGGCAGGAGGAGAAGGGGACGACAGAGGATGAGATGAATGGATGGCATCAACGACTTGATGGACATGAGTTTGAGTAAACTCCAGGAGTTGGTGATAGACAGAGGCCTGGAGTGCTGCAATCCATGGGATCGCAAAGAGTCAGACACGTCTGAGCGACTGAACTGAACTGCATTGTGGTAAATACGTCATACAGGGAAGGTATTCACAACAGGGGAAATGAGTGTAGGGTACATAGGGTTCCCTGCACCATGTATGCAACTCTGCCATAAATCTAAAACTATTCTAAATTAAACTTTTATTTTTTATCTATAGGTAGTTAGTGACTCTGATAAAGAATGATTGTGCTTTTGGGAGCAAGCAGGATCTAAAGATAAAGGGTCGTGATGGTGTACAATGGAAATTAGAGCTGGAGGTCTCAGTGGGCAGGAGGGAGGGGTGGGGCTGGGGGCTTCTGCCCCTGATCCAGGATGGGGAGCGGGTGCTGGGCCTGCAGGGGCAGGTCTGGGAGGGGCTGGCGGGCAGGCAGCGCTGGCTTGCTCTCAGCCAGCGCAGCCTGCTCCCCCTTCTCTCCCCCTGCCCGCCTGGTCCTCAACCACCCACTCCTGCCTTCTCTGACCGTCTTCCCTCTTTCCGCCCCCTCCCCTCACTTCCAGCTCTCCCCACCTTCTCCTGGTGCCCCCAGCCCCGTCCCCCTTTCCCTCCTTGGGCCACTTTTGTGTCCCTCCCTGGACACAGCTCCCTGTGCCCATAGCCTCCCCTCCCAGCTCACCCCTTTCCCTCCAGCTTCACTTCTCCAAGACGGACCAAACTGCAGAGGTCACGTGGTGTTAGTTACTTCTGCTTGAACGTGGCCTAACAGCCTCACGCTTTAAACAGCAAGTAAGCTCAGCGTGCCCTAGCCCCACCAGGAGCTCGGAAGAGGCGGCCACCTGCACATGTGTCTGCTCCCCGTCTGCTGTTGCACAGGGTCGCCACTGTGAGAGCAGCCTTGTCACCCATGGCCTGTGTATCAAGCGAGGATGTTCAGACGGATCAGAGCATCCCGGCAGGGTCCGCCAGGCCCGCAGCCCCATCCTCTTCCACGGGCTGACTGGGCCCTCCTGCCTGAGAACCATGGGTGGGGGGTCACGTGGAGGCCATGACCCTCTCTGGTCTCCGTTTTCGCCTCCTGCGTGGCTCCCCCGGGGGTGCTGCCGTAGACCACCACAGACCTGGGTGCGTGAAACCACGGCAGTTTCCCCTCTCACAGTTCTGGAAGCCGGACATCCAAGGTCAAGGTTGTAACAGAGTCTCGCTCCCTCTGGAGGCCCCAGGGAAGAGCCTGCGGTGGCTGTCCCATCCTTGGGGCTCCGGGAGCTCACCCGCCACTAGGCCAACCCCTCCCTCCCTCTGCCTTTGCCTCGCACTCGCCCCTGGGGTCTCC
Organism: Bubalus kerabau; assembly: GCF_029407905.1. Classification (NCBI taxonomy): domain Eukaryota; kingdom Metazoa; phylum Chordata; class Mammalia; order Artiodactyla; family Bovidae; genus Bubalus; species Bubalus kerabau. The sequence goes on along the minus strand of NC_073629.1, from coordinate 119,382,725 downwards.
ATCAGCCTCTCTCCCATCAGAACACAGGTCGTTGACTTAGAGCCCCTGGATCATCCTGGAATGAGCTCACCGGAGAGCCTTACCTTTGGCTCTCTGCAGACACCCTTGTTCCAAACCTGAGTCCTGCTCTGAGGTCTGGGTGGGCATGGCCCTCTTCATTGCCCTCCATCTATCAGCCCTGACCTGCCTTCACTAATCCGAGTCCAGAGAGGAGGCCCTCAGTTAACTAAACTGTGCTTCAGAGAGGTTTTTTTTGCCAATTTTCCTTGACAAACCAAGGATTACAGGGTGAGGAACCAATGTCCTTGATTTTTTTTTTAATGTAGTAACCTCAGGGTATTAGAAATTTGCAAGAATAGTTGAACAACAATTTCTGGCAGTTTTGCGTAAATCTAATTTCGTATTAGCTTCAGCTCAGATGCCTGGAAAGGAGGCAGTCTATTTGTTCTCCCGATGTTGATCTGGCATCCGCAGTGTGCCAGGCCTGGGGGCGCAGCAGGGAGTGAAAACAGACGGGAGGGTCTGCATCCAAGGAGAGGCCCATCGGAGGAGAGCAAGGTGGCCACGCAAGGTCCAGGCTGCACAGACGACCCCGGAGCCTGTACGTGGGCCTGGCACAGCCCGTGAGACAGCCCGCCCTGAAGATCCCCCAGTGGCGCCCTGAAGACCCCCAGCATCGCAGCCGCTCTGGTAACACCAAGGACGATGGTTTAAGTCACAAATCACCATCTCAGTTGCAGAATTAGAAACACGCAGGTCAACTGACCCTTGAGTGCCCATACACCGCCTCCCCCATGTCGCCCTCCACCAAAGTGCTGGCCCCAGCAGGGCACCACACAGGCCCTGGGGCGGGGTGAGCTTGCTGGGACCAGCTAACAGGGCCCCCAGCAGGGCACCACGCAGGCCCTGGGGCAGGGTGGAGCTTGCTGGGACCAGCTAACAGGGCCCCCAGCAGGGCACCACGCAGGCCCTGGGGCAGGGTGGAGCTTGCTGGGACCAGCTAACAGGGCCCCCAAACTCCCTGACATCCTGAAGCCCGGAACCTGTGGCAGAGGAACTTTGCAGGTGTGATTAGCTTAAGGGCCTTGAGCTGGGGAGACAGTCTGGGTTATCTGGGCGGGTCCAGTGTCATCACAAGGGTCCGGGTAAGAGGGAGGGGGATTGAGAGGAGGAGGCAAGGGAACCACGTAGATGGAGACTGGAATGACGTGGCCACAAGCCAAGGAGCGCCAGGGGCCCTCCAGAAGCAGCCGGAAGAGGAGGGAATAGGCCCTCGCTGGGTCTACTAGACCCTCCCACTGAAGGACACGCTGCAGTCCTGTCCACAAGTCTCATTTCAGCTTTCTGGCCTCCGGAACGGAGAGACAATAAACCGCTATTGTTTTAAGCAGCTAAGCCTGTGGTCCCTTGGCAAAGCTGCTCCATGTGGCTAACCCTGAGAAAAAACATCAGGCCAACCCAGAGGGACCGTCTACAAAATGCCCAACCGGCACTCCTCAGCCTTTTGATGATGAGCCGGGGCTGAACCCCACAGGAGGCAGGGGGCTGAGGGTCTAAACACCTGCCCGTGAGAACGGACAGTAGAGAGTCTGGGGGTGAAGAGCCAGAAGCCAGAGGTCAGCGGGAGGAGGCACAGCAGAGCCAGGGCAGCGCTGGGAGAGGCCCACCAGGAGGCCCCACGTGAGGCCGGGGCGTCCAAACGAACCACCGAGTCCGGGCGGAAAGAAGAGCAGGACGCCACCCATCACCCCCAGTGCCCAAGAAATGCTCCCAGCTCGGGGCGGCGGGCTCACCGCCCCGACCCTCCCTGAGCCTCTAACGTCACACAGCCAGCTCCCAGCGCCCGGCCTGGACTGATGCCCCCGCTGTCCACCCAGCTCAGCTCAGCCGCCTCTCCTCCGTGCGCGTCCATTGGCTGGAGCCGCCGGTCCCCCAGGGCGCAGTGATCCGTGAATCTTCCCCGGGATTTTACTCCGGGCAGGGTTCCCCTTCGGACCGTGGGAGAAGCGGAGCCTGGCCCCTTGCCCGTTCTGTTGAGTACCTGATCTAACCTCTCTGGGACCGGCCCTGGAGAGGGATGTTCTGGGGCAGCTGGAGAAAGAAACCATAGGAGGAGGCGTGGTTAAAAGCGCATAGCCCTCCGAGCTCGGCCGTGAACGCGGAGGTGTCAGCGGTTTTCGGCCCTCAGATGGATCCCAGGGGAGGCTAAGCTTCTGGGTAAGATCAGAGGCCCCGCCGCCTCTGCCCTCGGAACCTGGAGGCCTGGAGCAGAGTCGACCCTGCCTTGTCTCCATGCGGCGGCTCTGACAGCGGCGCTGGGGGCAGGATGGAGCAGGCCCCTGGTCTCACCCTTGCCCACACGCGTGCCCTCCCCGGCCTGGTCTGCAGTGGGAACATCACAAACCCATAGCCTGCCTCCTGCCAGCTAGGCCAGGATGGAACTTGCTGGCACTGGCAAAAGTGACAGCAGACAACAGACCCAGGCCCTCCCGACAGGCAGCGGCGAAGGGCTTACATGAAATCCCACTTGAGAAGCGGGGAGGCCCGCAGGGCTGTGTGGGCGTGGGGGCGAGGCCCACAGGCGACCTTCCCCGATGGCTGGCGCCAGGAGCCCCGAGCTGGGTCATCTCTCACGCCGCCTCCCTCCACTGCCTCACCGGGAGGGCCAGGGCTTCCCGTGGAAGGGCTGTGCAGTGTTGAAAACGACGTGAGAGCTGAAGCAGGCATGCAGGTGGGGAGGCCGAGCACCGCAGACCGGAGCGGGGTTACGGCAGTCTGGGAGGGGCTGGTGCCACCCTTATGGGGGCCGTCAGGATGGGGGCAGCGTCCAGGGGCCCTGGAGAAGCCAGCTCCAGGGGCTAGTGCGCTGGGCTGGAAGGTATATAAACAACTGAATGCGAGGAGCCATGGCGATCACCGGGTCCTGCTCTCAGGGACTCGAAGCTGGGCCAGTGGGGCCAGGATGGCAGCCTCAGCTTCCTGGCCAGGAGCCTTGCCTTGGGCGGGCTGCTCTCCAGTCCCGTCCAGCCGACCAGGCCTGCTCTTCTTCTCATTAGCTGGCCCCAGGGCCTGCCGGGCACAGACGTTTGTTCTCCTGACTGCCAGAATGGAAAGGCTTCCCTGATGGCTCAGTGGCAAAGAACGCACTTGCCAATGTAGAAGACGTGGGTTCGATCCCTGGGAGGGAAGATCCCCTGGAGGAGGAAATGGCAACCCACTCCAGTCTTCTTGCCTGGAGAATCCCACGGACAGAGGAGCCTGGTGGGCTGCAGTCCATGGGGTAGCGGAGAGTCGGACATGACTGAGCAACTCAGCAACAACAGAAAGGAAAAAGGGGTTGCTGGTCAGCCTCACTTCACATGTCCCCACACTCAGCCTTGCAGACGGTGGGACTCAGCTCCACGCAGAAGCTCCCCCCAAATGGGAAGCCCTGACCCTCACCCAGTGGGCTCCAGGCCACTCCTCCCACCCCAAGGCCTTCCTGAGAGCGCACACAGTCACACCTTCCTCTGGACAATGAGGTCCCACCTCTGGTCGGCACCCCACTCACCCCACAGGAACTGAGCCTGAGGGGTGGCAGCTGCGGGGGTCACGTGTATGGCCTTTCTCCTCTATTTTCCATTAATCTGCATATCGCGGAAGCAGAAGTTAGCTACCGTTTTCAATAAAAGCCTGATCAAACAGCAGCTGTCCCCCACCCACCTCTGGGTCTGGGTGGCAGGCTGTTGGTGACACCTTCAGATCACGTGCCCTCTCACTGGCTCAGAAACACACTCACGGGCTGTGCTGTGTCCCATTGCTGGGAGCTACGGAGAAGGAGCCTCAGAAGGGGCAGTTGCGTCTACACACGGCCCTCTCTGTGAGTCTCTGCAGCCCCCGGGGAGGTGGCTTTTATCACCGCCCATGTGGCATGTCACAGAAGGGTCTGGCATTTAGGTCTGGGCCTCCCCGGCTTCAGTGGTTCCCAGAGACCTCAGCAACTGCAGAGCCCCACTGCAGGGGGACGGGAGGGAGAAGCAGGGTGCAGCGGGGAGCTCACCAGCCAGGATGGCAGTGCGGGACCGGCAGCAGCTCCGCCTCATGCTGGGCCCTCAGCACCGCCCTGCAGGGGCACAGCCTCGGTCCAGAGGAAAGACAAAGCCACGGACAAGGGCCTGCCCAGGGTGTGGGCCTTTCCAGGGTCCGTGAGCTCACCTCCTTTGCAGCCACACTTTTCTGCACCTCCTCCTGTCTCCCTTCTGGCCTGCAGATCCCTCCACTCTGGCCCCAGGGTACCATGGGCACTCTGAGACACGCCCAGACTCTCTCTGTCTCCCTGCTCCTTGGCCTGGGCAGGAGGGTGACCCTCCCGGCTGTTCCCGCCTGTCCATCCACCCCAACTCTCTTCAGTCTCTTCTGGGATGCACTTTTCCCTCCAGTGGCCCCCTGGGCCCTTCAGCGTGGCCAGGAACCCCTGCCCTCCTCCAGCACCCCTTCCCGTAGGATGAGCTCACCTGAATGCAGGTGGTCTATCCGTGATGGGAGGGGCCGCCCACCCTCCTCACCTCCGAAGTCTGAGCCTCACTGCTGATGCTGTGTCTCCCCACAGAAAACAGGAGCTGAAGGGCAAAAGGACCTGGGTTTCAGCCCGGATCTGCTTTCTAGAGACCAGGAACACCTGCAATGTCCCTGAACCTCCATGTCTGTGGATGAGGACAGTGCCCCCATGCCCACGTGTTATCACAAAGGTGGCAGCCTGTGTGAAGGTACCTGGCAGATGCCCAGAGGCCCCTGTAAATACTCGGGTCCACACAGAGGAGTGAGCAGAACCAGAAATGGCCACTGTGTGGATAACTATGAAATGCTAATATTTTAAATGTTTTAAAGCAAGTTAACCTTTCAGCTAAAAAAAAAAAAAAAATGGAGTTAAAACAGAAGTAGAGCTAATTTGATAATTACAATAAATACGAATGGTCTAAATACTTCAAAGAAAAGGCAGAAACTGTCAGACTGGATAAAAATCTGGACCAGACTATGAGCTGTTCAAGAGAAATGCACTTTAAATATAAGCATAGAGCAGAAGTGAGAATGCTGAAGGAGAGACCATGTAAACCCTGATAACAAGGGGTTGAGTGGGCACATTAATGCCAGACAAAGTAGACTTCAGAATGAAGAATGCTGCCAGGAATATTCCTGAGACTGTGACAAATCTAAATACACGAGGTGAGACCTGGAAGACGTGAAAGGTCAGACTCATGAAGATAGTCGGAGGGTTGACGATCGCCTCTCATGACAGATGGAACAGGCAGACAGAAATCACTACAGGTGCAGAGAACTTGAACAGCCTCATCGAACAATTTGACCCATGGAATGTTATAAGCACGTCACCCAAGAGCTACAGAGCATATTCTTTTCAGGAAGAGTTCTCCAAATACACAAACTTCATGGAGGATGGAGGTGCTACCTTAGGTCAAAGAGAAAGAATTTAATGATGATCTGGGAAATTTGCTGTTCAGATGGAAATAAAATAAAATTAGCTCCCAACTCACATGATACCCAAAGATAAAATTCAGGTGAATCAACTTAATTGTGGAAAATAAATCTTTAAAAGTTTCACAAGGAAATATAGGGAGATATTTTGTGACTTTTCAGTAAGGAATGATTTATTAAGGAAGTCTTTAAAAAGGCAAATCATAAAGGACAAAAAATTGATCGATTCAATTGTATTAAAAGTGCAAACTATACATTAAAGGACGTCATAATCAATTTAAGAAAACACCACTTGGACAAAGATGTCTGCACCACAAAAATGGCCAAAGGATTAAAATCCAATGTATGTCAAGCATTCCTGCAACCAATATTAAATAATAAACAGTACAAACAATTTAAGAGCTGTAAGGTGGTTAATGAGAGAAAAGTACAAATGGTAAATAAATCTGGAAATATTATTAACCTCACTAATAATCAGAGAAATGCAAGTTAAACTATAATAAAATTCCATTTCATACCCATAAAATCCCCCAAAATCTCATTATTCCAAATGCTGCAGAGGCTGTAGAGAAAAAAAAGAGCTTGTAGGCATTGCTGTTGGTAGTGTAAGCTGAAATAACCCCTTCAGAAAATGAATTGCCAATATCTAGCGAGCATGAAAATGCATGTCCACAACAATGGAAAACTTCCAGTCCTGGCTGTACACACACGTGTGGCTTAGAGGAACTGTAAGTCCATAAGGAGGGTTTTACAGAACTGTCTGTTCCTAACAGTATTGAATCTTGCTTGGAGATAGAGACATATTTATTATAAAATAAAAGTGTACAGAACTTCTTGGTGAAGATAAACATCCAATCTAAGATGGTGACCAGCTCTTGGAGGCGTGCTGAGGGAAAACAGGATCAACTGTGGTTCCAACTGTGTATTTAACACTTTATTTCATGGATACATGTTGCATTATTCTTATTTTCTATGTCTGAAAATTTGCATAAACTTCAGTTATTGCAAATACTTTGTAACTTTGTACAGATAACTACATTCATTACAAAAGTGTTGTTCATACAATTGCTGGTTTTTAAATTGCATCTGTTGCTGTAAAAGTCTTCAGTAAGCTTAGCAAACTTCCCTTAAATGAACACCATGTTACATAGTTTTAGAAACTGAAAAGGGGAGGAGGGTAAAGAAATTAGGCTTGTTGCATGATCATTTGGCTAAAGCCGTATTTCTCAAAGTGGACTGGGACCCCTTAGGGTCTCTGAGACCCTCTCAGGAGCCTGTGAGGGAAGACTCTTTTCTTAGCACTGAGTGTTACTCTGTTCACAGCATTGACGTTTGCACTGAGAGTTCATTGGCAGTGACTGGTGACCCGGCAGGTCCGCGCTTTGAATCCGAGCTGGCAGCGGTTCTGTGCTTCTGAACCAGGCGCTCACCGGAAGCTCCCTTCACTGGAAACTGTTCTGGGCGAAACAACAAAATTACAAGTTCTAGTGAGCCTTGAAGCTTGAGAAGACTGTCTTTAATATTGGAAGAGGGAACGCGCACACACAGAGCTTCTCTGCAGACTGGAGCACAGTGTCTGTGCTTTTCAGGAAAAGCCGGATGGCTGCGTTGCCAGCTGCACTCACGTTTTCTGTGGAACATCATTTTTACTTGAAAGAACACCTTACAGACAAACTAGTGAGCGTTTCCGAAATGGTCGTTTCAAAGAAAGCCCGTGCCAGTGTTTGTTGCAAGTGATAAAATACGGACTTTCAACTGAAAGCTACATTTTGAAAAATGTGTATCTGTCTACCACAGAACCCTTCCCAGCTTCCCATGCCTGAAAGAATTTTCTGATAAGATGGCAGGAGATGTTAGCCAATGTGATTTTTTTATGTTGTACAATGAAATGTGTCTACATTTGAAACTCTCCAGAACTCAGTGAACCAATATTTCCCATGTGACCAAGACAGAATGCCATAAAACCAGGCAAAGGCTGCAGATCCGTTCATGGCAGAAGGTAAACCAGTGCCCTTTCACATAACAGAGAAGAAAAAGTTCACTGACGGTGTTTCAGATTCTTCGTTGCAACTAACCCTTGGGGCACTGGCAAGTCTGCGATGGTGTCAAAGAGTGTCTACCGTTGTATGGACAAACTGTGAGGTGTTTTTGGACAACCCGGCTGCCAGCTTTTCTTCATACCCTCCAACCAAAAAAACACATTCACCTGATGATTATTGAAACACAGTTGAGAACCAGTCAGACTCTGGGGAGATCTGTAAAGTTATAAAGCAAGACCACTGTTTATACTGAATTTTTTAATGGAAATACAGTGGCTTTCATAAGCATGTTATTTATAGTAATATGTAACAGCTTTATTATTGTTACTTTCAGTGATTAGTCATGTCCGACTCTTTGCAACCCCATGAATCGCAGCACGCCGGGCCTCCCTGTCCATGACCAACTCCCGGAGTTCACCCAGACTCACGTCCATCGAGTCAGTGATGCCATCCAGCCATCTCATCCTCTGTCGTTCCCTTCTCCTCCTGCCTCCAATCCCTCCCAGCATCAGAGTCTTTTCCAATGAGTCAACTCTTTGCATGAGGTGGCCAAAGTACTGGAGTTTCAGCTTTAGCATCATTCCTTCCAAAGAAATCCCAGGACTGATCTCCTTCAGAATGGACTGGTTGGATCTCCTTGCAGTCCAAGGGACTCTCAAGAGTCTTCTCCAGCACCACAGTGCAAAGGATCAATTCTTCGGCGGTCAGCCTTCTTCACAGTCCAACTCTCACATCCATACATGGCCACTGGAAAAACCATAGCCTTGACTAGACGGACCTTTGTTGGCAAAGTAATGTCTTTGTTTTTGAATATGCTATCTAGGTTGGTCATAACTTTCCTTCCAAGGAGTAAGCGTCTTTTAATTTCATGGCTGCAGTCACCATCTGCAGTGATTTTGGAGCCCAAAAAAATAAAGTCTGACACTGTTTCCACTGTTTCCCCATCTATTTCCCATGAAGTGATGGGACCGGATGCCATGATCTTTGTTTTCTGAATGTTGAGCTTTAAGCCTACTTTTTCACTCCCCACTTTCACTTTCATCAAGAGGCATTTTAGTTCCTCTTCACTTTCTGCCATAAGAGTGGTGTCATCTGCATATCTGAGGTTATTGATATTTCTCCTGGCAATCTTGATTCCAGTTCGTGTTTCTTCCAGTCCAGCGTTTCTCATGATGTACTCTGCATATAAGTTAAATAAACAGGGTGACAATATACAGCCTTGACGTACTCCTTTTCCTATTTGGAACCAGTCTGTGGTGCAATTCATGGGGTCACAAAGAGTCGGACACAACTGAGCAACTGAACTGAATGAACTGAAGATGTTTGATCTTAATTTCTAATATGGTAAATATTGACAAATGTGACCTTTATGAGCAAAAGCTCTCTGAGGCAGGTTTTACATGTATAAAGGGGCTGAGACCACAACATTTGCTCACGTGTGGGGCAAGGCACACCTGTGTGTCTCCTGTCTCATGACTGTGGACACACGGTCACAGGCAGCTGACTCTGAGGACATGGGGAGGGAAGCAAGTGTTTTCTGGAAACATGTCTACACTGCGTCACCGGGCCTGAGGGTGTGGGTGTAGAAGTGCAGGCTTAATAAAGTTGTGCAGAGGAGACATTTTGGAAGGAGTATGTTAAACAGCCACAGTTCTATTTCTGGCTGAGAGAAAAGTTCCTATATTTCTTTGTATTTAAAATATTTAGGTTGGCAGAGACTTAGACAACGAGCTTATGGTTGCCAGTGGATGGGGGGTGGGGAGGTGGGGGATAGGATAGTTTTGGAGTTTGGGATGGACATGTCCACCATGCTGGGTTTAAAGTGGATAATCAACAGGGACCTACTCTACAGCACAGGCCACTCTGCTCAGAGTTATGTGGCAGCCTGAAGGCAGGGGAGTTTGGGAGGAAATGGGCGCAGGTATACGTGAGGCTGAGTCCCTTCACGGATCACCTGAAACTCTCATGGTATTGTTAATCAGCTGTACCCCAATACAAAATTTAAAATTTAAAAAAATCAAGTAAAATACTTCAGTTGAAAACACGAGCCATATCGAAACATGACATTGCTAACTAAGCGCTGATCAGGAAAGAAAGGGCCCCTTTCCTCAGGCGGAGCGGGGCCTCAGGCCTGCAGGAATTATGCTGGGTGGACCAGGAACCGTGCCCTGGGCTTGAACCTCGGTCTGGGTCAGCCACCTCCAAGGGCTCCAGTGGGTCTTTCGCACCAGCTGCTGTGGCCGAGCACTCAGCTTTGTCAGTGTTCTACCTGGAGTGCTAACTGAAGGCTCACACATCCACCCAATCATTACTTCAGATATTTACCAAATACTGATGGACACCGTACCCATGTTGCACTGCTATGTGGGTGCTGGAAACATAGGGTCAGGAACTGACCCTATGGGGTTGGTTGGGTGGGGGGGGAAGCAGATAATAAGCAATAGATGAAGGGGTGTAATTCTAAGCATCAGAAAGGGAACCGTGACTGACGGCTGAGCGCTGCCTTGGTTGGAGTGGGCAGAAGAGGCCTCTCTCCAGGGGACCTCTGGCAGGGGGAGAGGGTGGCTGTGAGGCTCTGGGGAGAGTGTTCCAGGCTAAGGGGACAAAAGCTGGACTTGATGGGGTGGATGTACAAGCTGGAGGTCATCGGTGCTTCTGAGAGGTCAGGCTGCATGTCCGGTCAGATGCCAGCAAACAGGCCCAGCGTGGTCTGAGGTGAGCACAGGGGCCTGCAGGTCGGTGGAGAAGCGGAGCCCAGGTGCATCCCTCTGCCGCGGACGAACGGACGTGAGAGCCTTGCAACAGCAGCCTCTGCCCTGGAAGACCCCTGAGCAGGTCTCGGTTCTCCAGGGACTCTTATCTCAGCTCTTTGCCCACCAGTCAGAATGGCTAAAATAAAAACAGTGACAACACCAAATGCTGGCGGGGATGCTGGGAAAACGGACTCCTCGTCCACCGCCGGGGAGGGCGGTGCAAAGTGGAACGGCTGTTGGAGCAGAGATGAGAGTTTCTTACCCAAACGAACACGCAGCTACATACAACCCAACTCCATACTCCTGAGCATTGATCCCAAAGAAGTGAAGATACGTTCACACAGGAGCCTGCCCATGGACGCGCATAACAGCTAAGACTGGAAATGACACAGATGCCCGTTGGCAGTGCCCATGGTAAATAGATTCCTCCGCACCATGGACCACAGTAAAAAGAATGGACTATGACACAAAAGCCTGAATGATCTCAAGGGAGCTACGCTGAGTGAAAAAGCCAGTCTTGAAACAATACAGTCTTATATGGGGCATAACCTGCCTGCAGTGAAATTGCAGCAATGGAGAGATCAGCGGTGATGGGGGCTAGGGAGTGGGGGGAGGGGGAGGCTGTGGAAGGGGGCCCGGGGGCAGCTGTGAAGGGGCTGTCCCATGTTGCACTGCGCTGGGGGATCCGGGAACTTACAGGCGTGATTAAATTCATAGGGCAGAATGCCCTCTTTGTTGGTGTTCTACCTGGAGCGCTGGAGGTGGGGCGGGTGGGCGCATGAAACCGGTGAATCTGCACGGCTGGGTGTTTCGTATCAATGTCAATGTCGTGGTTAAGGTGCCACACTCCAGTCACCCAGGATGCTACCTTTGGGGGAAAGCGGGGGAAGGGTGTGGACGTGTCTCTGTATGGTTCCACAACTGCACGTGAATCTGCAGTTATCTCAAAATGAAAAGCTTGTTTGTTTGAAGACAACTAAGACAAATCAACCCTAAAGGAGGTCAAACCAGTCCATCCTAAAGGAAATCAGTCCTGAATGTTCATTGGAAGGACTGATCCTGAAGCTGAAACTCCAATACTTTGGTCATCTGATGTGAAGAACTGACTCCTTGGAAAAGACCCTGATGCTGGGAAAGATTGAAGGCAGGAGGAGAAGGGGACGACAGAGGATGAGATGGTTGGATGGCATCACCGACTCGATGGACATGGGTTTGGGTGGACTCTGGGAGTTGGTGATGGACAGGGAGGCCTGGTGTGCTGCAGTCCATGTGGTCTCGAAGAGTCGGACTTGACTGAGTGAGCTGAGCTGAAGACAAATCAGGGGATTTCACGCCATCGCCGTGGAGAGTACTCAGGCACTGTCGCCCAGAGCAGAGGAGAGCAGGACTGAAGAAGGTTATGAATCAGCCGTGGGCCCAGGGTTTCACTCAGTGGCTCTTGGCTTGTGCGGGGCTCGGGTCTCTGAACAGAAGGTGCGTCTGCTGGTCTCCCTCCTGCCCTATCACTTGGGCAGGCCTTGGGCTCCATCACTGAATGTTCCAGGCTCAGCGCTGGACAAGTCCACGTGAACCAGGACAGAGGAGGGCCGGGGAGCGTGGACACGGCCTCAGGACCTGCCCTCCAAGCCTAGGTGGCCACTTCTCCAGCCCACATCTTCATTTGTCCCCCACGTACACCTCTGCTACCACCTTCCAGAACATTCCAAAGGCCCCAGTTCCAACCTTGGTACCAAGTTGATCAAAAACTGTCTGAAACCTTCTCAGCATTGTCCTGACACCAAGGGGGAGAACTCAGACCTCCGTCCTCTTCGGTCTGCAAAGCCTGAAGTTTTCACAGAGGAAGTGAGGATTGTTCAGCAGGAACCATATTATTTTTCCTTCAAAGCCCGGTGTGGGTTTAGGAGTGAAGGGAACTCCCAAAGCACAGTATGGATCTGCCAAGCCACAAACACTTAAAAACAGATTCTAGACCTTTGCCAAACCCCCAAATTCCATGGAATCCTTTGATCCCTATTGAAGCCCTATAAAGTCAGACCACGTGTAAAGGGGCTTTCTGACCCATTTCCTAGGTTCGGTGAGTCTCGTGTGTCCGTTCAGCAAGGCAATGTGTTCTGACGGGCTTGAGGCAGCTGGTACCAACCCTGCTGATGGACCCAGCCTGCAGCTGGACCTGTGGACCACACTCTGTGACACAGGGTAGCTGCTGTCTTGGACTCCAGGTTGGCCCTGGCTTCTTGGTCTCCCTGGTGAGTGTTCAACCCTGCCTGACCTTGGTTTCCTCATCTACAGCAGAGACCACCTGCCTAGCAGGGGCTTGGAGGAAAAGTGCTGCTCTCTCTCTGCCCCTGCAGGCTTAGGTTTGAATTAAAAAATTGACTCCCTAAGCACTCAGCAGGCAAAAAATCCACCTTCAACACAGGAGACACAGGACATGTGGGGTCGATCCCTGGGCTAGGAAGATCCCCTGGAGAAGGATGTGGCAACCCACTCAAGTATTCTTGCCTGGAGAGTCCCACATACAGAGGGGCCTTGTGGGCTACCGTACACAGCATTGAAAAGAGTCAGCCATGACTGAGCAAATAAGCATTTATACAAGACCATGTAACATACCACTTGTGCCTATAACTTGCCTCTTTTCCATGAAAGTCGAAGTACTATACCCCGTTAAAACCCACCTGCAGGCTCTGTCCTCCCTGGGGTTGCCGTGGGAACCCTGTGTATGGACGAGCTTCTGGCAGGCCTTGCCGGAGAGCCCGCTGCACAGAGGCAGGGCTGAGACTTTGGCTGGTCACAGACCACCTAGGCGGCCCATTGCCAGTGAGGATGTCAGAGTTGACTGGTTACAAATGATGAATGACCGTGATCCCTGGACCTCACACCAGGCTCTGAACATCCTCCTGCCCCATAGGCCCATCTGTACATCAGTTTCCACCCACCCTCCCTGCCTTATAGAGGTTTGCATCTCTGGGACTCTTTGGTCACAGATGCAGGAAAGCCAGTCAAAGATGCACAGAGCCGGGGAGGCGGCCACAACCCAAACAATGGTCCCATTGCATCTTGGGAGGTTCTGACTGAGCCCACGGGCCAGGGCCCTACTCCCCTCCATCTCTCACCCACACAAAGAAAGAAAGAAAAGAAAGTCACTCAGTCGTGACCGACTCTTTGCAACGCCATGGACTGGAGCCTACCAGGCTCCATCCGTGGGATTTTCCAGGCAAGAGTACTGGAGTGGACTGCCATTTCCTCCTCCAGGGCATCTTCCACACAAGCATGTGTAGAAATGTCGACAGCAGCATTCAGCAGCGGGCAAAAAGTGGAAACAATGCAAATGTCCATCGGCTGATGACTGGATAAACAGAACACGGCACCCACACAAGGGAACATCATCATCATTCAATCACAGGAAGGACTTAAGTGTTGCTGCGTGCTACATGGTGGATGAACCTTGGCAACACTATTGGGGAAAGAAGCCTGGAACTAGAGTCAGTATATTATGTGATTCAACCTCTATGAAGAGTCCAAAGAGAAACCCATAGAGACAGAGGGTGGATCAGGGTTTGCTTAAGGCCAAGGAGGGTGGTAAAGGTGGGAACTTTGTGGGGTGACATGGTTTCTTTGGGGGCTGATAAAAATGGTCTACAATTAACAGTGGGGATGGTCGCACCACCCTATAAATGTACTAAAAGTCACTGAATTGTGTACTTTAAATGGGTGAATTGGGTGTGAATGGTGGCCCTGCAAAGCTCTGAACAAAAACAGAATGCTCCCTCCACGCCTGTGGGTCTGTTCGTGAGCCTCGTCAGGTCCTAGACATCACTGGAGTCCCAGCTCTGATCCTGGCTCTCCCAGGAAGCCCCGGCAGCTGAATCAGGGATCTCCCTGCTCAGCCTCTGTGGTCTCTCTCTTTGTTCGGCCCTGCACACAGTCTGCCTCCAAGGCTCAGCCTCGCCCAGGAAAGAGCAGCCGGCCTGAGAGCCCTGCCCTGTGGGGAAAGGACTGTCCCCAGCCTGAGGCAGATGCTGTGTTGACAAGATACAGCGACGTTCCCTGAAGGCCTACCTCACACCAGGTGGAGCCACGTGGTTTCGGCACCAGTTCCAGTGCTCCCAGCAGCGACTGCATAGGCCAGGAGGAAGGGCTGGTCCTCTCCTTTCTAAGATGGACCCCTTGGCCTTGGGCCTTAGGGAAGAAGGAGCCTGCAGCAATCTGGTTTTGAACCACTGGGGGGATAACATCTTGGGCTGCAGGAAAGAGCAGCTGAAGGCAGTCTCTCCTGATGGCGGGCCCAGCCCCTGCAGTCCCCTCTCCCAGAGACCCAGAGAACAGCAGCTGTGTTCATGTGAACCTCCAGAATCAGGATGCTAAAAACACCTTTGTGATAACGAGCCCCTCTGAGCTCCGGTCTGGCCCCCTGTCCCAGGAGGCATCCAAGTCAGAGGCAGGCAGGGTCTCTCCAGGTGGGGGGACAGGGCCTGCTGGCACCTAGAACAGCGGAGAACTCGATCCTCCCACTTTCTGGAGGGCGCAGGGCTGTCTGCCTGGAGCTGCCCCCGGGCGAAGGCCACGTGCGTCAGGCTGTGAGCACACCCCGCAGCGTGGGACCAGCCCCCCAGAACCCGGGCCCCAGCAGGTGACCGGGGCGGACCCCCGCCTGCAGCCAGAGGTGGGACGCCTGGGCCCGGGACCCTGGGTGCCATCTCGGAGCCCCGTCTCCTCATCAGGTGGGAGAACGCGCCCACCAGAGGAGGCCGCGTGAGCGTATTTGGAGGAAGAGCCGGAAGTGACTCAGACGGAAGGCGCCGCTCCACGTGGGCCCAGCCCCCTCCTGCCTCCTCCTCTCTCTGGCCTTCCAGTCCCTCCCCGAAGTCTCAGGACGCTTCTGATGTCAGAACCGGGTCTAGACCTGCAGCCCCCCGCCGAGGGGCAGAGCCCGCCCGGGACCCCGGCGCTCCCCTGGGTCCTGCAGAGTCAGGGTCCTGGGAATCCTCGGACCAGGCCCTCCCTGCTGCCCTTCAGGCGACACCTGACGTGGAACGCGTGGCCCTGGAGCACGTGGAAGGCGGAAAGTTGATTCTTTCGATTCCCCGCCCCCCCCACCCTTTTTTTCCTGAAAAGCAGTATTGATTTTTTTTTTCCTGCTAAATAAAAATAACCTAAAAAATGGCAGATCTGGAAAAAATATCATGCTGAAATTGTTCATGAATAGAAAAGGAGTCAGCAATAAGATATTTATGCAGATTCATACAAACATACAACTGGGAAGGAGTCGAGTTGCTCCACTGAAATGACTCTGGGGGGGAGGATTTGATGTGTTTCCTTCTTGTTTTAAGCATTCTTAAAGGTCCCCAGTTCCTTTGTTATTCACATGGATAAAGTGACATTTATATAGATTGGCACATGCGTTTATTTGGTCCCCTCAGTGGAAACCGCTCTTCCTGGTGGTCCTCTCTCCTTCTTTACTGTGGGAGACCCCGTTAGTGACCAGGCTGAGGCCATCTGTTAGCTTTAATTTTCAACCTGGGATTCCTGAAGCACATTAGTAAAATTTCAGACATACTGAAAAGTTCGGGAGATCTTTATTTTCTTATGGGAGACCATGTTTTCCTTCTGGAGGCCAAGCCAGCTCCACGACAGGTGTGCAGGGCTTATTTTGACCCCTTCCGTGGAGCGTGGGTCCTGGTTCCAGCCGCCCCAGGTTCCAGCCCCTGCTCTCACCCGCTGCAGGAGGCCACACGCTGTCCCTGATGCCAGTCTGGATTTGCCCACACACCTGCCCCAACCGGGGGTCAGCTCCGTGCTGGCCGACCGCCTAGCTCCCCATGGAGCCTACTACTTGGGACTTGCCTTTTCTGCCTCTGAACTCAGCTATGTCTTTAAACACACTCACGTGCATGCATGTGTGTTCTATCCATGAGAACTGGATATTTTTGGCTGAACAAATTTCCGCATCAGCTTTGTGCGCTGTTGTGCAAAATCTGTGTGATGTTAGTAAGTAGAAAGATAAGTGTTCTTTTCAAATGCATTATCTCTTCCTACTGTGTATTCCCTGATGCCAACAATCTGAGAGGTTAAAACAATGGTCTTACGAGGAAGCATGGTTCAGTACAAAACCCAGCAAAGGAGTGAGAAGGGCTGAGAAAGAATAAAAACAAGTAAAAGTACAACCTTCTCAGGAAATTGGGTGTTTTGACATTAGAGATCGTGGTGTATTCCAGACACCAATTTCAACATCCCACAGTGTGCTGGGCCAGGAAGATGAGTGATCCCCTACACACCCCCTGCATATTACTGGAAAGGATCATTCTTTTGAATGGCTCAGGGAAGCCGCACACTCCACTCTACCTGACCACACCTGGGAATCACCTGAGGCCAGGTGTGCTGGGCCCAGGTGTGGGTGTGAGGATACCCCTGCCCTTTCCTAGTGCTGGCCCCTGTGCTGGTCCTGTACAGAGGGGGCCATTCTCATCTCAGTGACCGTCACACTTTCACCAACAGTCCGGGCTGTGTTGGACGAGGGCTTGGGAGCCTCCACCTGTGTATAAGGAGAGCTTCTCCAAGCTCCTCCCTGCCCAGCAGGAGTTCTGATGTCAGCTCCTCAGGAAAGGAAATCTTTTCATCCTTGTTATTATGAACATGGGTATTATTATCCATAATGATACTCAGGGTGTATGCAAGGTTTTATACTCTGCATTTTCTGACTTCAAACATCACGCATTTTTCTTGTTTCCTCATAATCTTGAGAATCATAGGAGAAGCAATATAATATCCATTCCAGTCAGTGTACCATAAATTACCTAACGTTCTCCAACTGACAGGCGTCCAGAGTGCTCTGAGAGTTGGATAATTCTGCAATAAGCCTCTTCACGCATAGGCTTTTATCCATTTTTGGAATTTTCTTTCAGAACGATTTCCCAGAAATGTCACTGCGAGGTCAAATGGAACAAACAATTTTATGGTTCTTGTTAAGTGCCGCCAAATGCTTTTCTAAACAGCTTGTCTGCTTTGCCATGCCCGGGGATGTGGGGGCAGGCAGGTAGAAGGCTCTCGGGGTGGCATCAGGCTGCCCATGGCCTCCAGAGGGTCACTTCTGCAAGGGCTTTGGAGACGATCAGGAAGTGGCCTTAGCAGCCGGTCTGGGGGGATAATTCTAGCTGAGTGCAGAGCGGGCAGTCCTGGAGGTGAGAAGCCACATGTCCAATCTGGCCTGGCTCATCCTCCAGGCTGGCGAGAGGAAGAGGTCCCTGCAGGCTGGAGGAGATACAGGCTAGAAAAGCAGATTAAGCCAAGGAATAGATACCTGGCCCGATTCTAATCCACTGCTGCTGCTGCTAAGTCACTTCAGTTGTGTCCGACTCTGTGCGGCCCCATAGATGGCAACCCACCAGGCTCCCCCATCCCTGGGATTCTCCAGGCAAGAACACTGGAGTAGGTTGCCATTTCCTTCTCCAATGCATGAAAGTGAAAAGTGAGGAGTTTGTTAAAACAACCAAGGTTTCCCCCTCGACCAGTCCATCCATTCATCCCACAATCTTCAAGACCCATGGGACCCTATACGGGTATCACCAAGAAGCTACTTACTCAGATAGTCCCTTAATGGCCAGCAATAGTGACAGATTATAACCCACAGATGGACACAACAGTCCATGGGATCACACTGAAACAAGGGGAAAAATGGAATAAGGGGGAAGGAAAAGCTCTTTCCTACAGTGGCACGCACGTGAGTTAACAAACGTGGAAGGTATAGTGGGCTTAGAGAAGAACACACTGCAGCATCACTGATAGCAATTGTTCAGCCTGGAGCCTCCACTGGCTGCAGATGGCTGGTGTGGAGTTGAGAGCTGTCTTGGGCTGAGGCCTCCCAAGCAGAGAGGGGAGGTGATGGAGCCGCAGGTGAGCCTGGAGGCTGCAGCTCACCAGGTGCCTCCACACTGGCTGCACCACCCACAGCCTCACCTCTGGGTGGACCTGCCCAACTGCACCCATGGATTCAACCCTGGGGCCACCCTGCAAACACCTGCCCTATGCACTCCACCGCTGTCGAGGTCAGGGCAGGCAGAGGGGCTGAGGAACCGTTCTAGAAAAGAACAAGCCCAACCAAGCACGACATTCAATGTACGATGCGATCCTGGACTGGACCCTGGGCTGAGCAAAATGGCCACAGAGGGAAATAAAGGACAAGCTGACACAGGACTGTAAGCTCCAGGTTACTTACAAGAACTGTATTATTGCTTCATTTCCCATTAAGAATATCTTTATTTTCAGGAAATATTCAAAAATATTTAGAGGAGGGGATGTGGTGTTTGCAGCTTACCCCAAATAGTTTAGGTGAAAAGTATCTATCTGTTATCCATCCATCTCTCTATCAGTCTTTCATTGAGAATGGTAGCTCCAAATGGGGAAAATGTTTGTAACTGAAGAACCTGGGTAAAGGTTGTAAAGGAATTCTGTGTTCTACTTTTTCAAAGAAGTGATACAGATGAATTCTATATATAAAGCTTTCAGGATTTTTTAATACTTTCTTCCCATTTAAGTGGCAAGGGGTCCAGGTGAACGCCAGCTTGCAGTTGTGGAAAGGAGAGGTGAAACAGCTTACTGAGAGGGATACAGACCATACGGTGCAGAGATGGGTCATGGCTGTAATTCTGGCTCATGATGTGATGGGTCAGCAGCATGGGTTACCACTGGTCCTCCACCCAAACCAATCCCAGTGATGCAGCAAAAAGCAGAGGGAAGTTGGTGAATCTAAACAAACAAACAAAAACCTTGACAACATCTGTGTTCAAGGATGTGGAGAAAAGGGAACCCTCGTGCACTGTTGCTGGGAATGTAAGTTGGGGCAGCCGCTGTGGCAAGCAGTATGGACAATCCTCGAAAAATTAGAAGTAGAACTACCATATGATCCAGCAATTTCACTCCTGGTTATTTCTCCAAAGAAAACAGAAACGCTCATTTGAAAAGAGAGACACACTCCAATGTTTACTGAAGCATTGTTTACAACAGCCAAGACACGGAAGCAATCTAAATGTCCATCAACAGACACAAATGGATGGAGCAGATGTGGTGTTTATATGCAATGGAATACTACTCAGTCGTAAAAAAAAAAGAGTGAAATCTTGCCATCTGCAGCAATATGGAGGGATCCAAGTCAAAGACAAATATGACAAGTATGATTTTACTTATATGCATAATCTAAAAAGCAGAACAAACTAAATGAAACAAAAGCAGATTCATAGAACAAATGGTGATTGCCAGAGGGGCAGGGTAGGGGACTGCATGAAATAGGTGAGGGGAATTAAGAGGTACAAAACTCCAATTGTAAGATGCGTAAATTGTGGGGATGTAATATGGAGAGAAGGAATAGTGTCAATAACATTGTAATAACCTTGTATGAGGACAGGTGGTCCCTTGACTTATCATAGTGATCATTTCTCAGTGTATGAAAATATCAAATCACCATGTGGTATACATGAAATTACCATGATATTGTTCTATTTCAATTTTTAAAATTCCAGCACAGGCGAAGCCCTTTCTAGGTGAGCTGCATTCACCAACCATTTACTCTCCTGAGGGCATTTTCTGAGTCTGAGCAGCGGCTGGTGTTGGGGCTTGTCCTAGACAACGGGGCTGTCTTGGGGAAACATAAGTGCATGAATATTTTGAAAATCACATGGGCTAGTGTGAGAGATTAGAATCTAGAAGAGACCAAGATATGTAGCTGTTTTCTTCTGCAGATTCCTTGCTAGGTACTGTGGATGCAAGAGATGGAGTGGCTAGGCTGGAAAGGCAGTGAGGTTGCCAACCGCCTCCTTTACTAGGGAGACCCCCAGTCAGCCTTGTAACAGTCAGTGTTATGTGTCAATTCGACTGGATCCAAGGACACCCAGATAGCTGACTAAGCCTTGTTTCTGGCTGTGTCTGCCAGCTGTTTCTAGATGAGATTGGCACTGAACTTGGTGGACTCGTAACGTAGATGCTGTTTTTGGTAGTTTTAGTTGCCAAGTCATGTCTTTTGACCCCACGGACTAGCCTGCCAGGCTCCTCTGTCCGTGGGATTCTCCAGGCAAGAATACTGGAGTGGGTTGCCATTTCCTTCTCCAGGGGGGTCTTCAAAAACTAGGGATCGAACCCTGGTCTCCTGCACTGCAGATTCTTTACTGACTGAACCACCAGGGAAGCCCAATACTGTGAAGGCTTAAAAAGAATAAAAAGGTGGAGGAAGAAATCCGTCCCTTTTCTTTCTGCCTCACTGCTTGAGCTGTGAGTCAGTTTCCATGGGTCTACTCCTCATAATAAGTCTCCTTTTCTATCCTACTTGTTCTGGTCTCTGGAGAAGCCAGACTAACACAGGTATTAATCCATTAACATGGATTAATCCTAATGCTGTGGCCCAATCTTGACCCAGCTCAATTTCTAACTAGGGTCTGTGGGGGCGGGGAAGGGGGAAACCTCAGAGGAACAGTCATATCAACTGTAGACTCGGTTGTTTTGTATGCACAGCATCTGGCTGACAACCAAACTTACATAAATATGAAGTATGAAAATATGCTGCTGCTGCTAAGTCGCTTCAGTCGTGTCCGACTCTGTGCGACCCCATAGACGGCAGCCCACCAGGCTCCCCCGTCCCTGGGATTCTCCAGGCAAGAACACAGAGTGGGTTGCCATTTCCTTCTCCAATGTATGAAAGTGAAAAGTGAAAGTGAAGTCACTCAGTCGTGTCCGACTCTTCGAGATCCCACGGACTGCAGCCTACCAGGCTCCTCCGTCCATGGGATTTTCCAGGCAAGAGTACTGGAGTGGGGTGCCATTGCCTTCTCCAATGAAAATATGAGTCATTGCTAAAAAGCAGACAATAAAAGTAGACCAATAGATGATTCAGATACTAGTGTTAGCTCTAGGACTTAACGTTAACAATTACAAATCTGTCAAAGACAGCATGGGAAAGATGCACTCAGTGGCTGAAAAGAAGGACGTTTTCCAAAAAAGATTAGAATCTATAAAAAAAAAATCAGCTAGACGTTGCAAGTGAAAAGCATAGTATCTAAAATTAAAAACTCAGTGAATAAATTTGTCAGCAGACAGGGCACAGCAGAAGACAAGATGAGTGAACAGAAAGGAAAGACTAGAAAGAACAGACCCGAATCCAAGTCAACCGTACTAACTTACTTCTATTTGGAGTCTCAGGGGAGGGGTGGGGGAGGGTGAAGCAGAAGTAGTATTTGAAGAGTTCATGGCTGAGATTTTTCAAGACTGACCTCAGACTTCAGTCCACTGATTCCAGAAGCTTCATGGAGCCCCACTCAGTCTGTGTGAGAAGAGAAGGCATCTTAGGGCTTGTGGGGCTGGTGGATTAAATCAAGGACTCAACTACACTCTCACTGGGGTGAAGAACAGTGCAAAACTGGTCCTTCCGGACTTTCCAACCACTGAGCATTCCTTTCTCTCTGCTCAGGTGTTAGGTCATCACAGTGCGGAGGCAGTTCTAGAACAAGCCAGTGCCAAGGAGGGGGTGTGACGTCTGGCACCAGACACTTTCCACCCTGAGATGCAACCTCCTTCCTCCCCACGAAGTCTTCGGAAGCGGACCTGGCATGACTTTATCCTCTCCCCTCAGATACCCGTTCCCAGAGAAGATAGAGAAGATCCCAGGAATGCATAACCTCCCAGCAAAAGTAACAAGACTTCTTAGGAATATGACTGCTGTAAAGAGAAAGACAACAGAATGAGGAAGAAACGCATTCCAGATGAAGCAGGATCAATGGAACAAGAATTCCATTTACTCCATTAAAGCAGAACAGGAAGTTTTGAAAAGCCTGTTCGATCTCTTCTAAGAAATAAGACAGGGGGTGGAGAGTATTGCGAAGATGAAAGAGCAAGTAATTATGTAGAAAAGAAAAAACAAGGGAGTATTTATTTATTTAAAAATATCAGTAGCTAGGTTTAATGTGAAAATTAATTTAACTTGATGATAGTAAATGAAAACACCAGTCTTAGGAATCGTCTAAAAGAAACAAGGAAGATAGGAAAAGGATTTTTCCTAGCAGAAATTCAAGTGATACAGAACACTGAAGAATTAACTTTCCAAATGTTTGGGTCCCAGAGAAGATAAAACAATAAGAATGAAGGAGACAAATTTGAACAACTCTTGACCAAGAATTTCTCAGATTTGAGGAATATGTACAATCTTAGTAAGCAGGGGAGAGAGCCAGCCACACCTCAAGACACCGTAGAGAAACTTATGATTATAAAGGAGATGAAATGATAAAACTTCCAAAGGGGGAAAAAAACAGTAATTTTTAAAGGCACACCAATCAGATTGACACCATATTGATCAATGACAAATGCAATAAGAATGCAATAAGATGTAGAGTGAAAGAGGTCCATGTCAAAAGACCACAATCTTTAAACTTATAGTTTTATACCCAGCTAAGTTATTATGTATGCTTTGGCAAAATAAGGATATTTTCAGATGCCTAAGGAAGCCTTGGGGCTTCCCTGGTGGCTCAGTGGTAAAGAATCCACCAGCCAGTGCAGGAGACTCAGGTTCAATGCCTGGGTTGGGAAGATCCCCTAGAGAAGGAAATGGCAACCCACTCAAGTATTCTTGCCCAGGAAATCCCATGGACAGTGGGGCCTGGCAGGCTATAGTCCATGGGGTCACAAAAGAGTTGGACACGACTGAGTGAACTAAACAACAAAAACAAAGGAAACCTCAGAAATTTTATTTTACAAAGACTGGGAGACATTTTTTTTTAATTCCTTCAGTGAGGAAAAAAAAAAGAACTCTTGAAATGTAAGAAGTCTCAGTGGCAAATCACTTATTAAAGCAAGGACTAGACAAAACTCTAGATGAATACCCACATGCTATGGAGGAGGGTATAGGAGAGTCAGAGAAGACATAGATACTGATAAATTTAAGAACTGATAAGGAGAATAAGCAGGGCTTCCCTGGTGGCTCAGATGATAAAGAATCTGTCTGCAATTCAGGAGACCCAGGTTCAATCCCTGGGTTGGGAAGATCCCCTGGAGAAAGGAATGGCTACCCACTCCAGGGTTCTTGTGTGGAGAATTCCATGGACAGAGGAGCCTGGTGGGCTACAGTCCATGGGGTCGCAGACAGTCGAATATGACTGAGTGACACTTTCTCTTCACTTTCAAGGAGAATAAGCATTATTATTAAAAAGAATAAGCAACTGGGAGTTTAAATTGACTATTATTATTGCTTATTCTTGTTAATTATTCTTCCCAATCCCTCTCCCCCAACCCAAAACCCTGTTACAAGTTAAGTGCTGATCAGTAAGGAATTGACTTCTGTAAAGGATTCCACGGAACTCATCTCTGAGGAGGGCCCGAGGCTCGGGTAAGAAGAGGCTGCCTGTAGACCCAAGAAGAGGGCTTTTGTGGGCCACTGGGGCTCAGTCCCTGTGTGACAACTGGACTGCAAGGCAGCTGAGGGAGGCAGCACCCTGGCCGTGCCCTGAGGCTCCCGGGACCTCTGGCTCCGAGCTGCAGACGGGTGCCAAGTCCTCCTACTGGCAGGAGATGCAGGCTGAGCTGGCCTGGGCCTGAGATGCCAGCCAGGTCTGCACCATCTGACTTCCACTGAGTATCTGGGAGGTGAGTGGCTGTGACAGCCGCACATTACCCGGACAATTAGGCCGTCCTGTCCTGAAGGGACCTAACAGGCTGATGGGGGACACAGATGTGCAGACATATTTCAGACACACGCCGTGGTTAAAAGCGCAGGCTTAGGTTTCAGGAAGACTCAGGATAAAGCTCCTGACTCACCACTATGTAGCTCTAGGCAAACTCAGTTTTCTCCCTGGAACCTCAGCTTCCACACCTGCAAAACGGGGATGAAATCAAGAGTACCAAGCGAGAAGAGCTCTCCATAGGATCTGAACTGATGTATAGAGAGCGCTCAGCCCAGAACCTTCAGCTAGGAGGTTATTACCTGGTTGCAACTTGTACATTAAAATAGTGACTCTTGAGAAAGAGGGAGCATCTGTCGTGCACAGCTTTGAGAACTGTATTCAGTCTATTTATTGCTGTGTAGTTTACAGTCAGCTAAATCTTTAGACAGCATCACCAACTCAATGGACATGAATCTGAGCAAACTGTAGGAGGCAGAGAAGGACAGGGAAGCCTGGCGTGCTGCAGTCCACGGGGTAGAAGTCAGACACAACATAGCGACTGGACAACAACATCTTTGCAGCAGGGGTGGCCCTGGAGGCGACCCAGCAGGGTAAGGGGAAGGGGCATGCAGGGCCTTGGGATGGATGAGGACATGACCTGCAGGATGGAGGTCAAGTTGAAATAAGACAGAGCTGGCCCATCTGGCCTGGGGAGCCCAGAGCTTCCAAGAAGAGTCTTCCATCTTGACCAGGGGCCTTGGGAGGGAACAACCCTGCTCACAGCGGGGTGGGCAACACAGACCAGGTCCAGGGCCAGTTCTGAGAGGGTTCAGGTACCACTGGGGGAGCATGGAGGTGGCTGGGCCTTAAGCAGAGAAAGGCATGGCCTGGTGGTCTGAAGGAGTGTGCTGGTGCAGACTTGAAGATGGGAGACAGAAATCTGGGTGAGAAGACAAGCGGGCTGAGCCCGAGAGTGGCCGTGGCTTAGGACGGGGCCACGTGGGTTGCCACATTCAGTGATCAACCATGGTGGGAGGAGCGAGAGAGGAGAGACGCCTGAGGCCTGGGTCTTGGCCTGGGCGGCCCCTTCTGCCTCCTGGACCCAGAGCACCCAGGGTCTGCGACACTCCTCTCGCCAATGCCAGGACAAAGCTGAAGAGATGAGCCATCCATGAAGCTCACAGCCAGGCTTGTCAATGCCTGCAAGCGCTCCACATCTTATTATACAAGTGCACGAAGAGCCATTTGCATAGTTCTGACTTTTCATTGCTCGAAAATAGACAAGAATCACTACCCAACAGTTGCTATAGATATGCTCTTACCAGTACTAGATTTTATTTTTAAAAATAATTGGCTTTATTGTGCTAGAAATAGTCACTGTACATATTTTATGCATTTTTAAAGTTGGCTTGCTTTGACTTCCATGGACCTGATAAATAAAATTAATTCTGTGTCTCACAATGAACGAAGTTAATTTGTTACGCAAGTAATTGAAAGACTATTTTGTGCTTAATTGCCTAGTGCTCTTGCTAAGTGGTACCTCTGTCCCCAACCCCGGAGGCCCCGGAGGATGGAGCCCGAGGGTGACTGTGGGTATCACGTCTCCAGGCCCAAGGCGGTTAACTGGGCCCACAGGAGGCACGTGGCCACCCAGAGAGACACACAGGGCTGTGGGTCTGCATAGATGGGGCCTCTGATATGTTCTATCTCCCCAGGGGGACACGGGAGAGCTGCCAGTTCTTTAGATCAGAAGTCTCAGCCTGAGATGCTGGTGCAGCCGGCGCGGACACAGGTGTGGGGGCCACCCCAGGGAGGACACAGGGTGCCCAGGGGCCTAAGACTGGAGACGCTGGGCCACCGTGCGCGCAGTACATAGTTTTGGTCATGATCGACTCTCTGTGACCCCAGGGACTGCAGCCCACCAGGCGCCTCTGTCCATGGGATTTTCCAGAGAAGAATACTGGAATGGGTTGCCATTTCCTCCTCCACAGGATCTTCCTGACCTGGGAACTGAACCTGCCTCTCTTTACATCTTCTGCATTGGCAGGTGGGTTCTTTACCACTAGCACCACCTGGGAAGTCCTGGGTGACTCAGTCCACAAGCTGCCCCGTGGCCACACCTGTTGGAATGACGGGCCTGGTGTCAGGCCTGTGTGCTCAGATGGGGACTTACTGGGACCCAAGCGGCCAGGCCAGGAGGGAGGAGGAGAACGCTGGGGTCAGTGGGATAGGACAGAGGCAGACCTCCTCCCCCGTGAGCCTGGAGGCTGTGGGGCTCCAGGAGGCTGATTGGGCTGGAAGCACAGTGGGTGTCAGGGAGGCCGGGCAGTGGAATAGAGTCTGGTCTGTGATCCCGAGGTCCTCCCCACCCAGGAAGAGCCCAGCAGGGACTGTGGAGGCAGGAGCAGGTTTGCTGTACCCCCCACCCCGGATCTGGCTCTGCGAAGAGCAGCTCAGGGCCCGGCTCCGGGCTGCCCGTGCAGCACTGAAGCCTGGAGGTACAGGGGCGAGGGCTCCCTGGAAGAGGTGTGGTGATCTGGGACACCATTGCTCCCTGGTGTAGACAGGGAAAGAGCAGAGGGGCCCAGTGCATCCTGGGAGGATGAAAAGAGAGTGTGCACAGGAGAGACTGGTGTCGGGAACCACCTGGTCCCCGGGGATGGGATCTGACAAGATGGAGGTGGGTGGAGTCTTTAGCGCCAAGCCTGGCCTTGTTGACAAGCAGCCCCATTAGAGCAAATATTTTCCCTTGGTGGACACACTGCAGCATGCTTCCAGGCACAAATGCACAAAAGACAACTTTCCAAAGCTGCTGCATTCGGAGTAGAAGGTCTTCTCCTATCCAGGGCACGGAGGCGCGGGCTGATATGTGCCCACCAGCCCTGCCATGGCCCCTTCTCCTGTTTCTCTTCACTGGCTTCAGTGGGGAGTCACCACTTTATTGGTCAATAACTTCTGAAATTTTAGTTTTGTAAAAAAAAAAAAAGTCAGATAGTTTTCTTCCCTGTGGGTGTGGGGAGGTATGTATATGTGTGAGTACACAAGGGGTGTGCAGGGGGGACACGCATGGGGGGGCATTCGTGGCAGTGAGAAGCGTTGGAGCTGATGATGCCTCCTCTGAAGACGACGGCTCAGTCAGCCTCTGACCCCCGGGGAGGAGCAAGGGATGTGCGGGAGGCGTAGGGGGGTGCTCTGTGCTGCTGGCTCCTCCCGGGACACTGAGTCTGTGATCTGCATCTACTCAACAGTTTCCAGGCCCAGAAGCAGTTTTTGAATGAAACAGGCAAAATTTAATTGGAGATGACTGTTTCTAAAAGCTTCTTGCAGCAAGATGGCATTCATCACATCCATGGGATTAAGGGACGGGCGACCTTGGGGGGTCTCACGCCTGGATCGAAGGCACGTAGGGCTGATCACTTGTCACTCTGCCTGCCGCTCGAGCTGGGCATCATAGTGAAGTCCACCACAGGTCAAGGGACCACTGCCTGTCACGCCCTGGCCCCACCCACAGCGTCCTCAGTGAATGCGTGAATGAATAAATGAACACATGGAGCTCATGGGAAGCTCCCTGCCCGCACACGTCACCCAGGCCAAGACCCCCACCTTGCTCCTTCTTCTGGGGGAGCCACGGGCCCTCCGGGGGGTGCCCTGGCCCAGCAGCGGTTCTCACCCCTGTAAGCTTCAGGACTCAGAATTAGCAAGGACCCCAAGGACTCTTGGTGTGCAGTTATATATTGTTATTCACCTTACCTCAAAGTAACACCGAGAATTTTTAGAATATCTATTAATTCATCTAGAAATAATAATAATCCCACTACATGTTAACATATTTCTATGAATAAAATAGCATATTTCTGCTGCCAAAAAAATAAATAATTTAGTGGGAAGAATGGCTTTGTTTTAACTTTTATGATTCTTTTCCACATCTGGTCTAGAGGAAAATACACTGTCTATCTGCTTTCAAGCTCCAGCTGCTTCGAGGTGTCACATTGGTTGAACCGCATGAAGGCAGTCTGGCCTCACACAGGTGTGTCGTTTGCAGAGTGTTGGGTGGCTTTTCCAGGTAATCGTGTGCATTCTGCTTTGATGCTACACCGAAATTTGATGAGTGGCAATTTCTTTTTTTTTAGTTTATTTTAATTGGAGGGTAATTAGTTTACAATAGTGTGATGGTGGAATCTGAAACCTTACCAGGACTTAATGACGTGAACTCCATGTGCTCAGTTACATTAAATTCAAGGGCCAATCTCACTTCAAGTGGATCTTTTACCAAAGCTTGATTTGCCGATGTGACAGTGGGCCGCCGTTTCTTAGAAAGAGTGGAAGCTGTTTCTTCACTGAGTTATGCAGATTTCCTGAACGCTGAAACATTTCCTCATTCAACATTTAGCAAATCTCATTCATTAATACCACCATCAATTTATCAGAACAGTGCTGGAGACCGGTCAAGCTCATGGTGCAGACAGAAGCTTTCCAAAATTCTAACTTTCATCACTGACAGTGAGAGGACGGCCCAGGTCGTCTCTCGCGTATGTCTCTGCAGGACACGTATTTGGGACTGACCAGGGTCCCTCAGCATCACTGACACAGAGACCTCCGGACGTCCGTCCTCCCCGGAAGCCCCTCCCACAGAGGACCCGCGTCCCGCGGCAGAGCTCTGGCCCTGAGTCCAGCGCCCACTGGCTGGGCCCCGCGTGCCCCCTCCAGCTGACGTGGACCCCAGTGCCCGCTCCCGGAATCTGGGGAGGGCGTCACCCGCACAGCCGAGCAGAGTGGGCACGTGTGTTCCCGCAGGAGTTGATGCTTTGTTTTTAGTAAACATCTGACAGTTTGATTTTGAAAAATTCTGAGAATGAAAGGCTCAAAAACATGTTCTAAGAAATGGCTGCAAGCACAGGGACGTTTTCATGGCGTCTGGCGCGCGCTGCCGCGTGTGAAAAAAGAAATCGGTCCCCGCAGCCGGCGCAGGTGGGCGTGGCCTGGGGGGTCCACCCGGAGCGGGCTCCTGCTCCCGGGGGCAGGGCTCTTCTCTTCTCTTCTGTCTGCTCGGTGCCCCTCTGCTGCGAAAGACACGCGGACACACGGCGTGTCTGGCCTGCACGTGGGCCTGGGCGATGCTGTTTGTCACCCGCCAGCGTCCTCCTCACGACAGCTTCCCCGCGAGCAGGAGGTAAGGAAGGCTCCCGGGGCCCACTTGCATGCCCGCTACCCACCCCAGCCCTCCTTCACCTCCGAGGCACGCCTGCAGGTGCCGAGGTCCGCGGAAGAGCGACCTCGTCTACTGGATTGTAGATGGCCGGAGAAACCTGAGTCCCTCCGCCTCCCAGTGGTCTCGCAGCCCCATCGGTTAGCCCAGACCCCTTCATACCTGCGGCCACCTGTGAGTGGCTGGAGGAGTGATGGGGGGCTCAGGGGTCTTCCCAGGCCACTCCTTTCAGGAAGAGGCCCATCTAGAAAGTTCCTCCATGTCAGGACACGCACTTCAGCATGTGTTGCCTCTTCCCAGAGTGCACAAGAGGCTGAGGTGGACGTTTGAAGGGCAGCTTTAGGCAAAGCCAATGTCCCCAGGACTCCAAGGCCCTGGTGTCGGACGGGAAATGGCACGCTTCTTTGCCATCTGCTGCCTGCTGCCTGCTGCCTCGACTACTCCACAGGCCATCGAAGAGCTTGGGGTGGGGGGGGGGGGCTTCCCCATCCCAGGAAGCCCTGTTTTCCCCCAGGCATGAAAAGGCCAAAGAGCAAGTCATCTGTGCCCAAAAATCAGGAAACTTGAGACACCGCTAATGAGAGGTGGGGGTTTCTGCTTTGTCCCATCCAAATTGCTGAGGAGCTTCAGACTTTCTGAACCACCGTGTTTAGCAAAATTCTGTCCATATTTGAGGGGTGTGTGTGGTTATGTGTGCAGATGTGTAGATGTGTGAGCAGGTGTATGTGTGTGTATGAGCATGTGTGTGCACACATGCGATGTGGGGTGTGCATGTGTGTGGGCATGCGTGGAAGGCTGGAGTACAGCGACTCTGTCCCGTCTTGTCTTCTCCACCTACAGGGTTTAAAGACGTTACTTAAGCACACGGCCTGTGTCAACGTGCAGCTGTGGGCAGGGTGTGCACTCTGACACCTCGTGATCAGACTTTTCCTGGGCCAGGAAACCACCTCGGTCCCACAGCCTCCCAGGGGCCTCTTCCCGGACAGGTTTGGTGGGAAGAGATTTCAACTCAACAGATACCCAAGTGCTGGAAAACACCCAAGCCCATGGGTTCCCCAGGCGCTCTCGCTGGAACCCACACATGCTTCCCCCTGTTCTGTTTCTCCTGATGGGCAGGGTGACGTGAGGGCCCAGGATCCGAGGGACGAGAACATACAGCTCCGCCCGCCTCCCTCACTGCCCACCAGCCCTGCAGGAGCCGTGCCCAGAGCAGCCCCAGAGCTGGGCACGTCTTCTTCGGAAGCACATGCGAAAACAGAGATACCCAGCCGGGCTTGGCTGCCAGCAATGCCCGGGAAGCAGGCCCATTTCCTACAGAGAGGATAACAGTGATCCTGCTGACAGGGTGGGAGGAGGACCATTTGGGTCTTAACAACCTGGCAACAATACAGTTATTTTCTTTAAGATGAAGGGTCCTGAGCAGCAATTGACAGTGCTGTTTTTGGAACCTACAAGCTATTTTTACTGTCCCCAAAAGGAGATGGAGATTCTCTCTCTGAACAAACGCCGCTTCTCTGTTTCCACGGACCTCTGTGGATGGATAATTGGGTTTAAATTCATTTTTCTGCACTCCCCAAGACCCCACCCACGGGGAGGAGGAGCCTCCTTGGCCACAATCAGGGAATACAGAGGATCAGGTTGGTACCCCTGGCTCCTCCTCAGCACCTCACGGCTGACTTCCCCATCTGCGCAGTGGGAACCCCAGCAAGCACCTGCTGGAAGGTGGCAGCAAGAATTCACCGAGCCAGACGATGCTTCCTTAGCGGTGCAGGCTCCCTAGAGCTGGGTCTAGTGCCTGCCTGCTGGTGTGGACTGGGGGCCACTGTCACAAAAAACGGGCTTCAAAAGTTAATTAATAAAATTCTCCCGATGTCAGTTTTTTCCTTCCACCTATAAACTCGTCTCATGTCTTCCCGTAGCTCCCACTGCAGCTCAGCTCACCAGCCCCCAGAGATGGCAACTGCCAACCAAAATGGCAGCCTGGAGAAGCCCCCGCTGGGCACTACTCACTGCTTCCAAGTGTGGGGACCATCATGGGCAAAAGGACCTCTCTGTGACAAAGAGGCCCTGGTGAGCTGGAGGGGGTTTGTGTAGGACATAAGCCATCAGATGACATGCACCCCTTGGGCTGCTTGCCTCCTACATCTGCTGCCCAAAACTAGGGGGGACCACACTCATTGGTGGACTCCCCAAACCTGGGGTGGGAGGCACCATGTGCACACGGAGCTGAAGCCTCAGGGGAGCAGTGGGATCCCCCCACCTCCCGTGCGGTTAGGAGCAGGGTGCGGGTGGGTTGTGTGTGTGTGTGCACATGGGAGGAGCATGTGTGTACATACATGTGTGTACACACATGTTTGTGGGCACATGCATGCATCTGTGCACATGTGTGTGCACGTGTGTGTGTGTGGCGGGGCCTGGCTTTGGTGGGAAGGGGAGAATGACTTCAAACACACACCAAAGATGCCTCCTCCAACAGTTTGGCACATCTGAGCAGGGCCGGAGAATGGAACAGATGGAGCCAAGACAGGCCATCTCCATGCGGGGTGGGCCGGGCTTCAGGGCGCAGTCCTGTCGACCCAGGGCGCCGCTCTCCTGGCGGGAGCAGAGCCTCACTGGGGGAGCCACTTGGCTGTCCTTCAAAGAAAGACTTTTCCCACCCCAGGCAAGCCTGGGAACCGAGGGAGGAAAAGAGTGGGGAGTAGGAGGGAGGGACCCGACCACAGAATCTGGTTAGAGAGAGAAAATAGGCAGGGCGGGGCCCAACAAAGCCAGCACCTGGCGGCCCGGAGCCCCGGCTCTGTGCCGGGTGAGCAGAGACCAACCAGCCGCGTGGTTCCTGTCCTAGAAGTTCCTCCAGCCCTACCCCGATCACACCGGCCTAGGACAGTGCAGACTGGCCTGCACCGCACACCCACGTGTCCCAGGGAGGCAGGTCAGACGGCTTCCAGGGGAGGGAGGCGGGAGCAGGGTCTTGGAGGGCCACGGACGGGAGACATGCAGAAATGTTGGTGGGGATGGAGGAGAAGCCTCTGGAGCCCTGGAGGAGGCTCATCTGACCTGCCAAGTTCAGTTCACACCACAGAGAGGAAACGGGGTAAAAGCCAGACTGAGGTTCGCTCTGGACCCTTTGCTGCCTGAGGGCCCTCAAGAAATCAGAGAATCTTACGTCCATATCAGAGAATTAAAATGCTTGGCTTCTTTAGCCCTCATTTGATGCCATTTGCATGTAAAGCATAAACCACAGATCAAAACATGGTGATTATCCCTCATTCCACGGCTCCTCCCTGACGTCTTAGGGTAATTGCATCAGCTCGGGTTAAAATCTCCCTGTCCTGCACTCCCAGGGCTCAGTGTGTCTTCGAAAGCTTGGTCTACATGTTTGCTGGGATTGAAGCCCCAGGGCGCCACGTGGAGGCACTTGGAGCAGAGAGTGGAGAAGGGGTGAATCCACCTGGTCCTGCTGGAGACACGTGGGGCACCCAACGCCCAGCCTCCGGCTCTGGCCTCGGCTACCGCCAGCTTCTGCATCTGCTGCTGGGCTCTGGGTGAGGGAATCCACATGACTCATATTTCGAGTGGACAGAGGAGCAGCAGACACAGGCATCCACGCTAGGAACCCCAGCTGACGATGGTGGCAAGACCCAGACATATGAACATCTGAGGGGCTTTCTCTCAATACTGCCTTCTGCAGGACCACGCAAGGGGCACCTGCCTCCTGCCTGGGAATTTCCTGGGTGGGCAGCTCTGCAGATGGGGGAGTCTCCCCAGGGTCTGCTCCAGGTGGGGGGAGTGGTCTTGCATCTGTTGGAAGAAGCAGAAGAAAGCACGTCCAGTGGGGATAGAGGAGCTGTCCGCCCAGCAGTGGGGAGCGCGGTCAGTAGGGAAACATGGGAAGTGGGGGCAGGGGCAACCAGAGGCAAACCCCCAAATCACAGGGGTTGGCCCAGGTGGGGCCGTACCCAGCCTCTGGGGAGGGGCAGGGACCCCTGAGGACTTACAGGATGCTGCCAGGGGAGGAGAGGGAAGAATCGTGAAAAGAACCTTGAGTCACGTGGGGCCTCAGCAGCCATGGAAGGGGAAGGGGTTCAGGGGAAGAGACTGGGGCACAAAACTCTCGGCAGGTCTGAACAGGATCCTGGGGCGGGGCAGGAGGCATTGCTGTCGGGCGCAGTAGGGCTTGACGTCAGGGATCCTGGCGGGACTCCCACAGAGATGGCCCAGAAAGATGAGGTCAGACTGGGTGGTATTTTGGGTGAATGGTAAGGTGGCCCAGATCCAGACAGGAGGAGAGATGAGGAGGACGCTGAGAGGACCGAAGTGGCTTTAAGACTCTGGCCAGGGCCAGAACTGCCAGAGGGAAGAAGGCAGTGGTGTCTGGATGGAGACCCAAGAAGGTCTGGAGAGAAGGAGAAGGAAGAGCCAGGTGTGGGGAGAAGGCCATTGGTCAGCCCAAAAAGCAAGGTTCGCATAAAAACAA
The DNA here is from genome assembly GCF_029407905.1 of Bubalus kerabau. Lineage (NCBI taxonomy): Eukaryota > Metazoa > Chordata > Mammalia > Artiodactyla > Bovidae > Bubalus > Bubalus kerabau. Next base: position 119,349,150 of record NC_073629.1, on the reverse strand, counting down.
GAATAATGATAATAAAAATATAAGATGCTTCCCAGGTGGCTCAGGGATAAAGAATTCGCCTGCCAGTGCAGGAGATGTAGAAGATATGAATTCGATCCCTGGGTGGGAAGACCCCCTAGAGGAGGAAATGGCAACCCACTCCAGTATTCTTGCTGGGAGAATCCCATGGATAGAGGAGCCTGGCGGGCTACAGTCCATGGGGTCACAAAGAGTCAGACACAGCTGAGTAAGCACAATCAAGAAGCAGTCAAATAAATGCAAGAGACTGAGGAGAGATGGAGACAGTGAAATAGAGGCCAGGCTGCAGATGAGGGTCTGGTGCCCAGCGATGAGCAAAGAGCGTGAGAGGGGAGAGTGGGCAGGAGCCCCACGGAGAGGCGTTACGCACGGGCAGAGGGACAGGGCAGCCGGAGCTAGGACGGCTCATCAGCACTGCCCCTCACTGGCCCGTGTCCAGCCCGTATCCAGCCCGTATCCCCCTGCCTCGAGCTGATGCTGCTACAGAGGGTCTGGTGGTTCCAGGGCCTGCTCCCACACACCCACCGCTGGGCCGACAGCCCTCCCCTGGAGGAGACCCAGGGCGGCATCCCCTTGTCCATCACACTCTACAAACAAGCCCTCCTGCCAGAGAACCCCACTCACGCCCCTGAACAGGCACCGCAGCAGCTGTTTGAGCCCGGCCACAAAGGTATGCAACGAGGTCTTTTTCCACTGGACGTGACTCAGCTCTGATGTGTCCAGTCTGTGGCCCTTTACTGAGAGCGCCAGGGCCTCCGCACGCCGTCCATCCCGCCAGGGGGCGGAGAGACAGGCTGGGTTACAAGGAGACACAGGCTGGGTTAGAAGCCTGGAAGGCGGTACATGGTGTAGAGAATGTGGCCCCCAGAATCAGACCACCTGAAGCCCCAGAGCGGAGCCCACATCCAGTCCACAGGGCTGTGACTCCGGGCAGCTTGCTCAGCCCCTGCCTCTGTCTCCTCAAATATCAAGGGTAAATAATCAGGGTTCTTCTTCTCAGGGTTAAGGATAATCAGGCAAAGCATTCAGAACCATGTCTGGGTCATAATGACAAGTCTTTAATTGCAGTTATTTTTGGAAGAAATAAAACAGCTGGCTGTTGGTGCAGCTAGGTGGAGAGAGACGGTGGCGATCATAGCCAGCAGGAGAGATAGATGTGGAGTTACACCAATAAGTCTGGGAAGCAGAAGAGGTCACATGAGCCCGTCACACCCCCAGCCCCCTGGGAAGGGGAGAACCAAGGACGCTCAGAGCAAGGCAGGAAGGCGTGCTCAGGAGTAAGCTGAGAATGGGACAGCTGGTTCCTAAAGACTGCACTCAGCAGCCCTGAAAGAAGGGTGGCCCTGCCCCAGCCACCCTGTGCATGTTCCGCAGCATTTTTAGAAGACGCTACTGAAAGAAATGGTCCCCTTCCAACCTAAGCACCAGTCAAAGATGCACACATGTCCTTCACAGAAAAATATAGGAAACAGCATTGTCATCAAGGGGTGAGAGAAAAGACACTTTCAAAGGAGAATAAAAACACTTCAAGTAAAAAAATTCCCCCTGATGACAAAGGAAAGTTAAAACACAGTTTCCTGAAAACAAAAACTGAAGGCAGAGATCCAGAACACATAGATGCCAAGAGATTAAAAAAAAATAATAATAATAATAAGGTGCTAGAGTTCGGATAAGGAAATGTAAGAGAAATTTTAAGATATACAGAAATAAAAGTCACAATATAAATAGAAAAAATGAATAGATATTGCTAAAAAATGAATAACTTGAAAGATCAAAATGCAACTGAAGAAAAGAGTATTAACGTGATTAGAGAGAAAATAAAAGATCTGGAAGAAAGACAAAAAAGGGATAATATACTCAAACTTGGTGGTCCCCCCAAAAGAGAACAGGACAGATAGAACAAAAAAAAAAAATTGCGAAGATACAATAGAAGAAAACTTAAAAGAAGACCTGACTCTGCTCATTGAAGGGACGTACTGTGTCCCAAGAAAAGTTTAAACAGAGCAATCACGTTCTAGCCGAATGACTAGATTTCAAGAATAAACCACCCCGTGAGCATCCGGGAAAGAAGACGTTGAATTGCCACCACAGGAGAAGCCAGACTGGCCATCAATTTTCTCCATCTGCAGAATATCCCCTGGACAAAAAGCATATAGATGTCTTGGAACACGCAAGAATGCAGGGCATGGCAGCCCCAAGCTCTCTTTGAAAACAAAGGCTGAAATCCAGTCAGCGAGAGATGAAGGAGGACGTCATCAAAGCTCTGATTGTATCCTAAATACAAATTCAGAGCTATAGCTAAACTACTGTGCAAATTTCAATTACAGAACAGAATTGAGTCTATCAATTTCCTGGTGAAAAAATAATACAGCAATAAAATCAGGAGGTGGTGGAGGAAATAAATACTTAAACTGGTTGATGAAGTACTAGAAATTTTAGTCTTTCATAAAAATGTTTAAAGATAATCTCAAAAAATTAAAAATATATATTAAAAAAAAAAACCTTAAACTAGGAGGTTGAAGAGAGGAAGGAGAGTTAGGAAAAAGGATAAAAAAAGTAAGTGCCATGGGGCTGGGAGAGATTAGAGTTGTCCAACAAACAGAGGTTTTACTGTATTAATAAAAGCTGTAAGTAACTGCTAGGCCACAGACAGGCCATAAACGCCCAAATCACGTGCACATACGTGTAAAAATACACACGCGAGTGGTGTGAGTCATATAGTCATTCTTAAAGAATCTTTAAAAAGGCAAAATGACAAAACCAGGAAAAAATGGTCATATTAAATATAAATAGATAAAACTCATCTATTAATAGGAATAAAAGATTCTAAGCCCAAACCCTGAAATGTACAGAATGTGCTGCTACCAGACACGGGGGTCGTGCGAAGGAGCTTGGGGTGGGCTGAGGGGAGAGAAAAAGGATTATGAGAAAAGCAACATAAAAAAAAAAAAAAAAAAAACAGAAGACAGCAATCCAAAATAAAAATCTGTCAAATTTCTTCCGTGCCACATAATACAATATTAAAATGCTTAAAGCAGAAACTGTAAGAAACGCAAGGGTAAAACTGCCTGTCCTCCCAGGAACACGTCACTCTGATGCTGGCCGAACTCTTCCAGAGGAGAGGTGGAAAAGTAAAGCTGCAGATACTTTTTATTGTCAGCATAATAGCAGCACACAAAGATGACTGAATGCAGACAGGCTTCAACACAGTCTCCTTCAGACACGTTAATGTAAAAATAATAAACACATGGAATGGAGCAGAGCATGAAAGGCATAACACACGACAGTCAGGGCTCAGTCGAAGAGCTTTGATTGATGTAAGAAAATCTATTACATCACCCACCAAATGAGTAAGCATTGGAGGAAACCCATATGGCGAGCCCATTGGAGGAAACCCAAACTCCTCCATTGGAGGAGCCCCTTAGGTTTCTTAGCTAGGCTTTTTATTTTGTGATATTTATAGATTCACATCCAGTTGTAAGAAATAATACAAAGAGACCCCCTGACCCTTGCTAGCCAACGGCAGCAGCTTGGACCACTACAGCACAGCATCACGGTGAGGGTGCTGACAGCCGTGGCACCTGCCCGTCAGCTCAGGGTGCCCCGAGAGGCACGCCCCTCCCCTCCCCCGTCCCATCCCCTCTGCTCAGTCCAGTTCAGTCACTCAGTCGTGTCCCACTCCTTGTGGCCCCTTGAATCGCAGCATGCCAGGCCTCCCTGTCCATCACCAACTCCCGGAGTTCACTCAAACTCACGTGCATCGAGTCAGTGATGCCATCCAGCCATCTCATCCTCTGTGGTCCCCTTCTCCTCCTGCCCCCAATCCCTCCCAGCATCACAGTCTTTTCCAATGAGTCAACTCTTCGCATGAGGTGGCCAAAGGACTGGAGTTTCAGCTTTAGCATCATTCCTTCCAAAGAAATCCCAGGGCTGATCTCCTTCAGAATGGACTGGTTGGATCTCCTTGCAGTCCAAGGGACTCTCAAGAGTCTTCTCCAACACCACAGTTCAAAAGCATCAATTCTTCGGCGCTCAGCTTTCTTCATAGTCCAACTCTCACATCCATACGTGACTACAGGAAAAACCATAGCCTTGACTAGACGGACCTTTGTTGGCAAAGTAATGTCTCTGCTTTTGAATATGCTATCTAGGTTGGTCATAACTTTCCTTCCAAGGAGTAAGCGTCTTTTAATTTCATGGCTGCAGTCACCATCAGCAGTGATTTTGGAGCCCACAAAATAAAGTCTGACACTGTTTCCACTGTTTCCCCATCCATTTCCCATGAAGTGATGGGACCAGATGCCATGATCTTCGTTTTCTGAATGTTGAGCTGCAAGCCAACTTTTTCACTCTCCTCTTTCACTTTCATCAAGAGGCTTTTTAGTTCCTCTTCACTTTCTGCCATAAGGGTGGTGTCATTTGCATATCTGAGGTCATTGATATTTCTCTGGCAATCTTGATTCCAGCTTGTGCTTCTTCCAGCCCAGCGTTTCTCATGATGTACTCTGCATATAAGTTAAATAAGCAGGGTGATAATATACAGCCTTGACGTATTCCTTTTCCTATTTGGAACCAGTCTGTTGTTCCATGTCCAGTTCTAACTGTTGCTTCCTGACCTGGGTATAGGTTTCTCAAGAGGCAGGTCAGGTGGTCTGGTATTCCCATCTCTTGAAGAATTGTCCACAGTTTATTGTGATCCACACAGTCAAAGGCTTTGACGTAGTCAATAAAGCAGAAATAGATGTTTTTCTGGAACTCTCTTGCTTTCCCCTAGAAACGACTAACCTGGACTAACCACATGCCTGTAAATTTGTCTCTTCAAGACTTTTATGTGAACATGATCATGTGCAGCAGTTTTGGGGATAGGATATTTTCACCCTGTAATTCTCTGACAATTCATCAAGTTGTGAGTATCAGTACTTGGCCCCTTGTTAATTCTGAGTGTCTGCTCCATAAGGTAGACACACTGCTGTTTATTCAACCACTCACTCCTTGAAGGACGCACAAGTTGTTCTAACTTCTGCCTATTACGAATAAAACTCCTATAAATATTCATGTGCTGCTTTGGTGTGAGCATAGAAGTTCATTTCTGTGAGAGAACACACAAGAGAATGATTGCGAGGTCATATGGTAGTCCCACGCTTAGTTCTACAAGGCACTCAAAACTGTTTTCCAGAGAGGTTGCACCATTTTATGTCCTGTCTTTCATGGATGAGTGATCACTTTCTCCACATCTTTGCCAGAATTTAGTGTTATTACTTTTTTTTGCTTTAGCCATTCTGATAAGTACGTGTTAATAACTCACTGTGTTGTAGAGAATCCCAGGGAGCCTGGTGGGCTGCCGCCTATGGGGTCGCACAGAGTCGGACACGACTGAAGCGACTTAGCAGCAGCAGCTGTGGCTGATGATAGTGAACCTCTTCTCACTTTTCATGTGAATTTTCCATGTTTAGTGTCGTTACTCATTTTCTACCTGAGTTGTTTCCTTTTTTCTATTGTTTTAAGAGTTCTTTATGTGCCCTAAGATCAAGTCTTTTGCCAGATATATGGTTTGCATGTATTTTCCCCGACTCAGGAGCTTATCTTTTCATCCTCTTCATAGAACAAAAGTTGTTAACTTTAATGAGATCCAATTTATCAGATTTTCCTTTTTTGATTTCGGTGTCAAAATCTGAGAACTCTTTACCTATCCCTAGGTCCCAAAGGTTTTGCCTTTTTTCCCAGAACTTTTGTGATTTTGTATTTAAGCTCACAATCCCATTTCAGTTGGTTTTTGAGGAAGGTCTGAGCTCGACATCGAGGGGAGGGGGTTTGGTTTGGTTATTGCCCGAGGATGTCAGGTTCCTTCTGCATCATTTGTTACAAATGCCATCCTTTTTGTATTCAGTTGCTTTTGTATCTTTGTCAGTAATCACTTGTGAGTGTTTTCATTACAAACTCTAACCGTTTTAGGATTAATCAGTTTATCTATTTCATTTTAGTTGAATTATGGTAGTTTGTAGTTTTTGAAAACTTGGTTCATTTCCTCTAAGTCGTCAAATTATGAGCATAAAATTGTTTGTATTAATAGTACTCCTTTACTGTCCTTGTCATATCTGTAGGCACCATAGTGACACCCCCTGTTGTATTTCATTACTGATACTGGTAATTTGTGTCTTTTCTCTTTTTATCTCAGTCATTCTTGTGAGAAGTTAATCAATTTTATTGATTGTTGTTCAAAGGACCAGCTTTTTCTTCCACTGATTTTTCTCAATTGCTTTCCTGTTTTCAATTACATTGATTTCTGTTCGTTACTGTTTCCTTTCTTCTGGTTGCTTCTGGTTTACCTTACTCTTATTTTTCTAGTTCTTGAGGAAGAAACTTAGAATGCTGATTTGAGATTTTCTTCTTTTCTAAAGTGATCATGTATAAAGTTATAAACTTCTCTTCCAGCTGTATTCCACATGTTTTGGTTAATTGTGCTTCCATTTTCACAGTTCTATGTATTTCTTTTATTTCCTTTCAAACTTCCTCTTTGACCTATGGATTACCTGCTGATGCTGCTGCTGTGTCGCTCAGTCGTGTCCAACTCTGTGCGACCCCGTGGACTGCAGCCCACCAGGCTCCCCGTCCCTGGGATTCTCCAGGCAAGGGTACTGGAGTGGGGTGCCATTGCCTTCTCCGTGGATTACCTAGAAGGGCCTTATTTAATTTCTAAGTGTCCAGAGATGTTCCTGTTGTCTTTCTGTATTGATTACTAATTTGATTCCATTATTGTCACAGAAGATACTGTATATGATTTAAATCTTTGAAGCTTGTTGAGGTTTGATTTATGACCCATATGATCTATCTTGGTGAATGTTCCATGAAATAAAAAATGTATATTCTGCTGTTTCTTACAGAGTTTTGTCTGCATATCAGTTAGATATCACTGTTTGATTGTGCTATTCGGTTTGTGTTGATCACTAAAAATAGGGCACTGAAGAGCCCGACTAGAGCTGTGGGTCTGTCTTCTCCCTTAAGCTCCATCAGTTCCTGTTTCGAGTATTTTAATGCTCTCTGTTTGATGCACAGCCTTCAGGATTGCTATGTCTTCCATTTGTTTGATCCTTTTATCATTATATGATGTCTCTCTTGTCTCTAGTAATTCTTTTTGATCTGAAGTCTGCTTTATCTGATGTTACTAGTGCTGCTCCTGCTTCTGTCCTTATTAATGTTTGCATATTTTTTCCCCGTTAACTTTCAAACTACCTGTGTTGCTCTATTTGAAGTGTTTCTTATACATAGAATATTTTTGGATTGTGGCTGTTCTTATGCATGGAATACTGTTGGAGCGTGGTTGTTGTTTCTAACTCCACTCCACCCGTTTTTGTCTTTTAAGTGGTATATTAAGCCATTTACATTTAAGGTTATGATTGACGTGTTAAGGCTTAAGTTTGCCGTTTTCTTTGTGCTTTGTTTTTATTTCCTGCTTATCCTCCTTCTGCTTCCCTTCTTGTACCTTCCTGTGGGTTACTTGAACAATTTTTAGAATTCCATCTTGATTTGCTCATAGTGTTTTTGAGTCTATCATGCAGTATTGGCTTAGTGGTTGCTCTGTACAATTCACATAGGTAACTTACGGTTTCTAATACAAAGAGCTTGCTGCTTTGAGGGGAATGTGGTGACCAAGCTCCCACTCCTTTGCCACCCCCTCACTTTTTAAACGGAGTTCCCTGGTGGCCCAGACAGTAAGGAGTTTGCCTACAAGCAGGAGAGCCAGGTTCAATTTCTGGGTCAGGAAGATGCCCTGAAAAAGAGAACAGCAACCCACCGCAGTATTCTTGCCTAGAGAATTCCATGCACAGAAGAGCCTGGAGGGCTACAGTCCACGGGGCCACAGAGTGTCAGACACAACTACACAACCAACACTTTTCATTTATTTTGCACTTTTTAACTATCGTGGCCTTGAGTATTTCACTTCAACACCTCGAGCATCATGCCCAGTGTTGTATATTTTGCGGCAAGCATCAAGTACATTTAAGAGATTCACCAGAAAAAAAGTGTTATATATGAGATTTACTCCTATTTTGCCAATTTTAATGTTTTTCTTCCCTTTCTGAAATTCCAGTCTTCTTCTGTTACCAGTTCCTTGATGGGGAACACATGTACACCCATGGCTGATTCATGCGAATGTATGGCAAAAACCACCACCACATTGCTAAGTAATTAGCCTACAATTAAAATTAAAAAAAAAAAAGAAAGAAATTCTGTTGGCTATTTTTCAAGGATAGATGTATTATCAACAAATTATCTCAGTGTCCCTTCATGGGAAAATGTCTTTATTCCCACTTCATTCCTGAGGGATGTTCTCTAGGATTGAGAAGTGGCTGCCACTTGCTTCTGGCTTCCCTGATTCCAGATGAGAAATCCACTAGCGCTGAAGCTATTTTTTCCTGTGGGTAATATATCGCCCACAATATATCAAGGCCATGGCATTTAAAAAGTACTTGGAAGCAATCTCAAAAATGACAGAATGATCTCTGTCCGTTTCCAAGGCAAACCGTTCACAGTGATCCAAGTTATGGCCCGACCAGTAATGCTGAAAAAGCTGAAGTTGAATGGTTCTATGAAGACCTACAAGACCTTTTACAACTAACACCCCCCAAAAAATGTCTTTTTCATTATAGGGGATTGGAATGCAAGAGTAGGAAGTCAAGAAACACCTGGAGTAACAGGAAAATTTGGCCTTGGAGTACAGAATGAAGCAGGGCAAAGGCTAATAGAGTTTTGCCAAAAGAATGCACTGGTCATAGCAAACACCCTCTTCCAACAACACAAGAGAAGACTCTACACATGGACATCACCAGATGGTCAACACTAAAGTCAGATTGATTATATTTTTTGTAGCCAAAGATGGAGAAGCTCTATACAGTCAGCAAAAACAAAACCGGGAGCTGACTATGGCTCAGATTATGAACTCCTTATTGTCAAATTCAGACTGAAATTGAAGAAAGTAGGGAAAACCACTAGACTATTCAGGTATGAACTAAATCAAATCCCTAAAAATTATACAGTAGAAGTGAGAAATAGATTTAAGGGACTAGATCTGATAGACACAGTGCCTGATGAACTATGGACAGAGGTTCATGACATTGTACAGGAGACAGGGATCAAGACCACCCCCGAGAAAAAGAAATGCAAAAAAAGCAAAATGGCTGTCTAAGGAGGCCTTACAAATAGCTGTGAAAAGAAAAGAAGCAAAAAGCAAACAAGAAAAGGAAAGATATACCCATTTGAATGCAGAGTTCCAAAGAATAGCAAGGAGAAATAAGAAAGCCTTCCTCAGTAATCAGTGCAAAGAAATAGAGGAAAACAACAGAATGGGAAAGACTAGAGATCTCTTCAAGAAAATTAGAGATACCAAGGGAATATTTCATGCAAAGATGGGCTCAATAAAGGACAGAAATGGTATGGACCTAACAGAAGCAGAAGATATTAAGAAGAGGTGGCAAGAATACACAGAAGAACTGTACAAAAAAGATCTTCACGACCCAGATAATCACGATGGTGTGATGACTCACCTAGAGCCAGACATCCTGGAATGTGAAGTCAGGTGGGCCTTAGGAAGCATCACTATGAACAAAGCTAATGGAGGTCACGGAATTCCAGTTTAGCTATTTCAAATCCTGAAAGATGATGCTGTGAAAGTGCTTCACTCAATATGCCAGAAAGTTTGGAAAACTCAGCAGTGGCCACAGGACTGGAAAGGTCAGTTTTCATTCCAATTCCAAAGAAAGGCAATGCTAAAGAATGCTCAAAGTACTGCACAATTGCACTCATCTCACACGCTAGTAAAGTAATGCTCAAAATTCTCCAAGCCAGGCTTCAACAATTCATGAACCTTGAACTTCCAGATGTTCAAGCTGGTTTTAGAAAAGGTAGAGGAACCAGAGATCAAAGTGCCAACATCCGCTGGATCATCAAAAAAGCAAGAAAGTTCCAGAAAAACATCTATTTCTGCTTTATTGACTACACCAAAGCCTTTGACTGTGTGGATCACAATAAACTGTGGAAAATTCTGAAAGAGATGGGAATACCAGACCACCTGACCTGCTTCTTGAGAAACCTATATGCAGGTCAGGAAGCAACAGTTAGAACTGGACATGGAACAACAGACTGGTTCCAAATAGGAAGGTTCCAAATAGGAAAAGGAGTGCATCAAGCTGTATATTGTGACCCTGCTTATTTAACTTATATGCAGAGTACATCATGAGAAACACTGGGCTGGATGAAGCACAAGCTGGAATCAAGATTGCTGGGATAAATATCAATAACCTCAGACATGCAGATGACACCACCCTTATGGCAGAAAATGAAGAGCTAAAGAGCCTTTTGATGAAAGTGAAAGAGGAGAGTGAAAAGTCGGCTTAAAGATCAACATTCAGAAAACTAAGGTCATGGCATCCAGTCCCATCACTTCATGGGAAATAGATGGGGAAACAGTGGAAACAGTGTCAGACTTTATTTTGGGGGGCTCCAAAATCACTGCAGATGGTGACTGCAGCCATGAAATTAAAAGACGCTTACTCCTTGGAAGGAAAGTTATGAGCATCCTAGACAGCATATTAAAAAGCAGAAACATTACTTTGCCAACAAAAGTCCATCTAGTCAAGGCCATGGTTTTTCCAGTCATCATGTATGGATGTGAGAGTTGGACTATAAAGAAAGCTGGGTGCCGAAGAATTGATGCTTTTGAACTGTGGTGTTGGAGAAGACTCTTGAGAGTCCCTTGGACTGTAAGGAGATCCAAACAGTCCACCCTAAAGGAAATCAGTCCTGAATATTCATTGGAAGGACTGATGTTGAAGCTAAAACTCCAATGCTTTGGTCACCTGATGCAAGAAATTGACTCATTTAAAAAGACCCTGATGCTGGGAAAGATTGAGGGCAGGAGGAGAAGGGGATGACAGAGGATGAGATGGTTGGATGGCATCACCGACTCAATGGGTATGAGTTTGAGCAAGTTCCGGGAATTGGTGATGGACAGGGAGGCCTGGCATGCTGCAGTCCATGGGGTTGCAAAGAGTCAGACACAACTGAGTGACTGAACTAAACTGAATCAGTTATCAGTTAACTGAACTGATATCGCTCTCCTGACACCACCAGGCAGGGGACTCTGAGTTGGTCACCTGCTTCTGTGAGGTGGGGTGGAGAGAGTGGGGTGGGATGGATGACCAGTTTCCCCTTTTCCCTGCTCAACCCAGAGGGTGGGAGGCAGTCGTCCACCCGGTGTTTGGCTGGCGGAGGGCAAGCAATGACCAAAGACTTTCCTGCTCCCAGACAGCCCTTGCCCATTCCTTTGACTGGGGGAACTCATTTCTCTTGACACCTTTTTTGTCGGTGTCTGTTGTGAGTTCAGGGATGAAGGTCAGGAGGGACCCCAGGGACTCCCTGCACATCTTCCCCAAGTCCTAAGACCCCTTGGCAGCCCACCTCCTTCCTCCCACGTATCAGTCCTCCTGTGCCTGACTGTGGTGTGCGTCCAGAGCTTCTGAGTTGTGGGAAAGATGGGGCCACTCCATGTGGGTGCAACAGGAGGTCTCCGCTCCTTAGAGGTTGATAGCCACTCTATGAAATTCAATATTCAACCTGTCTTTAAGCAATAATAATGGAGGAATTTGTTGGTTTATACCTTAGAGTCATCAGAATACTTATCTCAAATTTTAAAGTATAATCCTTCTTACTATAAAAGAAAATAAGCCCTCTCCTTAATGTTGAGTGAGCAAGGATATCCCAAAGTGCCACATCATTTAATGCTTTTCTAGAAGTTCTAGTCAATGCAACAAGAGAATGTTACAAAGGAAAGAGGAAGTGGTGTCCAACTATTTGCTTAGGAGACCCAAATAGAGCTGAAAATGTACTTGAAAATGGTTACCAACTTTAAAAATTGGTACCAACATAATGTTGGTCACAAAATTAACATACTAAATTTTTACATAAACAATAACCTGTTAAAGATATGAAAAAACAAAATACCTAGGAATTAATTTAACAAGAAAATTTTAAAACCATATTAAGAAAAGTTTAACATCCTACTGAGACACAGAAGACTTGACTATGTGGAAAGATATATCTCAATTTTGCATAAGAACTCAATTTTCTGAAGAACTGCTACGTTAATGATCTTTAGAAACCTTAATGTGAGCCTAATAAAATAACAGCAGGAACTTGACAAGCTAATTCTAGCTTTTATATGGGAAAATAAACATAATTACAGAATTAGAGCCAGGGAGGGCCATAAAATGCAGAAAACCAAAGGGCAGTTGTCCCAGACTGGAGACTGCCCTTTGCACCCACCACAGTGGAGTGACAGGGTCTGGGTTTATCCTCCGCTTGAAATAAAGCTGACAAAGCAGAAGTGTCCGAGACCCTGCATGTCAGGTGAGGCGGCCCTGGGCTGCCCTGGGTGATAGCTGGAGCGGGCATCCAGGCAGCAGGGCAGGTTCAAGGTGAAGTCAATGCCAGGGACCCAAAAGCAGCCAGCAGGAGAAGGCAGAGCTGGGAGAGGCGACAAGTGCTCAGGGGTCATGTCCTGGAGAGCACTCTCTTTCGAGCTGAGTGCCCAGTAGGGTGTGGGTGAGAGGAAGCCTCCTGAGCAATGCCCCCAAAGAGCTGGAAGAACAACCCTCAGATGGCTGGGGATGGGGGGGGCTGGTGGTTTCTATTCCTACCAGCAGCATGGACACCTTCCTCGCTCACCAAGATTCTAAAGGATCAAACCATCCTTGCAGCATCCCTGCATCTTGGAACAAAGCTCAAGGACTTCCACAGGAATGCCAGGGTAACCAGCTCCCTGCAAGGGGAACCTCACAAAGCCTGGCTCTGTTCATGTCTGCCCAATGCTGGGAGAAGCCCAAACGCCCTTAACATGTGAATGGACAGCCTGCGGCATCTGCAGGGGAGCACGACTCACCCACAAAGAGGGCAAGCTGCCCACATCCTTGCTGGACAAAACGATGCCAACAGTATCACATGCAGGAAAAGACTGACCTCAAAGTCTCCATATCATAAGATTCTATTTTTATGTCATTCTAAAAACAGACAACTGTATGATGAAGGACAGTTGTTGCCAGGGGTTACGATGGGGAGAAAGTGAATGTGAAGAACATGTTAGTCCTGGTATCTGTGACCCCGTGGACTGTAGCCCACCAGGCTCCTCTGTCCTTGGGATTCTCCAGCAAGAATACTGGAGTGAGTTGCCATTTCCTCCTCCAGGGATCTTCCCAACCCAGGGATAGAAGCCGGCTCTTCTGCATTGCAGGCAGGTTCTTTACCATCTGAGCCACCAGCGAGGCCTCTACGATGGAGAGAGATGACCATAAAGAAACTTTCAGACCTGTTGTGATGATCCCATGAATGAGATTACTTGCTAGCACTCATGGAACTCTAAGCCTAGAGAAAAATGTCTATTTTACTATCTGATTGCTTTTAATTTTAAAAAGAATAAGAATACATACTATATTTCTATTAACAGATGATTCTAGAAAACGAAAATGGATCTGCAAGGTGAGAATGCAGGTCAGCAACTGCCTGTGGATGGCACCGTGGGGACAGAACCAAGGGGTTACCGAGGGGTCACAGAACCGAGGGTCACACACTCCCCCCACACGGTCCACGCATACAACTCACACACTCACAACACATATTCCCCCACACACACTCCACATACCCAACTCACACACTCACAACACACACTCTACACACCCAACACACACACACCACACACTCCCCCAAACACACACTCCCCATACACACACTTCATGCACCCAACACACACACACACACTCACACAAACACATCCAACATACACTCTCTGACAAACACTCCACACATGCAACACACACACTCACAACACACACTCCCCCATACACTCCCCCCACCCAACATACTCCACGCAGATAACACACACTCCTCCACACACACTTCACACACCCAACACACACACACTCACAGACACACCCAACATACACTCCCCAACAAACACACCCCACCCATCCAACACACACACAACACACACTCCCCGAGACAGACTCCACACGCTCAGCACACTCACACCACTATGCACACCACACACACACACACGTTCTGCACTCACACACCCTCTGAATGCAAAGCCTGCCTCTCTGTAGGTGTCTGAAGGTGTCCCCCACCCCTGGCACACGCCCACCCCCCACAGGAGTCCTCACTCGTCTCAGGTAGGTCCACCTGAGGACCTCGGGAGACGGTGGTCAGGGTCTGACGGTGCCCTCCTGGGTCCTAGCCCTGATGGAGGTGCAGGAGGGAGACACAGGAGCTGAGGTCACTGTGGAAGTGGCCCGTGCATGTGTTCAGGGAGGGCGGAGTGTGACGTGTGTGCATTATACGGATGGGTGAGGTGTGTGAGGTGTGTGGTGCATTTGTGTGCGGTGTGTGTGTGATGCTTATTGTGTGGTGCTGTGTTCTTGTGTGGTATGTGGTGTGTGTGGTGTTCACTGTGTGTGATGTGTGCGGTGTTTATTGTATATATGGTGTGTGTGTGTGTGTGTGTGTGTGCGATTGGGCAGTGTGTGTTTGTGTGTGATACCTGTGTGTGTGTTGGAGGGCTGTCACTCACACAGCACCCCCTCCCCTTTCACCCCAGCAGCCCAGCCCCTCTACAACTCACGTGCACACACCCCGAGCCTTGAGCCGAAGGCCTTGAGTGGGAGGGACGTGCACACACCCCAGGACCCGGGGGCTGAGCGGGGCTGCGGAAGAGGGGACCCTCATCTCCACTCAGGACACAGAGCCCCTCCTCCTGTCGCCTAGTTCATGGCTGGCCCGCAACTGTCCCCAGCCTCAGTCTCTCCTCAAACATGAAGGCTTCTGTTTCCTCTGGAACACAGTCCAAAAATGTCCCACAGCCAGAGAAGATTCCTGCACGCAGGGGTGCACAGCCCATGGCAAGAAGGGTGTCGCAAGGCCCCATCGGCTCCCGGTCACCGGCCCCCTGGGAGAATGTGCAGACCTTCCATTCTGGGGCTGACACTGGCCCAGATTTTGTGTAGAAAGCCTGCCCAGGGAGGCTGAGACGCCGGCCCAGAGCTCGTGCAGAAAACCCGCTGTGGGAGGGTAAAGGGACTTTGGCAGGGGTTCCCCCAGAGAAAGGAAGCCCTAGGGGCGGAGAGCAAGGTGGGCAGGCCTGGGGTTTGCAGCCAGACTGGGGGACGAGGGCCCAGCCAGCCTGTCTGCTCCAGAAAGCCCCAGATCACTCTGCCACCCAGCTCCGTGGAGCACTCTGTTGCCCAGATGATTTTTTTTTTAGCAAGAAAATAAGTTAGACTAGTATTTTCTTTGCAAACCTGGCTCTGACAAGGGTCTGAAATGTCTGTTTTAATCTGCTTATGTTGAGCGGGGAGCTTCCTTTTCTAATTGACTCTTCACTGGAGAGTAATTAACCTCAAAACTGTTTACAGCCAAGGAATTACAACATGGCTTAGAGATCGCAATTTGAAGGATGGGTGTATGTTAGATTAAAAATCTTTCTGAGTTTGCTATTACCCTCTCTAAACATGGCAAGGCCCTACACGGAGGAGCTCAGATTTGGTATAATTAACTTTTAAGGACTTGAACCTGTCTGGATGTGTAATTTCTTCCCACAACATTTGGGAGCTATTATGTAGTCCATGATGTCATTAACATAATTATTGTCAGCATTTCACGCTGCAGTTTCTTCCTCTTATAGCTGAACTTGCATACATAATCATTTCTCTCCTCTATGGGTCATATTGCTTTACTCAGTTCCTCAAACACCATGTGGCTTCCTATTTCTTTAAGATTGGATCACCTCTTTTTAGGGCAGGGCTCTGTATCCAGGGCCATACCTGCCTCTAAGCTCTAGTCACAGAAGTAGAATCAGGCCCTGAAGACACAGCATGAGGCTTTCTTTGCCCTAGAACACACTTTCTGTCCATGGTCCAGCTAATCCTTCACCCCAGCAGAGTTCAAATGTCCCTTCCTACAGAAAGTCCTCCAGGATTTCCACCCTGTGGTTCACCCAAGAGAGGAGAGATGGAACCAGCTGCCCCAATCTCTTTTTTGCTGGGAGTCTCCAGGGAAGCATCAGGATGATGGAAGTGGCAGGTCCAGGAAGAGCTTTGTTAAAGGTCAAGGTCAAAGTTCTGTAGGGTCTGGTTGTCTGGCTCCAGGACAGGAAGGGGGCTCAGTTGGCAAGGAAGGGCTGTGACCAGCTTCTTCCTCTGACCACGGTTGGTCTCAGACAGTGGCACCTGCTACCATCACACCAGACTTTGTTCCTGAAAGATGCTCCCCCATGGTCAGGTTCCAAATCAGTTAGATAAGTACCTTGCAAGACTAACACACAAAGATAAAGTCAGGGGTCGTACTTGGGATCAAGCTTTCTTTTAGCCATTTTGTGCTGGGAAATTTGGTTACTTGTCTTTTAGATAAATTTATGATGACCAAGTTGCTCCTCTCTGGTTCAGTTTTCAGGGGTTCTCAGTAGCAAAAAAAAAAGAAGAAGAAGAAGAAAAATGCTGCTTTCAATTACTTGAGGATCTTTGAGAGGGCTTCCCTGGTGGCTTAGATGATAAAGAATCTGCCTATAATGCAGGAGACCCAGGTTCAGTCCCTGGGTCAGGAAGATCCCCCGGAGAAGGGAATGGCAACCCACTCCAGTATTCTTGCCTGGAGAATCCCATGGACAGAGGAGCCTGGTGGGATGCAGTCCATGGGGTTGCAAAGAGTCCCACACAACTGAGCAAGTAACACTTTCACTACTTTGGGAGGGTGGGGTTCAGAGTATCCATAAGGTAAATGGTGAGGACCTGGGAGGAAGGGGGACCCGGTGCACAGAACACCGTCCAGCCCAGAGCAAATCGGTGGGGTGGACGCTGTCCATTCACCTCCAGGATGCCCCCCACCCCATCTGCCTATGAGAGGCCCCCACCATGACTGATGGGCTCTCTGCTTCCAGTGGATTTGCACCCTTGACCCCCTCTGTCCTTGAGCTCCAGAGGTGACTGTCTGGGACTGCTGGGTGATCCCAGAGCCTGTACCCCGGCCTTGAAAACAGGCTCAGGGGCAGACCCCTGCAGGGCTCCCGCAGGGCACCCACACGCTCCGCCTCCATCCCGCGCCCTCGACGCTCCTGTCTTCTCTGAAGAGCCTTTCTGGACAAGCCGCGTGCACACAGGCACGCAGGCTGCATCTCAAGGTCCGATCCGCAGAGGACAGGCTGGGCCCTGGCACCACCGCGACTATGGCCGGCAGGGCAAGGTCCCCACGCGGCACAGCCAGGAGCAAAGGGGCGGGAGACGGGGCCCCGGTGCTTTGGGAGGATGCGGTGCGCCTGCGGGTGTGGCCGGACTCGAATCCCCTGGGTGCGCCGCTTGCGCGTTCCCGAGTGAAAGCGGACGCTCGGAGGAGCCAGCGCGCCTGGTGCCTGAGCCTCTACCTTCCCAGCCTCGGGCATCCCGTCGCCCGATGTCGCCAGCCTCCGGCTCCTCATCAGGGTCTTTATCTTCCTGACTTCATTTCCCCTGAGGGTCGGAGACCATTAGGAAAGTAAACGGACGTCAAGCGTAAGGCTTTAAAAAGAACAAATGACGGCATCTCAGGCGACTGTCCCTTCCTGTGACTCGGGGTGGGGGATAATCACAGCTGCAATCTGGGGGCAGAAGCCCCCTGGGTTCCACTGAGGACGTAGAAAGTTCTGCTCACACTCCAGCAGGGCCCAGGGGAGACTGAAGCCGGGGCGCCCAGGGCCCCAGGAGCCAGGCTCCGTGGAGGTGGATGCAGGGAGGGCAGGAGGGCAGGAATGAAGGGGGCTCGGCCCCCGTCTTGTGGATACAGAAGGCGAGGCCAAGGTCACACAGTGCCAGAGCTGGAACTGGGGCTGGACTCCTGGTCCTCCCACGCCCTGGGCTGCATTTGTACCTGTGCCAGGTGGGGATGCCCCTCTGTGTGGGTGAGGCCAGCAGGGCAGATGTACCAGCCTCTTCCCATCCTGCACCCACACGCTGCACGGTTCTATGGGCGCAGAGAGGCACCGTGACCAGCCGGGGTTTCCGGCCTGTACTCAGGGCCTTCTGGGCGGCTTGGCAGGCAGACAGTCGCCTCCCCGTTTACTCTCCCACCCTCGCTCTGCAGGGAGAGCGTTTCAGTTTCCTCTGGGTTCAGCAGATTCTAGCGACAGCCCTCTCCCACCAGACACCCCGCGGTTTTTCCCAAGCCTGACTCTGTTGAGACAGAGGCTCTGACCCTCCCGTCTGCAGTCACCGGCTAGCCGCTTGCCCTTTTGTGTAACCTCCTCAATTTCTGGCTCCGCTTCCTTTGTCTTCTTGTGATACCTTGTCATCATCCTGATTACAGCTCTTGCACCAAGTTCTCATATAAGCTTGTCGCTAACGTTCACAGGCAGCCCGGTTCCTTCCCCTGCTTGAAAAATGTGTCTGCTTCTCCTGGCTGCCGGGGGCTCCTCCCGCTAGTTTTCTGGGCATTCGATTTCTGGTAAGGAGGGTGTGGGGCCTGCCCTGGGAACCAAGAGAGGACAGAGCTGTATTCTTCTGTCACCCACAGTCCTCACCCAGGTGGGCTTGCTGGCACCCGCGGTGAAGAAGGAGGGGATACACCTGGACCAGAGATGGTCGTGAAACAAAAGCCAAGAGGATGAGTGACCGTGACCTTGGTCACCCTTGACCTTGATCATGGCCACTCACCTCTCGGCCTTCTCTCTGGTCGCCTTGAGGAGTCTCTGGGATTTCTTCTCAACACTTAAACATGGCATCTGTCAGGGTCCTCGGCCTCTCCCGCAGGCGCTGGCAGACCACGGAGGCGAAACAAGGAGACCCTGAACGCGTCCCTGTGGGTCCAGGCAGTGCTCTGAGCACTTAGATAAATCTTTCAGTAACTCCGCACAGCCAGCAGCACTGCTGTGCGCTTCGTACAGGTGGGAAGAAGGCTTAGAGGGCAACGCCCAAGCAGTGCGGCCACACAGCTCTCTGAGTCCAGAGCGCCCACGCTGAGAGCCACGCTCACCCACACGGGCCGGGACCGACGGGGTGAGTGCGTAGCCCCCACGGCCCCTGCGTCTTCTGTTTGGATCCTGAGGAAGCAGCATTTGCACCATCTACTGCTGCACAGAGAATTCCCGCAGGTTTATTTGTTGGTTGTGATCATTCCCACATCTACTCTCTCACAGTGTCTGTGGGTCAGAGGTCGGCAAGCTTAGCTTTGGGTCCCACAAGCCTGCAGTCGAGGTTTGGGCCAGGGTGTGGTCTCCCCTGAGGCTGGGCAGGGGTCCACTTCTCCACAGACTAAACACAGTGGGCAGGGGGTCCCACGGAGATGCTGCCGCCCACAGGCATCTTCTCCACTTGGCGGTGGTGCCATGGGTTCTGTGTGATGGGCTGTGGGACCCGAGGCCAGACCTGCCGACTCTCCTGGGCTCTTATTCTGGGGCTCAGAGAGGGTGTGCAGGGATTCCCACCAAGACGAGGGTCCTGGAGGAAGGGCAGGGATCATGCTGAGGAATGGCCACCGGTCCAGAAGGACCCCGAGAGGGGTCAGATAGGGGTGGCCACAAAGAGGAGGCTTCAGATGGCTTCAGGCTTCAGGGCCTGGACTCCGACACGGCGAGTCGTGATGCAGGATTGTTGGGGCCACGGGTTAGGCACCTCCTGCTGCCATCAAGCTTCCTGGATATCTAACCTCCTGAAACAGAAGACATTTATCACTGCACAGAGTTTCCAAGGATCAGGGCTCTTGGCACAGCCAGGTGGGTGGCTCTCACTCAGGAAGCTCCAGACAAGCTGAGGGCTGGAGCTGTGGTCCCTCCTGAAGGCTTCGCTGGGACCGCAGTCTCCACGTTCACACACGCTCCAGACAAGCTGAGGGCTGGAGCTGTGGTCCCTCCTGAAGGCTTCGCTGGGACCGCAGTCTCCACGTTCACACACGCTCCAGACAAGCTGAGGGCTGGAGCTGTGGTCCCTCCTGAAGGCTTCGCTGGGACCGCAGGCTCCATGTTCACACATGTGCTCGTGTGCAGGAGGCCTCTATGCCTTGTCCTGTGGGCTCCGCTTGGTGGCTGGCTTCCCCCAGAGCAAGCGATCCAAGAAGGTGAGACAGAGCAGCTAAGACGGAAGTCACTGCATCCTCAGCCGTCTAGTCTCAGAAGTGGCAGCCCAGCCCCCTCCATCACCCAGACCGCCCACCCTGGTACAGTATGGGAGGGGACTGCACCCCCGTGTGGGGGCGAGGGGGCCCAATCAGAGGCTGACCACCACCTCCTCTGATGTTGCAAAGAGGGGGCAGCTCAGAATGCAAGGTGTTGCTGAAAATAATGGCACACCTCCCTTAATCCCTCCACACGTAGCACGGGTGTGACTCACTCACCCTCCCAGGAACCGGAGAAGTGGCCTTGTCCTCACACCCACTGGACAGGCTGCACGTGTCCGGCGACTCATGCCTGGGGGGGCCGGGGATTCCCCGCGGTTACAGGGGAAACTTGGAGTCCCACACTCACCCCACTGGGGGGCAGGCTGTGAACTGGAGGGTGGGGAGGGCCCCACACACACTGGGGTGCAGGCCTGGGTGGTGGGGAGCTGGATCAGGTGGGGCCTGCACCCCGGACCTGCTGACCCCCAGCTCCCCACATGGGCTACGGTCTTGGCCCAGGCATGGGGCCCTCCCAACCTGACAAAGAGGAGGACAAGAGAGGCCAGAGGGGTCCTCTCGCCAGGGCAGGAGGAGGAGAAAGGCCCGGCCCTGGGGCAGCTCCTGAAGAGCAGGTGCCACCGAGACCCGCGGGAGCTAGTGGTTTGAGGGGCTGGCTCACCAGCAGGAAGGCCCCAGGCATGCGGAGAAGAGGGCATCACCAGCACACCTGGAGCTGCAGTCAGCGGGGTCCGTGGGCAGGGGTCTCGCCCTCCAGCCGCCCAGCCCGCCCCTGCGCAGGGTGGTCAAGGCGCTGCTCAGAGCCGGAGGAGTGGTGAGAGCGGGTCTCATGAAGGCCAGACCAAGGGAAAGCGGGTCGCAACTCGACCCATACCTGGCACCTGTGCTGAGCACTACACGCTCTGCCCCACTCACCCAGAGGCCTTGGGGACAATGCTGATGTCCCCCGCATCTGGGGACGTGGAGACCCATCTCAGAGTGAGCAAATTGCCCAGCATCCCACAGGAGGCGCCTGTCACTGCCTCTCGGTCTCCCCGTCCCCAGTTCCGGGTGGAGAAGTACAGGCTCGCAGAGGCGACAGGTCCATGCACTTGAGGGTCCCTCTCCATGGGTTCTATCCTCTCTTAACTACGTCTTCAGTAAAGTGCACGAGGGGAAAATGCCACCCTCTTGGCACTGAACTGGCAGGAAAGGAGGCCTAGGAGAGCGGATGAGGGCCAGGGGAGACCCAGCCCATCTTACCTGCAGACCCTGGGAACAGAGGCGTGAGGTGGGGAGGTGAGGCTGGCCTAGGCTGAAGCTGGGGAGGTCCCTGCAGAGTCTGTCCTTTGGGTCAGAAGCAAAGAACGGGAGAGCATCCCGAATTGGTTTGGATGCCTTGGAGGATACAGGAGGTGAGGAACAGGGGAGCCCGGGGGACCTCAGGGCAGGAGCGGGCCCCGGCAGGGAGGCTGCCCAGAGGCGGCGAGGCCAGGAAGAAAGTGGTAGAATTTCCTTTTTCATCTCGTTGCTCTGTCCTTTCTCTTCTTGTTGTTCAGATGCTCAGTTGATGTTCTGAACTTATTGATGGGACCGAACGCCGTGATCTTCGTTTTCTGAATGTTGAGTTTTAAGCCAGCATTTTCACTCTCCTCTTTCACTTTCATCAAGAAGCTCTTTAGTTCCTCTTCACTTTCTGCCATAAGGGTGGTGTCATCTGCATATCTGAGGTTATTGATATTTCTCCCAGCAATCTTGATTCCAGCTTGTGCTTCTTCCAACCCAGGGTTTCTCATGATGTACTCTGCATATAAGTTAAATAAGCAGGGTGACAATATACAGCCTTGACATACTCCTTTTCCTATTTGGAACCAGTCTTTTGTTCCATGTCCAGTTCTAACTGTTGCATCCTGACCTGCATACAGATTTCTCAGGAGGCAGGTCAGGTGGTCTGGTATTCCCATCTCTTGAAGAATTTTCCACAGTTTATTGTGATCCACACAGTCAAAGGTTTTAGCATAGTCAATGAAGCAGAAGTAGTTTTTCTGGAAGTGAGAGATTCGAGCGATTAGCTCCTTTCTCTACACGTCTATAAATCACACTACAGATTCTATACATGCGCCACTGCCCTGACTCTTCAGTGGGTGCATATAGTGGGGGTCATTCTTAAACTCCCCTTTTATAGGAATGTAAGATCTGGAGACCTTAGTAGGAGCGACGCTGGGCCGGATTGATGCTTTGTGTTTTCCATCCTACAGGGGCCCCGACACTTGAGAAAAAGGGAACCAGGAAGCGCAAAGGCCCACGATCTGGGCCAGGTCATTTGGACCCCGGGCCAGGCATGGTGCTGGGCATCCCCGCCCACCTGGCCACTGGCCAAGCTGCCAGTGGTGCCAGGGTGGCGTCGATGCCCCTGTGCCCCTGGAGACAGTAGTTCCTCGGGAGGGCAGGGCTGCAGTTCCAGCACGCCCGGGTGTTCTGTGCCCCTGCACCCGGAGACAGGAGGGAAGACGACGGGGGAGGCTGCCGGCCTCTGTGCCCCCATGACCACTGCTAGGGAGCCTGTAGGGATGAGAGCACCCCAGCCCCTCCTGGAAATGCAGGGAACACCCCCTCCCTCCCCACCAAACTCTCACCTGCTTTCAAAACGCTGCCCTGGGGCCCAGCTCTGACTCCATGCCCTCCTCCTACTCGGAACGCTGGGGTCCACTGAGGTGGTGTGGTTGTAGGAATAGCCACTGGGCTTATATAATAAAGCAAATTATTCATAAACCTAGTACTTTAGATATTCTGGGTGATAAATTTACAGAAACCGCCTCACCACTGGTTTTGACCTACAGGTGTTCTGATGCTCTGTCTGCGCTTCTGGGGGTGTCCCAGGAAGGTGTGACCTGAGGGGGGGGGGTCCCAGGAAGGTGTGACCTGAAAAGGGCGGGCGTTCCAAGGAAGGTGTGACCTTCTGGGGGGCAGGGGGCAGGATGTGACTGGTGCCGGAAGACCTGGACTTTGAGCTGAGACCCTCCATGACGCCCAGTGGCGCACCAGCCTGCCACCAAAGGCACAGCTCACATGGACCGTTAGAACTTCAATGACAAGGACGTATGCACACGAGTCATCGCTATACAGCAGTGATTAACACAACCCCGTAAGCAACTACAGTAAAAAAAAAAAAAAAAAAAAAAAGAATTTTTAAACTTCTCAAAAAAAGTAAAACAAAATATGGAAAAAACTTTAGTGAAGAAACTTTAAAGGTGAAAGTTTTCTCCCCAAGGGTCATGCAAAGAACACCAAGAGGAAACTGTGAAGAAATGAGGAGAATTAGGACTGGACCCCCACCGGGTCAAGACCAGTCTTTTGTAACTTGATATATACTAAACTTTGCAATATGTATCACTGTTGAGTTAATGGGAGAATTATAATTCTCTAACTCTCCATAACCGGTCTCATTAAATCGAAGCAAACATTTGGTACTTGGGAGCCCTGCATTACAAATCTAATTAAGACTCCATAAAAGAAAATAATTCCAGTCTGCATTCAACCATCCCATTATCTCGCTCGGTATATGATTGCTGTTTTATTAAACATCAACAAAGAAAAACAAGTTCCAAGCGGGTCTGTCCGTTTGTTTGGGAGTTGGCGAAACAATATGAAACTCAATCACTCATAACAATGGGCCCCATCTTGGGAAGATTTTCAGCTGCAGCGTGCACGTTGCTGGCCAGGCAGATTCTCTGTGGGTTCAGGAACCTCGGAGACGCAGAAGCAGAGACCGGTTCCCTCCGGGGACTGCAGCTCTGCTTTTTAAGTGTAGGATTCTGGAGGTCAGAGTTTGGCTGGCTGGACAGGTGAGTGAGATCACCCTGGGCTCAAAAGACTTCTCGGGTGCTGGAGCAGGGAACTCTCTGCAGAGGGCAGCCTGGGACGACCACCCGAGGATGGCAGAACGGGGCTGGCTCACTCACGTCAGTCCCAGGCCCCCCATAAGTGAGGCCCACCTTAGGACAAGGCTTCCTTTGATTCCTGGGGGGTGCTGCCGTGTCTTCCGGACATGTCCCCCACCCCCAGGTGTGTCCACGGACTTGCCTTCCCTGTGCGTCCCCAACTCCCGGCATCATTAATGGAGACTCACTCCATTTGGTTTACAAAACAAAATTCTGAAACCCAGAATTAACTGTGCAAAAGTCTCCACAAGATCAAATGTGCCCACCAGCTGGTTCCCACCAAAATCCAGGCAGGGCTGACCTGTGCTTTCCCTGCACCTGAATTTGAGACGTTATTAAGCGATTGAAGGAAGCGCCCTGAAGGTGCTCATGCTCACACAGGGAAGCCTCTTAGCTCCGAACTCCTGTCTCTGCTTCCAGCGTCTGACCCTTCCTGTTCTGGGCTGTGAACAACTTGCAACATGGGTTCTCTTCCTCTGTGGGACCCACTAATGGACTCCAGCTGTCCGCTTGCAGCTGGTTGTCACACCAGTCCTCTTTATGGGGAAACTTGATGGATTTTCTTTTACTCTAAACATGCACAATTGGAAATGCCGGTTCCTTTCCAAAGTGTGAGGGGAAGACATAACAGGTAATCGTGCCTTCAAAACATTAGCCATGAGAACTAAAGCTTGATTTCCATCTGCATCCCCCTCCACGCACCTTGGGAGATGGACGAGCTGTCAGTTAGAATGGCTTTTCACAAACGAAAACTTATGTTTGGTGGGAAGTGACTTTCTGTTAAAAATCAGAAAAAAGTCTGAAATGGATGAGAAAGAATCAAGTAGAAGCTGCGACGGTGCAGATTCTCACGGTGACCTATCGGTAATTCACCACACAGGGCCGTAGAGTAAGCCCTTGAGGATTTTCTGTGTGTGCTCAGTCGCTCGGTTGTGTCTGACTCTTTGCGACACCATGGACTGTAACCTGCCAGGCTCCTCTGTCCTTGGGATTTTTCAGGCAAGCATACTGGAGTGGGTTGTCATTTCCTCCTCCAGGGGATCTTCCCAACCCAGGGATCGAACCTGAGGCTTTTACGTCTCTTGCATTGGCAGGCGGGTTCTTGACCACTGAGCCATCTATCTGGTAAGTATTTCAGCTCTCATGAAATAAGCTTCACATTCGTTTCTACAGTGTGAATCCAGATTCTGCAAGAGCTCAGAGGTGCTCCTGCTGTTAACAGGGCTCCAGGGCGCTTCCTACAGTGTTCTCTGTTGCAGGAGCTGAAGGTTATTCTCACCTTCATACAATCCGAGATCCAGCTGTCTAGGTAACTCTACGAGCCTGCCATGTCAGCCCTTAACTAAGCAAATTTTAAAATATAAAGGTGACTGCACAAGAGTTTATCTCAAGCACCGATATAAGTAAGAGTTTTGACCTATCGAACATCTACTACCACCACGTACCCTCCGACCTGCATCAGCCCACCCGGTTCTTCCTCTGAAAACAGAAGATGAGACTTTGAAGGCCTGTTGTTAAGGGTTCCCAGGTGGTGCTAGTGTTAAGGAATCCACCTGCCAATCCACAAGATGTGGGAGATGGGGGTTCGATCCCTGAGTCCGGAAGATCCCCTGGAGGACGAAATGGCAACCCACTCCAGTATTTTTGCCTGGAGAATCCCATGGACAGAGGAACCTAGTGGGCTACAGTCCATGAGGTCGCAAAGAGTTGAAGACGACTGAGGACTGTTAAGGTTAGTGAAGTGTGTGCAACCCAATGTCCACTTGAGCAGGTTTAAACAGGAAAGGGTTAATGAAAGAACTATTTGGTAATTTAAAGAATCCCTGAGGAAGACATTGATGAAGTTCCAAAGGCCACCCAGCCAGGAACCCGCAGGCAAAGATGACACTTGGGGACAAGTGGCCAACCACGTGGCTCTGGGGGGACGCTGAGGCCCTGCCTCTCCCAGGGTCATGGGTGATGCTCATGACGGGACCAAGTGGCTCACCTCTGCCCCTGTCTCCAGGACACCCTCCGGGTGGACCCAGGGCATCTAAGTATCCTCCAGACAAGGGCCCTGGGGAGATGTGATCACAAGGTGCCTCCAGCTGGGAGGGGCTGGAACAGTGTTGAGTGGGGTGACCAGCTGGAGCCACTGGGGGAGTCCCAGGTTCACCCACTAGTGACCGACACAGAAGAAAGGGGATCAAGAATACAGACCAGGCCGTGTGAGGGGCTGGCCAGGACTCAAAGCCTGGTCACCCTTATTGACCAGCTAAGTAAGGGAGCCATGCAAAGATGCTCTGTGAACAGGGCATCATTCCCTCCTGTGGGGTCTTTAAGGAGAACCCCAACATGGCCACAGGGACAACATGCAGAGAAGCACGTGAAATTGAGGGATTCATTATTCTCGAGGCCCCGGAGGGCGGGCCAGGACCACAAGGAAAAGCGTCTGCAGAGTGGGCACCGCCAGGAAGGAGGGGATCTGGGGGAGGGAGCCCTGGGCCTTCACAGGGCTGGGGTGCAGAGCTCAGCAAGACGGCAGGGGTTTTCATGGGTGCGGCTGAATGTCAGTGAGTTACATGGGGGCGTGTGAAGGCGAGCTCGCGCCGGGGCGGCCTGGCCACCCTCCTGCGCCTGGTCCCCTGGGGTGGGGTGTTCATAGGCTGTTTGTGGGATGTTGAGGCAGCAGGAAAATATGAAGCTCTAAAAACAAGCAAAAGGAAAATCAAATAAGTGCTGCACGAAAATAGTGTAACATCTGCCCAACCGAGTTGTCGGAGTTCTCGTTTGGTCGTGGAAACTTCTCTCTCCAAGTTCTAACTGCCAGCATCACTGGTGATTGGCCTAGCAAGGTCGGAGCATCTCGGATCCGCAGGATCCAGCCTCCCCTGGGGTCCGGGCGCCTGTTTCTACCGGCCTTTCTGAAGTACCTGCTTCCTGCCTAGCCCAGGGCGAAGCTGTCTTGCTTCCTCTCCGCACTCTAGGCTGGTGGCGGATGACTTCACCTCTCAGCTGTTTTACATTAACCTTCGCCTCGGGCTGTACCAGGGAAAAGATGAGGCATGATTTAGGGTGAAAACACTCTCTGTAAAGCTGGCTTTTTAAGATCAGTCTGTTATTTTCTTTTAACTGCTCAAATGTTCATGAGAGACAAAGGGTAAAGTCCTTTTATGAAGCCGGGTTTGAGGAAAAAGTCAGAGAAGCCGCAGAGGCGTGGTAATGAATAGCCATCAATACGGCCCACGAAAGAGAGTTCAGGGGAAGGGGAAGCTGAGCTGGTGCAGCCCCAGAAGCTGGAGGAGACTCGTGTGCTGGAAAAGAGAAGCAGAAGAGAGTTTTCTCCTACATCTCTGTTTGGACCTGCGAGTAGAGACTACTGCTGATGAAGCTCAGTTGGAAGGAGGGCTGAATCTGCTGAGTTACCACGGCTATGAGGGACCAACCCACGTTGCCATGGCACCAAACTGGCATCTCCAAGGCAATTCACACACTCTGTAAGACTCCTGACGTTTCAAACTGAACATTCTGGTGAGGAAAAGACTGTTTCCTCTCAACCTGGGAGGTAAATCCAGAAGTAAATTAAGAGGAATAATTTGGTAATTGTACAACTCAGCTTCTCGATAGTAAGTGGTGTGCATGGCTTTTAAATATGTTACCTCTTAATTCTCTTTATGACCAACCTAGATAGCATATTGAAAAGCAGAGGTATTGCTTTGCCAACAAAGGTCCGTCTAGTCAAGGCTATGGTTTTTCCAGTGTTCATGTATGGATGTGAGAGTTGGACTGTGAAGAAAGCTGAGCACCAAAGAATTGATGCTTTTGAACTGTGGTGTTGGAGAAGACTCTTGAGAGTCCCTTGGACTGCAA
This sequence comes from Bubalus kerabau, assembly GCF_029407905.1. NCBI lineage: Eukaryota > Metazoa > Chordata > Mammalia > Artiodactyla > Bovidae > Bubalus > Bubalus kerabau. Next base: position 119,321,188 of record NC_073629.1, on the reverse strand, counting down.
GGAGATCCAACCAGTCCATCCTAAAGGAGATCAGTCCTGGGTGTTCATTGGAAGGACTGATGCTGAAGCTGAAACTCCAATACTTTGGCCACCTCATGCAAAGAGTTGACTCATTGGAAAAGACCCTGATGCTGGGAGGGATTGGGGGCAGGAGGAGAAGGGGACGACAGAGGATGAGATGGCTGGATGGCATCATTGACTTGATGGACATGAGTTTGAGTGAACTCCGGGAGTTGGTGATGGACAGGGAGGCCTGGCATGCTGCGATTCATGGGATCCCAAAGAGTTGGACACGACTGAGTGACTGAACTGAACTGAACTGAACTGAATCCTCAAAATGGTGCTGTGAGGCGCAGACATGTACCTATTTTGCAGATGAGAAAGTGGAGCTCGGCTAACTGGCCAGAGCCCCACAGCCGGCATGTGGTAGCACCAGCCCAGAGCATGGGCCCCTGCAAAGGCTTGGACGGAAAAGAAGGACTTGATTCATGCCATGGCGTCATTTTCTATAAATCTTGCTTCAAGCTATTTTTTCTTAATATTAATGTATGCATGGGTTACTTTGACTATTCTTTATTTAATTAAAAAATTAGCTATTAAATTTCAAGTTAATATTAAATCTCTATGGTTTGTCCACTGCACCCCTACACCTATCATATGTCTTGGACACAGTAACTCACTAAAGATTGGGTGCATTAATGGATTACTTGGCTAATCCATCAACTAATCAAGAGTGCAGCTGGGCTACAGGCTGCAGGATGTGAGCGCTAGAACTGTGCTCCGGTCTCATCTACAGAGTGACTGGTAAACAGCTGACCCATCCCCACCGCAGGACACTCAGTGGTGACCCCCAGAGGTGCCCGTGTGGGTCACTGGCTTCTGCATGTAAGGATGCTCTTCTCCCCTCTTCACTGCCCTCCACCCGCAAACACCTGTCAGCACATCCCTCAAAGAGGAAAGAGTCACCTCCTGTCCATGAGGACAGGCCCCACCTCAGTGACCACAGGGACCACCACTGTCCTTTAAATTCCAGAAGTAGCAGGCACCTTCATCAGACCTTTGCAGTTAAGAACCAAGCTATGCAGCAGCAGGAGGCAGGGGCCAGTGCGCCACCTAAAGCCTGAACTCTGAGCACGCGTAAGAGTTGGCACCAGCCATCCACTGATCTGCCCACAAAGCATGCAGCAGGTGCCCATGGCGTTCCCAGAGTGACTGCAGACACTGGGGACTTGGTGTGACTAAAATTAGTAAGATCCTTTGTTTTTGGAACTCAACGTAAATTAGGTGATGCAGGGAGAAGATAGACAGTAGACAGATAATAGATTAAGATGGAGAAAGAGATGATAGACTGATAGACAGTAGAGAGATAACAGATTGACAGATGAAAGATGGACGGATAGATATTCAATAGGTAGATAATAGATTTGATAGATGGCAGATGGATTGAAGCGCCGAAGAATTGATGCTTTTGAACTGTGGTGTTGGAGAAGACTCTTAAGAGTCTCTTGGACTGCAAGGAGATCCAACCAGTCTATCCTGAAGGAGATCAGTCGTGAATATTCACTGGAAACACAGATGCTAAAGCTGAAACTCCAGTACTTTTGCTCTCTGATGCAAAGAACTGACTCGTTGGAAAAGACCCTGACGCTAAGATTGAAGGCAGGAGGAGAAGGGGACAACAGAGGATGAGATGGTTGGATGGCATCACCGACTCGATGGACACGAGTTTGAGTAGTCTGTGGGTGTTGGTGATGGACAGGGAAGCCTGGCGTGCTGCAGCCCATGGGGTCACAAAGAGTCAGACACAACTGAGTGACTGAACTGAGATGGATAGCTAGATAGATTAAATAGGTAGGTCAAGAGATGGAGATCAATAGGAGAGAAAGAGTCAGAAGGGGGAAGACAGAGAAAGGAGGAGGGGGTGACCCTAGAAGAGCCTCCCAGACGGAGGGATGGTGGGATGAGTGCGTGCAGAGCTCGGGTGGGGGCACCGTGAAGGGACGGTGCAGGGGTGCTGGGCAGGGAGGCCATGCCGAGGCCCTGGGACTTTTTTCCAGGAAACAGGAAGCCGCTGAGAGACTTTAAATAGGATGGCACTGACCCAACCCACCTCTGTACTTTATGAGCCGTCAGCTGGAGAAGCAGCACTTCTTCACAAGCCAGTTCTGCTGGAGAGAATCTTATTAATAAATCAGGCAGACGACTTACTGCTCACCTGGCAGATGAGCCTCCTTCCTACGGTCGGGTGCTGTTGGACAGTCTCTGGGAGGATAAACCCTCCTTAGGTGTACGCAAGAGAAGTGCAGACAAACACTTTGGTTTAGTGAACATGAAATTGTAATCACACTGGCAATCCTGGTCAAGGTGGATGCCAAACCACGGAGCCCACACGCTCCGGCTGTCAGCCAAGAAGGGGGAGGCTCAAGAGGTCAGCCCTGTGTGCCCAAGGCCAGCCTCACCACGAGCCACGGCACTGCCCTCCCACAGGCCATCGGCCCTGGTGACCACAGGGCATCTAGAGCCCCTGCACCTTGCTCTGTGCCAGGGACAACCCAGGGCCCACGCACCACCTCCGTGCCGCAGGGTGATGGGTGAGCTGGCCCCAACCTCCACGTCACCTCCTGCTTTCTGGGAACCACTTGTGTGAGTGCCTGTCCTCAGAGGGAGAACCGGGTGGGCTGGGGAGGCTGGAGGCCGTCAGGCTGGGAATCGGGGCTGATCCTGGGAAAAGCAGAGAGGGAGCTGGGAAAAGGATCTCAAGAAGTCAGCCTCCAGTGGGAAGTCATCAAGCCCAGGTGATGGGAGGGCCCCACACCCCTTGGGAATCAGCCTGACTAACCAGCCACATCTGCTCATCAGCAGGAAGCAGCCTGTGGATAGAGGCGTGGCCGTGTGAAAACCATGGTGGGTGTGGAGCCCAGCGGTGGCGGCCGGTGAAGGTAGGAAGCACACACCCTGGCCTCCCCTGGGAGAGATGCCCACTCCCCATTGGCAGGGGGATATGAGCTGAACACCAGAGAACTGGCCATCCCTCTTAGAACCAGGGTCTCATCCGCTCCAAGACTGAAGCTGACTCTGGAAGGAATCGGCCTCCTGGCATGTCACCGAGACTCTGTCCCCTACCTGCTGAGGTCACCCATCCAGACCTCGCTCCCCCCGAGAGGCTGTCCTTGTCTCCCTGCATCCACGCCTGTTGAGTGTCCTCCATGTCCGCCCATGACCTTCACACCTGGGTACTGCCCCTCTCAGAGCTGTGCTGATCAGAGCAAGGGCTTCAGGGCCCACTGGCTCCTGTCCACAGCCTGGTCTTTGGACCTTGACAAAGTCATCCGACATCCTCAGCCTCGTATTGCTCCCACCTTGCTAGAGTTCCAGGAGGGCCTAATGAAATAGTCGGGAGTGGAGGGAGGGAAGGGCAGTCTCCCCACGTCCTCCCTGCTGGCCCTTCTCACTCCTTCCAGGGCTCCTGGGACGTGGCCTTGCCCCCTCTGCCACGTAGCAACCTATACTGAGCCCCCTCTGTCTCCGTCTCTCCGTCTTGGGCCAGCACAGCATCTCTCGTGTTTGGGGCCCTAATCCTCACCCCCAGCTTGGAAGTCTTGGCTCAGCCAGGACCTCTGCCTCTTCCTGGGCTCACTGCAGCACCGAGTATCTTGGGTTTGGGATGTCCTCTCACAGACAGCGCTTCTAAATGAGAATCAGTCAGTCCCACTGGAATCCTAGTTCACATCTTAAAATTTATTAGACATTTACATTATTCATTAGAAAGCTCAATCCAGGTCCCATTGATTCACATGGTGTCTAGAGACCAGGCGGGCTATGATTACAATGAACATAATTGATGCCAACACTCTTCTCTGAGAGCTTCCTGGCCACATCCACTGTTTCCTGGGTTTAGATGTGAATGAGGTGAGAAGAGACCATACGTACAGGAGACACCAAACTGAGCTACGCTGATGCCGAGCAAAGAGGCCGCGCTGCTGTGCGGACCAGCAGATGGGCTCTCCCTGGACTAAAGAAATCTGAGCCTCTGGTCGGGGAACTCGAGCTCCTGCCTGTCCCTGCACCTCGCAGCATGACATGCAGTCGCCGTGGTCCATCATCCAGGTTTAGGTCCAAGTGAAAGTGGGGAGCTTTTGTCTGAGTCGAGGGCCCAGGCAGATGGTTCGTATTCCAGAGGCCATCACTCTCAATGAGATCAGCAGTAGGATGCACGCAGGAAGCCCCAGCAGGGAGTGAGGTGCCGAGCTCAGCTCCACCACCTCCCTGCCTTTCTCCCTCTGAGTTCTTTCCCCCGCTGATTCATTGATTCCAGTCCTCTCCCTTCTGACCTTCTCCTTCCCTCCTTCCTTCCCCTCCCCCTCCCTCCTCCCCGCCTCCCTTCCCTCACCAGGTTTCTGGCCAGCCTCCTACCACGTGCCAGCTCAGCGCTGGACCAGGGGGAGGCAGGACAGCATGGGCGGCTGGCCCTCAGGAACCACGTCCTCTCCAAAGATCAGTCTCTCGTTCCTTTCTCACATGTCCCCTGTGGCTGATTGTCAGCCATCACCCCTGGACAGCAGGGTCGATTGCTGATAACCAGCTCAGCATTTCGAGCCTCAGCAAAGTCCCAAACGTTATTAATAATCGAGCAGCAGGTTGATTTATATGGCCGCTTGCGAGAAGGCCGGGCAGATGGTCCCTGACAGTGCTGAAGTGGCGCCCACGTGCAGGACGGCGGCTTCCTCGTCCACCTTCTCAGCCTGGCTCTGTGAGGACTCCTGGTCCTGAGAGAACCACAGACAGAGGCCAGGTCCTGTATGTGCCCGGGATGCAGGGCTGGGTGGGGGTGCTCACAAGGTAGCCCGACCCCGCCCTCCTTTCCCCCCTTGAAGCTGCGCGCAACCCCAGTCTCTGGTCGTCTGGTCCTGAGGACATCCAGTTTCCTTCTCGCCAGTGTCGTCTTCGGGTGGCGGAGCTCTGTCTCAGGTTCATGGCCGAGGTGTCATCTCCCCTAATGCATAATTAACACTTCTCCATGGCTTCTCAGGGCTTCCAAGCGCAGGCCAGCCATCGTTATACTTCTTAACACTTTAAAATAGTTGCTTAAATATAAATAAGGAAATAAAGACTCAAATATATGGTGGTTTATGCTGAACGTATTTTATTATATGCCAAATAACTGCTGCTACTGCTGCTGCTAAGTCGCTTCAGTCGTGTCCGACTCTGTGCGACCCCATAGACGGCAGCCCACCAGGCTCCCCCGTCCCTGGGATTCTCCAGGCAAGAACACCAGAGCAGGTTGCCATTTCTTTCTCCAATGCATGAAAGTGAAAAGTGAAAGTGAAGTCGCTCAGTCGTGTCCGACCCTCAGCAACCCCATGGGCTGCAGCCTTCCAGGCTCCTCCATCCACGGGATTTTCCAGGCAAGAGTACTGGAGTGGGGTGCCATCACCTTCTCCATGCCAAATAAATGACAGGTGTACATCTTATGTGGCAGAACTTAAGGTCAATTTCAAAGAGATTAGGTAGTTATGAGTAATCTTCTCTCCATCACCCTCCACGGTTCACATTTACAAGTTTCCCATCCTCAGAAGGCAAGTCTAAGCTGGTGGTGCCTCCTGGACACACAGCATCCCTCAGTCTCTCCCCTTCCCGGCCTCCTCTCCCCTCCCCCAGCCCTGCTTCCAGGGACCCACTCCCCACAATTTCACAGCCTGCCCTGGAGCGCACCTCACACTTTTGCAAAGCTTCTTGACCTGCAGGAGCAGGGATGGATCTGGGCCCCAGTCTCCCTGTTTGCTAAGCTGGTAGGGCCAACAGTAAGGACTTCTCCAAGAAGCATTCACTCTGGGGTTCCCCCACCAACCCCTTCATTGCACCTTCCTGCATGAACCAACCACTCTCAGCTTCAGGACCATGAGGCCAGGGAGCCTGAGCTGGGATGCCAGCACACCCCATCCCTTCCCCACCGACCCCCACTCAGCAGCCTCTCAAGAGATGCCCCCCAGCCTGTGTGCCAATGGCCACGAACACTCCGTGCCTTGCTGCTCAGCAGAGCTTCTACACATTCACCGGCAGTGGCTGTGGGTGGCTTCAAGTGAAGCAGCAACAAAAGCCACAGGAAGGACACGTGCGCTTCCTGAGAGAGCCAGGCTTTTGTCTAGTCGTTTCCAGCCATAGGAAGTGTCGTGTGGCTGCGTGCGGAGCGCCCGCACCAGGCTGTACCCTCCGAGGAACCACCCCACTCCACATGAGCGTGTGTCCTGGACAGGTGTATGCTCTTCTTGACAGTCACCCTTCCCCTCCCCAAGTTGCAGGGGTAGCCGGGCAGATGTGGCCGCGGTGTCCTGCTGCCTCTGCACAGAGGGTGGGTTTGCCGGACTCAAGAAGGAGCTCGCCCTGAGGTCTGAAGCCCCCCACACCTGGCCCGGGGTCAGGAGCTGCCAGCTCTCCTCTGCTGCTGCTGCTGCTGCTAAGTCACTTCAGTTGTGTCCGACTCTGTGCAACCCCATAGACGGCAGCCCACCAGGCTCCCCTGTCCCTGGGATTCTCCAGGCAAGAACACTGGAGTGGGTTGCCATTTCCTTCTCCAATGCAGGAAAGTGAAAAGTGAAAGTGAAGTCGCTCTGTCGTGTCCAACTCTTCACGACCCCATGGACTGCAGCCTTCCAGGCTCCTCTGTCCATGGGATTTTCCAGGCAAGAGTACTGGAGTGGGGTGCCATCGCCTTCTCCGAGCTCTCCTCTGACAGCCCCCCAATCCATCCACTGCCACCACCATGGCCTCAGCAGGTCCCTGTCTATCTAGGGCTTCTGCAGGAACCCCCTAACTCACCTCCCACGTCCCTCCTCTCCCTCCTGCTGGGTGTCCAGGGAGACCACTGATGGCCACGAAGCCCTGCAGCCTGCCCACTGCCTAGAGGACCAGCCCACTCCTCCCAGGTCGCTCCAGACTCACCAGGGCTGGGCGCCCACTCTCCCCACAAATTGCCTTTAGTGCCACACAGCCCCGCCCCGAGCACCCCATTGGGTCAGGGGGCCTCACACACACGCTGCCCCCTCAGCTCAGTCTCGGGCCACCCTTCAGAGCGGCTTCTGTGGCCGACCCCCCACCCCCGCCACCACTGCCCGGATCCAGGCTGAGCTCTCCGAACCTCCATCGCACACACACCTGCCCTCCTTGCTTGCACTCACCCGGGGCTGGGGGTGGCCGTGTGCCGACGGGCGCTGGCTGTCCTCCACCCGCTCTGTGGTCCTCAGAGATGCAGAGGCCGTGCCAGGATGGGCATGACGCCGGGCTCCTCCAAGCTCCTCCTCCAAGGCCTGACTGCTCCGCCAGCTCCTGGGCAGGGCAGTGGGACCACATGTCCACCAAGCCCTGGCCCTGATCTAGTCTGGGAGCCTCTTCCCAACCAGCTCCAAGGGCTGTGTCGTGTCTGGTGAGTTGTCATTCCTCCAGCGATCTGCAAATGCTTATGTCTGTCTGAGCTAACACTCCCGAGTGCACCTGCGTGTCAGGCACCCCTGGATTGGCCCGTCTGATTCCATGACAACCTCAGGCCTGGGAGTTATGATCCATCCCAGGGTGAGCTCGCCATTGCCGTGACAACAACACCGTCCTCAGACAGCCCCTCGCCCCTCTCTCCCACGCCCCTCCTCCAGGCCAGCCCTCCAGATGCCCCGGCCGACCCCATGCCCCCACGTGGCCCCCAAGCTGGCCGTCATCGCACAGCGCGTGCTCCACGCCCACCTGGACTCACACATGCCCAGCCTCTGCTCCCACCCAAATCCTCATCTCAGTAAATAGCACTGAGCTCTTCCGGCCAAGAACGTGGGAGTGGCCGCGATCCCCTGTCAGCTGACATGCCTGTGTCCTGCCTCCAGTAGAAGCCGCCCCAGAAAGGCAGCCCCATCAGCCAATCCATCAGCAGTCCTGACAAGTCTCCTCCCAGCACAACAAGCTCTGATGCCCTCACGGTCACCTCCACAGGGGATCCCGCCCTCCCGCCCTCCCCCCTCACCTGTGCCTCTATGTCCAGCCTCCGTTTGGCCAGAGGGATCATTTTCAACCATCACACAGGTCATGTGACCCTCCTCCACTTAAGACTGTCTCACTTCCCACCTCACTCAGAGCAAAGTAAAAAATCCATACCACATCCCAGAGCACCATGGGTGACCTGCAACCTGTGACCTCCAGCCACTCACACTGGCCTCCCAGTTGAAGCAGAGCTCCTGCCACAGGGCCTTTGCACTTACCGCTCTACACCTGGAACGCTTTTCACCCAAATAACGAGGCTGGTCCCTCCATCCCTCAGACCCTGCAGGATCTGCTCAGCGAGCTCACCCTCGATGGCTGTCTGCACCCCTGCCCTTGTGGTCTTGCTGAGCTCTTGTCCAGGGAGCGAGGGTCCTGGTACATATGTCTCCTGCCTCCGCAGAAGCAGCCCATGAAAGCCGGTCTCAAGTGGCTCTGAGCTGCATCCCGCGCTCGTGGCAGAGTAGAGACGCCATAGATAGTTGTTGAACAAATGAGTTTCAGTTTTTCAGATGAAGAGAGAGAGGCAAGAAAAAGGGTGGGGTGATCGTCCAAGGTCACACACTGAGTGCCTAAGTCGCTTCAGGCCAATGCAACGAAGTACCCCAGACTGCAGGCCTGAAATGATGTTTATTTCTGGAAGTCCAGGGTCAAGGGGTCAGTGGATTGGTTACCTGGTGTGGGCTGCCATCCCTTCCCTGTGTCCTAACAAGTGGGGAGCCAAGAGCTCTCTGTGGGGTCTCTCACGGGGCCCCAGGCTCTTCTCCTGACACCACCGCACTGCAGCTAGGATTACATTTGACTCTGGGGGCACATTCAGCCCATGGCCGTGAGCGGTGGAGATACCAAAAGTCCAGCTGCAGAGCTCAGTCTAACAGAACAGCTACCTGGCCCTCAGCATCATCCCTGTGGCTGATGGCACCTCCTGGGTCTCTGTGTGCATCCTGCCTTTGGGTGGCCTTAGGCAGAACTAAACAAATAGATCCATCAATAATCAGATAATCACTCTCTGACAAGCACTATAAACAAAGCACGCAGAAGTAACCAAACCAGGGAGATCTACCTGGTTGTCCAGGTGTCTGAGGACGGGGAAGTCAGGGCTCTGAGCAGAACGAACCAACTGCTCATCCAGACGTGGGGCCAGAAGGAGATTTGCTCTCATGAGGCTTGCAGAGGCAGGGATGTGTGTTTGTGCATGCATGTATGTGAAAACATGTGTTTATGCATGTGTGTGCATGTGTATGTTTGAATGCATGCGCATATGTTTGTGTGCTTGTGCCTATGTACCTGTGTGTGTTCATTCATGTATGCATATGTGTCTTGTGCAGATATATATGCATGTATTTGTGTGTATCATGTGTATACATGTGCATGCATACATATGTGTGTGTGCGTGCATTGGTGTGTGCCATATGTGTACACATGGATGCACACATGTTCACGTGTGTGCGTGCATTTGTGCGTGCTGTGTGTGCATGTGCGTGCATACATATGCATGTTTGTGTGTGTGTGCGTATGTGAGCATTGCGCATCTGCAACGTGTGCACTGGAGCTGAGGAGGTCTTGGAGCACTTGGAAGGACAGAGTCAGACCGACAGACCCGAACCTGGCTCTCCTCCTCAGGGCAGCCTTGGGCCAGGAGCTTACCTCCTCTGAGTCACAGTTTCCTTCTTTGCCAAAAATTCAATGATCCTTTGGCACCGCGGCCATGGGGCCACTTGTGGGACACGTGAGACAACATAGAGGCACACAGTCAACTGTCCGCCCTGTCCCCCACCCACCCGCATTCCTGCTAGTGGACCCCAGTTCTGTCCCGTCAGCAGAGTGACCGCCAGATACTCACTTCCCAGCCATCCCCCGCCCCCCAAGCTGGAACGGCAGCCTAGCAAAGGTTTGGCCAATGTGATGGATGTGGTAGACTGGCCAGCTTTCGCTCTCCTCACGTGGGGTGCACCCTGCTGACACTGCCCTTCTCACCTCCTCCCTTCTGCTGTGAGACACTGAGCCTCACTGGCCGCGCCCCTCAGGCTTGGTGGGGAAAGGCAGCCCCACCCCCATCACCTCGGAAGCGAGGTCTCTGTATCTTGCAGCCAAGTGCATGCCAGCTGGCTCCAGGCTGACGAAGCAGGCTTCCCATAGGCCCCCTGTGAGCTGCACTTCCCCAGGGCTTCCCGGGGCCCAAGCCCCGGCCCAAGCCTATGAGCAGTCAGGCCCCCAGTTCCAGGATGTCCCTGGTTGCAGGACATGGAACACACAGTCATTTGTCACTGTTGAAGTGGGTTCTGATGATTTAAGTCATGTCCAGCTATTTGGGACCCCATGGACTGTAGCCAACCAGGCTCCTCTGTCCATGGGATTCTCCAGGCAAGAATACTGGAGTGAGTTGCCATTTCCTTCTCCGACCCAGTGATCAGACCCACATCTCCCGCATTGGTAGGGGAGGTTATTCATCACTGAGCCACCAGGGAAGCCCAGGTTCTGATGACAGGGGTGTCCAGTGGCCAGGGGATGGTTGGATGCTGCAGAATGGGGAGCAGGGCTGGGGTGTGTGCCAGCCCTGGACCCTCTGACATGGCCCTCTCTGCACCAAGCTGGGCCGAGTGTGGTCACTGCCATATTAACTTGGAGACAGGGAGGTCTCCAGCGAGGGGTCTCCAGCTGGCTCTTCCCAGTGTGGGCAGGAAAACAGATGGCAGGGGTCCCACTTCTATGCCCAATGTGCTCCCCGTGGAAGGGCATAGAAACCCGGCAACACAGGGAAAGAAAGAGAAACGACCCTCCTCCTGCGCTTCCCAGCATCTTGCCTGGAGCGGGAACCCTCTGTCAGCCTTTGTCCTGCCCCCTGGCCAAGACCTGAGCCTGAGAACAGCCCTGGGGGCTGCAGGCTGGGGCGGGGCCCCCGCAAGCCGGGCCTGGACGTGCCTTCACAGCACAGGCCAAGGGGAAAGGCCGCAGGGCGGCCCTGCCCCAGCCCCGACTCTCACTGGGGGTGGGCGCTCTGTCTTCCCAAGGACGCACGGTCACATTTTCCCAGGAAATTCTGTAAGGGGCTTGGGAACGTGGGGTTATTTCTTTCCTGAAACTGCCCAGAGACCTAATTATAGGACACAGAGCAGCTGGGCCCAGTTCCCTTAGATGTTATGAAAGAGCTAAATGAATGTCAGATTTCTTCTTATAAAAAGAAACAGAAAACTTTACCAGAAAGCAGTGGGTGGGTCAAAAGGAAAAAAAAAAGCAGAGGAAATGAAGCAAAGGTGAAGTCAGGGGCGTTGGGCAAATGGCCTGCCAGAGAAAAATCCAGAAAAGGAAGCTGGCAGGGGAGAGAGGAACTCACCCTTATATGGCCGTGGGGTCAGCAGGGAGCCAGGTTCTAGAATGTCGCCCCATGTCCTGAGTCCCGAGGTCTCAGGTCCATGTGCTTCTGGCCCCTGGCTCATTCCACGGTTCCCTGACCAGGAGACCCCTGGGGCAGAAGGCCCTCTGGCTTGTTCCTCCACCCCCCATCCAGCTGACCTTTCTAGATCTTTCTTTACTGGCTCCTTCTCCCCGCTGGACTATAAATCTGCTATGACCAGAGATCCCATCTTTACGTTCTCCTCCTCACCCCGCCTGGAGTTTAAACAGCATCACCTCCTATGATTCAGAAAGTGGTACCACCACCAGCTTCTCCCCTGAGCTCTAGACCCATGTATCAATCACCAGGATGGATGACCAGGGGCCTGACTTGAGCCAACCCTTCCCTCCAGTGTGTGGACGTGGAGACACTGGTTTCCAGGGCAACCATGTTAAGGAGTTTGGGTATCCTTCCACTGAACCATCAGATGGTCTACTGGACCCCCAGCTCACTCCTCCATCACACAGCCTCCATCTCCTTTAAAGTCCCCTCTGCACCCCCCACCTTGGTGAGGGTGCCACCATCCCCCAACCCCCAGTCCTGATGCCGGGCCTCTCTCTCCTGGTCTGTCCCACGTCCTGCTGCTCATTCACTCTGAACTTGCGTCTAAGCTGGGCTCCAGCAGAAGAAAAGGCAGATGGGAGTCCTGCCCCAGCTGACAGCCCTGGACCCTCTCCCACAGCTCTCTGTACCTCTCCCCTCCTCTCCGCACCCACTGCCCCAAGCTGGAGGCCCCCCCACTCTCTCATCTCTCTCTGAGCTGTCACCCAAACACAGGCCCAGCATCTCCCGGGCAGTGCTACTTCCCCAGGATGTCCAGGCCTGCCTGAGGGCAGACATGAGTTCTCAGAGCCGGGCCCTGGGGGGCAGAGATGGGGGAACTGGCAGGTATGGAGCCCACAGAGGCGTGGTAATCCCACAGATGTCCATGAAGTGCTTAGTGGAGCCATGGGCCAGCGAGATGGCAGGACTCACCAGGCAGCAAAGAAAGTCATGACAGGACATTAGTTGCCACTTGGCCGGGTCAGACCATCAACTCAAATCACTCAGAAGGATGTCTGGGGCCTGACTTGTGCTGACCCTTCCCTCCAACATGCATACGTGGAGCCTCTGGTTGCCAGGGCAACTGTATCTGCATGTCCTTCTGTTGTACCAGTGCATCCCCCTGGATGCTCCCAGGGCCCATGAGAGGACACGACTGCCCCCTGAGGGCATTGCTCAGCCCCAGGGGGCTGCGTCAGAAGTGGGTATGGTCAGGAAGGAGGCCAAACCCACCGACTCAGCTTCCTGCTGCAAGCACTCCTGAGGGCAGGCCCATCAGGCACCCTTGACATTTAGAGGGACTGAACCAGTCCAGAGAAATTGCATTTTGATCTTCGTGAGATATAAGATTGTTCCTTAATTCTTCAATTTGCAATAACTCAGAAAATCTTCCTTGTCAGGTTTCTGTACGTATTCTATTGGGTGTTTGACGTTCTTAGAGAGAAAGGGAAATTATTTAGCTTGTGCATGCATGTTAAGTCGCTTCAGTTGTGTCTGACTCTGTGCAATCCCACGGACTGTAGCCCACCAGGCTCGTCTGTCCATGGGATTCTCCAGGCAAGAATACTGGAATGGGTGCCCACGACCTCCTCTAGGTTATTAAGCTTAGAATTGCAGTTTTAGTTATACGGGGAATTTAACTAAGTCTGTAAGTAAAACTAAGGATGTGATTTAATTTAAATTAATAACAATACTTAACTTCTTAAGCACAATTGCATTTAATGTAACATTTACTAGATTTCTAAGAAGGATAATGTGATTTTGGAAAGAGATTTCTAGGTATGTAGCTCCAAGGATTCAGAGTTGGACCAATTGTGAAAAGACTCTTCTCTGGAACCTAGAGCATCCTGCTGGGACCACAGCGTGGGCACCGTGGGCACAGCAGGACGACCCCACCCTGGTCACTGAGAGGTCACCCCCTCTGATGCCCACAGTGAGGCCTGTCACCCTGGCTCTTCAGGCAAAGCTGAGTGGGTCTTCCCGTGTCCAAGTGAGGGCCACCACTTGGAGACAGGCCCTTCCCCTGGACGGGTCACGCTTGGCGTGTGTGGCATCATCATCATTGAGACAACCTGCCTCCAGGGGTGGGAGAGGCTGGATCCAAAAGGGACCTTTGAGGAGCCGGACGACCCTGCCCTCAGCCACGGGACCCTAGACGAGGATCAAGCCTTTCCAGTCTCCCTAGCTCCAGAAGGATCTCCCGGCTGCACAGGGACACCAGGGGTCATTGTGGACACTAGCTGGCGCTCTCCGGGCAAGATGCGGAGCGGCGTCCTGGGGGTCAGTAGAGACATGTTCTCACTGTTTCCCTCTGACCTGGTGATGGAATCGCAGGTTGGGTTCCCTGGTCCTCAGCAAAGAGTGAGCAAGGCTGAGCCAGGAAACATATCCCAGACCCCGAGCAGGACAAGTGGGATCCCAGGACCCTCCGCAGCAGGGTCACATGGATCTCGATCTAGTCCTTCTGGAGGACGGAGAGCACCCTCTGTCCCCTGCAGCTGGGGGAGCTCTGTCCAGTAATGAGGTGCGGACCACCCATGGAAAGCTCCAGAAGTCAGGGGGCTGTGGAGGAGGCCCTGGAGGGAGCTTTGCTTCACATCCCAGACCACCCAGACCCCAGACTCAGAGCTGGACTGTTTCTCCCAGCTCCGGTCCTGGAGCGCGGACATGGGGAAGCGGGCTGGTGAGTGGCCAATGTTCTGTGAGTGAGGCCCCCCACTGGCCAGCACCCTCTCAGGGTCTGTGCTGACCGCAGCACGCCCCTCAGGCCAGGTCACACCCAGTGACACCAGTGATGTGCCCACACTGCCAGCCGACCACGTGGCCCCTTGGGGACCTCAGCTTACCCTCACACACCTGGGCATCGCCAGCCTATGTCATCCAGGCCGTCCCCTGCCTGCCACCCTCTGGGCACTTGCTGTCAGCCCTGGACCCCGTTCAGCAGGGCCCGTCCTTCCTGGACCCTTCTCTCCCAACACGGTCACCTCCCTGAAGGGCAGACTTCATCCTCAGTGACAGCCACAGAGCACCCCCGAGCCTGCAGGCAGAGGGGCGCCCCTGCCCAACGTGAGCATCCGGGCTCCAGGAAGAGACTGGGTGTCGGGAGGAGCCAGGAACAGACCCCGGAGCTTCCTGGGTGTCTGGGCTCCCCGTGTGGGCTTGATCAAGACCCCCCGGAGGAGGGCCGCGTCAGCAGGCTCTCTGGGGTCCTGGGACGCTACACCTGGGGATTCCAGGGCCGCCCCCACCCCCCAGAACCACTGTCAGCCGGGCAGGCCCAGCCCCCTCACTGCACAACACTCACTTTGCACTGATTATGTGTCTTCACAGAAAGACCCCCTTTCTCACCACCCTGCATGCATATGTGTTCAGTCACTCCGTCGTGTCTGCGACCTCATGGACCAGAGCCCTGCAGGCTCCTCTGTCCATGGGATTTCCCAGGCAAGAATACTGGAGTGGGTAGCCATTCCCTTCTCCAGGAGATCTTCCCAGCCCAGGGATCAAATTGGATGTTTGATGCATTGGTAGATGGATTCTTTACCACTGCGCCACCTGGGAAACCTACAAGATACACAAAGACCAAGACCCCAACTTCCACTTCTAAAGAGCTGGGAGAAACAGCAAGGTACTGCGCGTGCCCGCTGCACACACCACCACAGGGGTGGGCAGACCACCTAAGCCACCGCTCCAGACTGCCCCCTGGACCCACCCCCACCCTCACCCCATGCAAGAAACGAGCTCGCCCTACCTCGGAGAGCGACCAAGAGAACCTGTTACCTGTTCTCACGCCTCCTGCTGCAGCAGGAGCCCCAGAAAAGCCTTGCCTGAATTTCTTGCCTGGCCTCTGATCAATTTCTATCGACTGGGGAAAGCCAAGCACCCTGGCCAGTGTCACCTCCAGCAGGGAGACCTAGATCTGACCCACACGTAGTTCCAACAAGCCTGCCTCAGAGTTGAAATTTCAGTTTTTTCAGACACAGAGCATAGCAGAGAAAGCCCTCTGCTGAAAAAACACCTCGTTTTGGGTGCTAATCTTGGCCCATGTTTTATAGGAATGTTGCTTTCATGGTGTGTTCAGTCCATAAAAGTCCAGGACATACACACTTAACGATATGTGTGCTTTACTGCATTAAATTAGATTTCAATATAACATTTAAAAAAAAAGACTGCATTTCAAGGCAATTTTCCCTAGAAAGGCCTTCCTCCCAACTGCTTTTGAGTTATTCCACTCCTTCCTCAAGTTTTCTGGCAGTTAGAGCCTCAGTCCCCATTTAAATCAGAAACACAATATTTAAAGAATAATTTCCCTTTAAAATGATTTATAAATAATGGAGTGCTGGGCAACTATTTCAGAGAAAATGGCGTCTCTTTATGAACTGATATAAGTAAGTCTTCAAAGGGCACTGTTAGGGTACAGAGTCAGGTATATAGGAAGGTACATTTGCATCATTAAAAACTGAAGAAATAATAGAATGTATGTGCACAGAGGTACCCAGGACAACAGAAGAAGCTGAGGACCCTGGGTGACTGGGGAGGCACTCCTCTGCGCAGGTGAGGACAGGGCTGAGTGAAAGCCGCTTCTTTTTCCATCTGTTAAAGCTGTTTCCTTTTATGTCTTTTGAATTCTGTTCCATGTGAATTGTTATGTGTTAAAAACCAATTTGAAGGACTACCCCGCAGTCCAGCGCTTAGGACTTCAACTTCTAACGCAGGGAGTACGGGTTCAATCCCTGGTCAAGGAGATAATAACCCACATGCCTTGAGGCCAAATAATCCAAACATAAAACAGAAGCAGTACTGTGACACGTTCAGTAAAGACTTTAAAAGTGGTCCACATCAAAACAGCTTTTAAAAAAGTAATTTGATTTTTAAAGGGTAAGCCTTGTAAAATGAAGGTCGTGTTTCTATCATCACCTATTGTCAGATCTGCTTCATTTTTCCTGGGCTCTTTGTACCTAAAACGAAGAATTCAGAATGACTCCTAGAAATTTCCTTTGTAATGTCAAATGGCAAACATCATAACCTTGAATCATCAGGGCTTGCTCTTCAACAGCTGAAAGAAAAAGGTGTCATTGCTCCTGAATTAAAAATATGCAGGAATGCACTTGCTCTAAGCACAATCTGATCAACATTCCCCAAATGACATACAATCAGAGCTTGTTTTTTTCCATTAAAAGAAGAGACATACTTAAGCTGTGAAAAACAGTATGACAATTTCTTTAAAAAATAAACATAAAACTTCCATATGACCCAGTTCTGGGTATACATCCAAACAAAACAGAGCTTCAATCAGATATTTGCACATCAGTGTTCAGAGCAGCGTTATTCACAGCTGAAATGTGGAAACAGCCAAGTGTCCATTGACAGCTGTGTGGATAACAAGACGTGGTTCATCCATAAAGTGAAGATTATTCAGCCTTGAAAAGGAAGGAAACTCTGACATACATTACAATTGGGATAGACTTTATAGATATCACGCTAAGTGAATAGTTCAATTCAGTCGCTCAGTCACGTCCGACTCTTTGCAGCCCCATGGACCGCAGCACGCCAGGCCTCTCTGTCCATCACCAACTCTGGGAGTTTACCCTAACTCATGTCCATTGAGTCAATGATGCCACCCAACCATCTTATCCTCTGTTGTCCCATTCTCCTCCCGCCTTCAATCTTTCCCAGCATCAAGGTCTTTTCAAATGAGTCAGCTCTTCACATCAGGTGACCAAAGTACTGAAGTTACAGCTTCAGCATCAGTCCTTCCAATGAACACCCAGCACTGATCTCCTTTAGGATGGACTAGATGGATCTCCCTGTAGTCCAAGGGATGCTCAAGTGTCTTCTCCAACACCACAGTTCAAAAGCATCAATTCTTCAGCGCTCAGCTTTCTTTATAGTCCAACTCTCACATCCATACATGACTACTGGAAAAACCATAGCCTTGACTAGATGGACCTTGTCGACAAAGTAATGTCTCTGCTTTTTAATATGCTGTCTAGGTTGGTCATAACTTTCCTTTTAAGGAGTAAGCATCTTTTAATTTCATGGCTGCAGTCACCATCTGCAGTGATTTTGGAGCCTAAAAAAAATAATGTCAGCCACTGTTTCTACTGTTTCCCCATCTATTTGCCATGAAGTGATGGGACCAGATGCCATGATCTTAATTTTCTGAATGTTGAGCTTTAAGACAACTTTTTCACTCTCCTCTTTAACTTTCATCAAGAGGCTCTTCAGTTCTTCTTCACTTTCTGCCATAAGGGTGGTGTCATCTGCATATCTGAGGTTATTGATATTTCTCCCAGCAATCTTGACTCCAGCTTGTACTTCATCCAGCCCAGCGTTTCTCATGATGTACTCTGCATATAAGTTAAATCAGCAGGGTGACAGTATACAGCCTTGACATACTGCTTTACTGATTTGGAACCAGTCTGTTGTTCCATGTCCAGTTCTAACTATTGCTTCCTGACCTGCATACAGATTTCTTAAGAGGCAGGTAAGGTGGTCTGGCTAACTCAATGGACGTGAGTCTCAGTGAACTCCAGAGTTGGTGATGGACAGGGAGGCCTGGTGTGCTGCGATTCATGGGGTCGCAAAGAGTCGGACACGACTGAGCGACTGATCTGATCTGATCTGAAGATGGTCTGGAATTCCCATCTCTTGGAGAATTTTCCACAGTTTATTGTGATCCACACAGTCAAAGGCTTTTGCATAGTCAATAAAGCAGAAATAGATGCTTTTCTAGAACTTTCTTGCTTTTTTGATGATCCAGCGGATGTTGGCACTTTGATCTCTGGTTTTTCTGCCTTTTCTAAATCCAGCTTGAATATCTGGAATTCCATGGTTCACGTTCTGTTAATGCCTGCTTTGGAGAATTTTGAGCATTACTTTACTAGCGTGTGAGATGAGTACAATTGTGCAGTAACTTGAGCATTCTTTGGCATTGCCTTTCTTTGGGATTGGAATGAAAACTGACCTTTTCCAGTCCTGTGGCCATTGCTGAGTTTTCCAAACTTTCTGGCATATTGAGTGAAGCACTTTCACAGCATCATCTCTTAGGATTTGAAATAGCTAAACTGGAATTCCGTGACCTCTATTAGCTTTGTTTGTAGTGATGCTTCCTAAGGCCCGCTTGACTTCACATTCCAGGATGTCTGGCTCCAGGTGAGTCATCACACCATCATGATTACCTGGGTCATGAAGATCTTTTCTGTACAGTTCTTCTGTGTATTCTTGCTACCTCTTCTTAATATCTTCTGCTTCTGTTAGGTCCATACCATTTATGTCCTTTATTGAGCCCTTCTTTGCATGAAATATTCCCTTGGTATCTCTGATTTTCTTGAAGAGATCTCTAGTCTTTCCCATTCTGTTGTTTTCCTCTATTTCTTTGCACTGATTACTGAGGAAGGCTTTCTTATCTCTCCTTGCTACTCTTTGGAACTCTGCATTCAAAGGGTATATCTTTCCTTTTCTCCTTTGCTCTTCACTTCTCTTCTTTTCACAGCTATTTGTAAGGCCTCCCCAGACAGCCATTTTGCTTTTTTGCATTTCTTTTCCATGGGGATGGTCTTGATCCCTGTCTCCTATACAATGTCACGAACCTCCATCCATAGTTCATCAGGCACTGTGTCTATCAGATCTAGTCCCTTAAATCTATTTCTCACTTCCACTGTATAATCATAAGGGATTTGATTTAGGTCATATCTGAATGGTCTAGTGGTTTTCCCTACTTTCTTCAATTTAAGTCTGAATTTGGCAATAAGGAGTTCATGCTCTGAGTCACAGTCAGCTCCTGGTCTTGTCCTTGTTGATTGTATAGAGCTTCTCCATCTTTGGCTGCAAAGAATATAATCAATCTGGTTTCTGTATTGACCATCTGGTGACGTCCATGTGTAGAGTCTTCTCTTGTGTTGCTGGAAGAGAGTGTTTGTTATGACCAGTGCGTTCTCTTGGCAAAACTCTATTAGTCTTTGCCCTGCTTCATTCTGTATTCCAAGGCCAAATTTACCTGTTACTCCAGGTGTTTCTTGACTTCCTACTTTTGCATTCCAGTCCCCTATAATGAAAAGGATATCTTTTTTGGGTGTTAGTTCTAAAAGGTCTTGTAGGTCTTCATAGAACCGTTCAACTTCAGCTTCTTCAGCGTTACTGGTTGGGGCATAGACTTGGATTACCATGATATTGAATGGTTTGCCTTAGAAACAAACAGAGATCATTCTGTCGTTTTTGAGATTGCATCCAAGTACTGCATTACGGACTCTTTTGTTGACCATGATGGCTACTCCATTTCTTCTAAGGGATTCCTGCTCGCAGTAGTAGATATAATGGTCATCTGAGTTAAATTCACCCATTCCAGTCCATTTTAGTTCGCTGATTCCTAGAATGTCGACATTCACTCTTGCCATCTCCTGTTTGACCACTTCCAATTTGCCTTGATTCATGGACCTAACATTCCAGGTTCCTATGCAATATTGCTCTTTACAGCATCGGACCTTGCTTCTATCACCAGTCACATCCACAGCTGGGTATTGTTTTTGCTTTGGCTCCATCCGTTCATTCTTTCTGGAGTTATTTCTCCACTGATCTCCAGTAGCATATTGGGCCCCTACTGACCTGAGGAGTTCCTCTTTCAGTCTCCTATCTTTTTGCCTTTTCATACTGTTCATGGGGTTCTCAAGGCAAGAATACTGAAGTGGTTTGCCATTCCCTTCTCCAGTGGACCACATTGTGTCAGACCTCTCCACCATGACCCGCCCGTCTTGGGTGGCCCTGCACGGCATGGCTTGGTTTCATTGAGTTAGACAGGCTGTGGTCCATGTGATTAGTGTGGTTAGGTGTCTGTGATTGTGGTTTCAGTCTGTCTGCCCTCTGAAGCCCTCTCTCAGTGTGCACCATTTTACTGGGGTTTCTCTTACCTTGGACGTGGGTTATCTCTTCACGGAGATACTAAGTGAATAGGCCAGACACGAAATGACACGTGCTGTGTGATGTCACTTACATAATGTGCCCAAAGTAGTCACAGTCACAGAGACAGTGGAGGGGTGGCTGCCAGGGCTGGGGAGGAGGATGGGCGTGAGTGTTTAGCGGGGACAGAGTTTCGGTTCTGGAGACAGACGGTCAGACGGTGACACAGCAAGGTGAGCATCAGGCCTGCCCCCTAACTGGACACTGGAGAACAGCTAAAACGGCAACTTTTAAGCTAAATGGTAAATTTATAAACATTTTGCCATAAGATTTTTAAATCTAAAAGATATTTTTGAAAAGATACAAATGAGCTTATTTATAAAACAGAAATGTTCGTCACGGACATAGGAAACAGATTTATGGTTACCAAAGGTGAAGGCGGTGAATTAGGAGTTTGGGATTAATGTATGTACACTACTATATGCAAAGTAGATCACCAGCAAGGACCTACCGTCCAGCACAGGGAAGTCTGCTCGGTATTTAGTAATAACCTATAAGGAGAAAGAATCTGAGGAAGAGTGTGTCTGAGTGTGTAAGTGAGACAGTGCGCCACACACCTGAAATTAACACACTACTGTAAATCCACTATACTGAATACAATTTTTTGTAATAAATAGATCCTTTTTTAAAAAGCGTATTTGATGAAAAGCACCCACTTTAAACAGAGTAACCGTTTGTAAAGACTTGGGAGCTGACGTGAGTTGCAGCGCGCAAGTCCACTCTGCACGTAGTGGCATGACATGTCAGTTTCTCCCCCAGCCTGGGAAAAGACAGGTGTGAGGCGTTTGTAGACCTGGCCATGGTAACAGACAGACCTGTCTGAGAACCCAGCGCTGGGCCCCGGCCGTCCTGTCTGCGGGATGAGATCATGGGTTCCTCCCTCCTAACTCCCTCCTTTCTCACTCTCTCCCCACCTCCTTCCCCTCCTCCCTCTCACGATGCCTCCAGCCCACCCGAGGAACTTCCCGGCCCCCTTCACCTGTAGCTCAGTCAGCCTCCAGTCACAGAGTAAGTTAAATATTTCCGAAAGTCAGTTTTCCTATCTCAGTCTCCTGGAAGCTCCAATGTCTGGGGTGCGTGTATGAGGAAGGGAGCACTTCTGTTCCCGCCTCGGCCCCCCTCCACCCCACACAGGGGGCCCCGCCAAGGCAAGCAGGCTCAGGTCCTCACCCAGGCACTGAAGCTCAGTTTGCTGGGGAAGAGGATGCAGGAAGTCAGGACAAGCTGGGCCTGGTGGAGAGAACACTCCCAGCCCCACCCAAGCCCTCCTCACTCAGGGGGCCTTTGGGAGCTCGGAGCCAGGACAGCGTGCTCACCGTGCAGCCACAGCCCAGCCCCGGGGCTCGGGGGGCTCTGACGGCTCCCCCCGGGGCTGTGCATAGGGCCAGTCCCAGCCCGACTCCTTCTACACTGGCATGAGAGACCATCATGGAACAGGACAGACCTGTGCTGGGGTCCCCGGAGCCTCCAGCAGCGGACCTGGAGCCCTCAGACAGTCCTAGGTCAGCCAGGGCCTCACCCTGGCCGGTTCTCACAGTGGAGGCCGAGGTCTAAAGAGGAGCCCCTGGGCACGCTCACTCCCCATGCGTGCTGTGGGCCAGGCAGGTCATGACCTCAGCCCAGACTCAGAGCTGGAGGCTGACCCCCACGCTGGAGGCAGGAGCCCCAAGCTCATCGCCGAGAGAAGTGGAGAATCACGCTAACTTCCCTATGTACCTCATTATGGAGCAAAGCAGCTACGGACCCTGGAGAGCCTTGAGCTTTTTTATCGAAAGTGTCTACCTCGGATTCGTCCAGGAGAAGAGAATCAGCCAGTGGACCAGCACCGGCTGCGTATCCGGGTGACAAGCCCTGGCCTGGGCCAGTGACCCATCATCAGTGGGCATTTCTTCTAGAAAGCCATGATTCATCCAGATGGAAACCCGGACCACAGATGCGGGGACTCTCAGATGAAAGTCCTTCCTCTGCAGACAGGTCGTGGCTTCTAGGGAGGGAGGTGACTTCCCGAAGACCAGCCATCCACAGGTGAGAACCAGACTGAATCTGGGTGTGTGAGCCACCCCACCCTGCTCTTTCAACTAACACAGTATCTCCCAAGTTTCCCGGCAAGCTCCTTTCTGCATCTGAAAAGATAAGTGGTAATGACTAGAGAGGCAGTTGAAGAGTTTCGCTCACATCCTGGTTTTAACATATACTGATCCAATGCAGGGCTCTTGGACGTAAACATGAAAAGGAACAAAAATTAAAAAGAAGGAAAACCTCGGCTAGAAACGTCTCTAATCAGGCACTCACGCCTTGGTACACAGACGCTGTTAACTTTTGCAGGACCACTGCCAAGTCTTCCCAGGCCATCGGTGCATGAAAACAATGTAATATAGCGATTCAATTTTCTAAAGAATCAGTTAGCAATTAAACCAAGAATGTTTGGGAACAGATATTAAATTCTAAAGAGAATTGCCATTTAAACTTTAACTTTTCTGAGCAACAAAGGAATAATAGGGAACAGCTAGAAAGTTTCTCTTGAATTTCAGTGAGGAAATTATAAAAATTGAGGTCAAAGGCCCTTTGGGATTCTTTAAATGAATCAGTAACCTTGATATGGTACTAGAAAGCAACAAGGGCGTTTAGGGTTGTCTTGTGGGGTGCTCATTTGCTCTTGTCCCAGTTATCAGATCTAGGGATATCCAAGAAATTCTTGGCACACTGGTTAAGGATCATTTTGTTGTTCAGTTGCTAAGTCGTGTCCCAGTCTTTGGGACCCCATGAACTGCAGCAAGACAGGCCTCCCTGTCCTTCACTATCTCCCAGAGCTTGCTCAAACTCGTGTCCATTGAGTAGATGATGCCATCCAACCATCTCATCCTCTGTCATCCCCTTCTCCTCCTGCCTTCAATCTTTCCCAGCATCAGGGTCTTTTCTAACTGTTGTTAACTAACTGTTGTTCCCAGTTGTTCTAAGCAGATGGTTCTAGAAACACAGGCCAGCTCTGTAGGAAAAGTAAGCTTGGGCAAGAATCATCCACCTACTTCTTCATTCATCCAAAGATCTCAAGGACTTAGAACCTGCCACGCCTGGGTTCATACATGGCCACTGGAATACTGCAGTGTGGAACCCTCTTCCTGCGGTTCACCTTCCAGGGCCAGAAGCCTCAAGACTGTGTTCCCCAGACTCCACTCTTGTTGAAGAGGCCCAGCCTCCACTTCAGCGTCCAGCCCAGCATCCAGCTCAGGCGTGGACAATTAACCCGAGTCTGAGCTTCCTCTCACATGTGAAATGTGTGTTAGCCCAGATTGCCTCCAGTCCCACCAGCAACACCAAGTTGTGCCCGTGGCAGCCAGGATTCCATAGCACTAGATGGAGCTTTAATAAGTCCCTGGTGCCCTCTTGTTCAGCCAAATGGGCCCGACCCATTCACCCAGCTCTTCCAGGTTTAGCTTTGTGTCCACACATAAACACAACATGAATTTATCAGAAAGGGGCTTTGGAGATGTAGTTAATTGCTATGGAAATTTGCTATTTGTGCTGACCGTCGACTACTCAGACTGAAATATGTCAAAGGTCAGCAATCTATTCAGAACCAGGATAACGGGGACCAATAAATCAAGCATGGTGTGTGCGTAGATCCCACGAGAGAACTGGGTCCCCTGCTGGAAATTCCGCTTGCAGGAGGAACATGGAAAATGTAAATAAAGCTCCACCAGGAAAAAATGGCCCCAAAGTTGAAAATGCTAAAATAAAATGAACAAAAACCCCCAAAACCATACAGAGAATGGTTGGAAGAACTTGTGTGGAAATCCTAAAGGAAGGGGCTGCGTTTTCTCAGTGGGATTCTTCCGAGGGGAATCAGGCCCGGTGGGTGGAAGTGACCGAAGATGGTTTATTCACTCAGCAGGAAGGTGGTCTTGGCATAAAGGAATGGATGTGTCAGAGTGTAGATGGGTCACCTCAGGAGTGGTGGACCCCACGAGTCTATCCTTCTAAATTACCCCACCCACCTCACAAATCCAACAACTTCCTGCAAGGGGCTCTGCCCCCGGTGTGCAAAGGAAAGCTTCCCGCGGCCCCCACTGCCCACCAGGCACCCCCAAGCCCTCTCCTCCTTCAGGGGCAGACTTCTGTAAGGACGAGGCCCTGTTTGCTCCGCACACCCACTCGCAGTCCCTCCTCCTCCTCACCCAGCCGTCGGGCTCCGGCTCCTCAGAGGCGGCGCCTCCTCCTCAGCCAAGTCCCAAGCACTTTGCATCCTCATCTCAGCCCCGGACCCACAGAACCACGCTGTCCCGCTGCTGCTCCTACAGGGCCGTGCCCAAACCGCCTTCCCTGTGCTCCACCACGCGGCTGCACTGAGTAACTCCCCCAGGACCGCCCTGCGCCCTCTCCTCCCCTCACTCTATCTCCCCAAGCAAGTCCCAGGGTGGTGGGGGGTCTCCATGACCAACTGACGGGTGTGACTCACAGACTCACGTTTAGTGCAAACTCCTGCCCCGAGCCCCAGACCCAGCTACCACCTGCCCGTGAAAGCTGCAGAGACGCCTCTGGCTGAACTCCGGACACCGCCTGCCCGACCATGCGCCTCCCTGACGTGGTCCTCCTCCAGGGTCCTCACGAGCTCACAAACCAGGGCCGTCCTTCTCTCCCTCTCTCCACCTATCTAACACCAAATCCTGCTCCCTTCAGCATCTGCGTTTTGCTCGTATTTACCTGTTTATCTTCATCCACACTGCTGACCCCGTAATGCCATTAACCCCAGCTTCTCTCACCTTGATGCCTGCGATCACCTCTGACTGATCCACTCCCTGCCTCCTGCCCTTTGCACTGCTGCCCAAAAGCCAAGTCCATGACATCACCTTCTGCTGCAAGCCCTTCCCAGGCCCCCCATCCCACTGTGGCCCCCCCCACCTGCCTTCTGCTCACTTCCCTCACCTTTGCATCAGCCCCCACCACCAGCACCTCGTCCCCCTCCTTCACTTAATTCTCTCTATTTGCCTGCTTTTCCCTGCGAAGCTCTCCAGCCCCCTTGACCGGGTCAAGCTTCCATTTATCACAAGCTCTCAGCACTACACACCACGTCTCTGTCTCCATCAATTGCTTCTCTGCCCGCAGCCTCTGAAGAAAGAAAACCAGATCAGATTTCTCTGCTGCAACATCGGCCAGTGAATTCTCACCTACGCTCAGAATAACACTTACCTTCCTAACCGTGGCATTTGAGGCTCCCGTTATGCGACTGCTGACTTGATCTTCCACGGGGTCCCGAGTGTGCGGACCCCTCACACGCTCCTGAACACGCAGCTCCGGTGGCCTGAAAACTTCCACAAACCACCCCTCATCCCGGAAGGAAGAGGCAAGTCCTGTTCATCCTTTAGGGAGCCTTTGGGGTCTGCGTGGTAGGACCCCTTCACGTGTGATCTGTCCTCTTATCAGAACTGCAGTGCGTGATTCAGCATGGATAGCGGGTTCTACAGGCAGTGCTGTGGAGTGAAGTCTAGACCTGATTCCTCTCGGGTGAGCGAACCTTCACACCACTGAACCATTTCTCCCCGCCCCCTCCTCCCAGCCCCTGGCAACCACCACTCTGCTCACAGCTTCTATGAGCTTGACTGTGTTATAAACATCATATAAGTGGAATCACATAGTATTTGTTTTGTTACTGGCTTATTTCACCAAGTCTACTGTCCACCAGGAAGGGCTTCCCTGGTAGCTTAGACAGTAAAGCGTCTGCCTGAAATGCGGGAGACCCAGGTTTGATCCCTGAGTTGGGAAGATCCCCTGGAGAGAGAAATGGCCACCCACTCCAGTAGTCTTGCCTGGAGAATCCCATGGACAGAGGAGCCTGGTGGGCTATAGTCCATGGGATCACAAAGAGCCGGACACGACTGAGCGACTTCACGAATTCACACTCACTTTCACTGTCCTCAGGTCTCAGCCATGTAGTCACATGAGGCTGGGTTTCCTTCTTTCTCATGGCTGAATTTGTTGTTCAATCACTCAGTCATGACTCTTTGCAACCCTGTGAACTGCAGCACGCCAGGCTTCCCTATCCATCACCATCTCCCAGAGCTTGCTCCATCTCATGTCCACAGAGTCCATGATGCCATCCAACCATCTCATCCTCTGTGGCCCCCTTCTCCCTCTGCCTTTCTCAGAATCAGGATATTTTTCAGTAAGTTGGCTCTTCATATCAGGTGGCCAAAGTATTGGAGCTTCAGCTTCAGCATCAGTCCTTCCATTGAATATTCAGGGTTGATCTCCTTTAGGATGGATTGGTTTGATCTCCTTGCAGACTCTCAAGAGTCTTCTCCAACACCACAGTTCAAAAGCACAATTCTTTGGTGCTCAGCCTTTTTTATGGTCCAAATCTCAAATTCATACATGAATATTGGAAAAACCATAGCTTTGACTACACAGACCTTTGTTGGCAAAGTGATGTCTCTGTTTTTCAATAAGTGTCTAGGTTGGTCACAGCTTTGCTGAATACCATTCCACTGAACCGCCTCTTCTCTGTCTCTCGATGTATTTTTAGGTTTTCCCACACCTTGGCTCTTGTGAATAACCTTGCAATGATCTTGGGAGATCAGAGACCTTTTCAGGATTCCGATTTTATTTTTTGGGTAGAAGTGGGATTACTGGATCATATGGTAGTTCTATTTTTAATCTTTGGAGGCATCTACTTACTTCTTTCCATATCGGCTGCAACAATTTACATTTTCAACTCCCACCAACAGTGCTCAAGGGTTCCAATTTCTACACATCCTCACCAACCCTTATCCTTTCTCTCTCTCCCTCTCTCTTGTAATAGCCATTCGAACAGGTAAAAGATGCAAAGTGGTTTCAATTTGTATTTCCTCAATAATCAGCAATGTTGAACATGTTTTCGTGTACCTGTCGGTCATTTGTACGTCTTCTTTGGAGAAATGTCTATAAAAGTCCTTTGCCCATTTTAAAATATAGTTGCTTGTTTCTTTTATTACTGACTGCTTCTCATATATTTTGGTTATTAAACCCCTATCAGATATAGGGTTTGCAAATATTTTTCCCATTCAGTAGGCTACCTTTCTGCTCCGTTGCTTGTTTCCTTTGTGCAGAGACAACGTTTGTTTCAGTGTAGTCCCACTTGTCTATTTTTGCTTTTATTCATGTGCTTTTGGTGTAATATCCAAGACATCATTGCCAAGACCAATGTCATAAAGTTTTCCTGTAAAGTCTTCTAGGATTTTTACAATATCAGGCCTTATGTTTACATTTTTAATTCCTTTGAGTTGATTTTGTGTATAAAGTAAGATAAAGATCCCATCTCAATCCTTGGCATATGGAAATCCAGTTTTTCCTGACACCATTTGTTGAAGAGAGAATGCTTTCCCTGTTGTGTGTTCTTGGTATCCTGTCAAAGATCAAATGGTCATACATGCATGGATTTGTGTCTACACTCTTTTCTGTTTTGCTGGTCTATAAGTCTATTTTTATGCCAGTGTTACACTGTTTGGATTACTGTAGCTTTGTAATATACTTGTAAATCAGGAAGTGTGATCCTCTAGCTTTCTTTATCTTTCTCAAGATTGTTCTGGCTACTTGTGGTCCCATATGAATTTTAGGAGAGGTTTTCCTATTTTTATAAAAGTGCCATTGGTATTTCCATGAAAATGAAATTCACAGTGATTGCAGTGAGTCTGGAGATCACTTTGGGCAGTGGGGACACTTTAACAATATTAAGTCATCCAGTCCATGGACATAAAATGTGTCTTCATTTATTTGTGTCTTAATTTAATTCATCAATATTTTGTAATTTTCAGGGTCCAAGTGTTTCACCTCTTTAAGTTTATTCCCGAGTATTTGATTCTTCATGTTGCTACTGCAAATGGCATTGTTTTCTAAATTTCCTTTTCACGTGGTTCATTATTAGTATATAGAAACAAAACATTTTTGTCTGTTGATTCTGCAACATTATTGAATTCATTTATCGGTTCTAACTGCTGCGTTGATGAATCTTTACAGTTTTCTCCATATAATATTCTGTCATCTGTTTTTACTTCTTCCTTTCCAGTCGGGACACCTCTTATGTCTTCTTCCTGACTTGTTGCCTCCTCTGTATCTTCCCCTTATGTCTTCTTCCTGACTTATTGCCTCCTCTGTATCTTAGGTGTCATGGGGCCCCTTCCTCAGGCGGGCCTTCCCTGTCCACCTGCCTGTGTTTTTCCATCATGCCACCGTCTTCACTGTTTTCACAGCACCTGTCTATCACAACTAATTATATTACACTCATCAGTGTCTTCACACGTGTGCTCAGAAGCAGGGGAATTTCCACGGCAGTGGGACAAGGGTCTCTACTAATTCCCCAGGGTCGGGCCCAGTCTTCATGATGGCTCAGCACCCCACACTGAGGAGTCCCGTCAGGGCTTCAGGAGTCCCCCCGAAAAGGCCCCACCTCTTCAGGGTGGCAAGGGGTGCTGAGGAGAGACTGTCTGTGGGTGCTCAGCTCTCTCCAGAAGCTACAACGAGGAGCAGAAACAAGATGGGGGCATGCAGAGGGGGCAGGAATGCCTCCTGGGGAAGACCCGACGGTCACAGATCTGGCTTCGCCCACCCTCGGGTCGGGGCCAGCCTAGGGGCTGAGCGGTGAGGGGACACGCTTGCTCACTGACCACGATGATGACTCCGAGGCCCTTGGCTCGGCCCCGTCCCGTGACCGCTGGTCCCTACCCTCTGGGTCGCCGAGGATCTCCTTAAACGCAGCACAGTCGACGTAACACTCGCACCTCACCTGCGGCTCACCGCTCCGTGTGTCTCTGCACTGGATCAATACCATCCACTGAGGACCCTTCACCAGAAAAACAGGTCAGAAACTTTGGCCAAGACAGGAAAATCGTGACGGAGGAGCCACTGCCATGGGAGGAGTCCATCCACAGCTCACGTCACAGAATTCACTCGGCTCAGGGCACAGGCTTCAAGTTCCCAGGCTGAGTTTCCCTGACCGTGTGGGAACAGACAGGGGCTTGCCGGGAGGGGCGCACGCCGCCCACCCCCCCCAGCCCCCCGCCCCGGGTTGGATGCGCAGGGGGCACATGTCCTGGTGTATGGGCCAGAGTGATGTGATGCTTCACGGGGATCCTTCCAGAGACTAGCAGAGCTATAATTTCAGAGACAAATCAACACTCCTTGGCTGGCCTTAAACACAGTGTGCGTGTAGAGCCTGTCAGACTGTGATTTACCAGTAAACAGTGAGCGTGTCAAAGATTCATTCAAGTCGTTACTGACAGACCCAGAGGCGGCCAAGCTGGAAAAGAGCACTGTGGGACCTGGATGTTTACAAGCAAGGGACCAAGGATGCTGAGTGAGGCTGCTAGGTTAGAGGGAAAACGGGCTCGCATCCTACAGGGCGGCTGCACCCTGAGGCTTGGAGCTTTCTCTTCTTGCCACCTGATGTGAAGAGCGACTCCTTGGAAAAGACCCTGATCCTGGGAGAGATTGAAGGGAGGAGGAGAAGGGGGCGACAGAGGACGAGATGGTTGGATAGCATCACCGACTCATGGACATGAATCTGAGCCAACTCTGGGAGTTGGTGAAGGACAGGGAGGCCTGGCGTGCTGCAGTCCCTGGGGTCGCAAAGAGTCAGATACGACTTAGGGACTGAAGAACAACAGAGTCAAGAATCATTTGCATCTCTATTGAGCAAAAATCTGTAAGCTCCAGCATAATTTCTCCAAGTCCTGGCACTGCTCAGTAAATAGCGTGTCAATAAGGGGGTTCATTCCGCTAAAGAATGACACTGCCTTCCCTAGGCCTGGGATGACACCTCAGAAAAGACAACAGCCACCTTTTTCTGAGCAGAATATTAGAAAAGAGAATGGCCATTATTTGCAGATGAT
Source organism: Bubalus kerabau (assembly GCF_029407905.1). Taxonomy (NCBI): domain Eukaryota; kingdom Metazoa; phylum Chordata; class Mammalia; order Artiodactyla; family Bovidae; genus Bubalus; species Bubalus kerabau. The sequence goes on along the minus strand of NC_073629.1, from coordinate 119,290,924 downwards.
ATTAGTTGTTTTTGTTGTTCAGTCACCAAGTCATCTCCGACTCTTCACAACCCCATGGACTGCAGTACTCCAGGCTTCCCTGTCCTTCACTGTCTCCTGGAGTTTGCCCAAGCTCATGTCCACTGAATCAGTGATGCCATCCAACTGTCTCATCCTCTGTCACTGTCTTCTGCCTCCAATCTTTCCCATCATCAGGGTCTTTTCAAATGAGTTTACTGTTTGCCTTGGGTGGCCAAAGTATTGGAGCTTCAGCTTCAGCGTCAGTCTTTCCAATGAATATTCAGGGTTGATTTCCTTGAGGATTGACTGATTTGATCTCCTTGCAGTCCAAGGGACTCTCAAGAGTCTTCTCCAACACCACAGTTTGAAAGCATCAATTCTTCAGTGCTCAACCTTGTTTATGGTCCAGCTCTCACATCCATACATGACTACCGGCAAGACCACAGCCTTAACTATTCAGATCTGTGTCAGCAAAGCGATGTCTTTGCTTTTCCACGCTCCGTCTAGGTTTGTCACAGCTTTGTTGCCAAGAAGCAATAGTCTTCTAATTCCATGGCTGCGGTTACACAGAGACAATTCAGGGAGTCACTAAGAAGCCTTTCAGTTTATGGGCTGTTCTGTTCCCCCAGGTTTGTATAAGAACACTGTGACTGGTGCCTCAGACTGCATCTGGGTGGGGCCTGCAGAGAGGCGAGCCCTAACCCCTCACAGCAGGGGTCCTTGCAAGAAGAGGAGGTCAGGACAGAGGGACAGGCAGACGGATGACCCCACGAGGACACAGGGAGGAGACGGCCGTCCACAAGCCAAGAAGAGGCCTCAGGGGCCCAGCCCTGCTCACACCTCGATCCTGGACTTCCAATCCCCAGGCCAGTCTCCAGGACTGTGAGACAAATGTCTATGGTTTAAACCACCCACTGTGTGGTCTTTGTGACACAGCAGCCCTCGCAGACTAATAAGGAGCACATCACCAGGTGTGAGCAGTCACGGCCAGCGCGTCTGGGGGTGCAGAGAGATCCAGGGGTGGGGCAAGCGGAGGTGCATCCACACCCACTGCCCTCCCCTCCTCCCCACGTGGGCCCGCGCGCCCCAGGCCACTGGCTTCTTCTCGCTCCCCTGAAAGCAGGAGCCCCTGAACTGGGGTCCAGAAGGGACAAACAGCTGAGGCTCCCCACTGACAAACATAAATGTTATAGAAGAGAAATCGTGCTCGTATTTGAAGGAAAAGTTGTGAAATATCTGGCAACACATTTAATGAGAAATATGCATAAATAACATGCACAAATATAATCTTCTTACAAAGAAGATTATAAAACTTTCCTGGAGGACATACTAGGAGGTCTTTTTAAATAAAGATCCATCTTGTTTCTGGATGTGAAAATGTTCTAAATAAAGATATGACGTGTCTTAGACTAAAAGTTACAGTCACTCCAACGTGAGTTAATATCACAAAAAAAACTTCTATTTGAAAGGTTGATTCTAAAATTCTACTGAAAGCATAAAAATATAAATATTGCCAAGAAATTTATGAAAATTAAGACCATCATGAGAGAATTTCCCTATTGCCAACAAATCAAAGTACAGAGCACTACTAATCAAAACAGTTAGATGCTGGCACAGAAATACACAGATCAGTAGTTCAATAGATCAAAACACAATGGACACATAGTTCAAAAGCTACTCCAGAATGGCCATTTATTCTATTATAATATATATATCATACAGGTGGCAATTCAATTCAGTATAAAAACTGTTCATTAAAATCAAAGTGGACACAACACTGTAAATCAACTATACTTCAATTAAAAAAAAAAAAAGATTGATGGACTTTCCTGGTGGTACAGTGGGTAAGAATATGCCTGCCAATGCAGGAGAAATGGGTTCGATGCCTGGGCTGGGAAGACAATATGCCTTGAAGCAATGAAGCCTGCACCCTAGAACCCACGAGCTGCAACCACTGAAGCCTTTGCACCCAGAACCCGTGCTCTACAAGCAGAGGAGCCGCCGCAGCGAGAGGCCCCCACACCATGACGGAGAGTAGCTCCCACTCGCCGCAACTAGGGAAAGCTCGCGTGCGACAGTGAAGGTCCAGCACAATCAAAAAAGAAAAAAGACGGAACTGATTAAAACTTTTAAAAAAATAGAATTGCAAAAATAGGTTTCTCATTTGAAAACCAGATTATTCCTATCATATTCAAACTTTAAAAATTAATTCTTGACAAATAAAACATCTGAATACTTCTAGCTATCAGCAGAATAAAACACAGGAAGATAAATGTTTATAACCCTGGGGTAAGGAAGGTCTTCATAATCGGGATGTGTGTGCGCTCAGTCTCAATCGTGTCCAACTCTTTGCGACCCTACGGACTGTAGCCCACCAAGCTCCAGTGCCCCTGTTATCTGGAGTGGTTTCCACTTCCTCCTCCAGAGGATCTTCCCAACCCAGGGATTGAACCCCTGACTCTTGCAGTAGCAGGCGGGCTCTTTACCTCTAGTGCCATCTGAGAAGTCTCATAATCAGCATATGAAACTCAAAATTCTTAGAAGGAAATACTGACAGATTTGGCCTCAGGAATCTTTTAAATTTCCAAAGAGTAAAAGTTAAAATGACAGATGAGGAGAAAACATGTGTATAACTGTAGCAGGCAAGGGATCAAGTCATTTCCTAAGAAGGTTTTGTAACTTAAATTTCTGAATCTGAATTCTTAATGAAAGCATTTGCTGTTGTTGTTAGTCACTAAGTCATGTCTGACTCTTTTGTAGCCCATGGACTGTGGCTCACCAGGTTTCTCTGTTCGTGGGATTCTTCAGGCAACAATAGTGGAGTGGGTTACCATTTCCTTCTCCAGGGGATCTTCCCGACCCGGACTGAACCCGCATCTCCTACATTGCAGGCAGATTCTTTACCACTGAGCCGGCAAGGAAGCCCAGTGAAAGCATAAATATCTAAAAAGTGACAACAAAATTGTATACGTCTCAGTAAGACAATATTGTCAGTAAGGCAAATTTAGAAATATATTGGGAAAATTGGGCCACTGCCACCTTGACCTGGTGGTGGACCCGGGATGTAACACAGGGACTTGAGGTAGGGAAAGAGACGCTGGGCTCCGAAACAAGGGGAAGTTCCCACCTGGAGGAGCGAAGTCAGGCCACAGGGTCCAGACAAACCTCCAGCCCAGAAGCTCCCCCAACCCGCACGCCTGGTGCTAGTTTTATTAAGAGAAGTGGTGTCCGTAGTAAGAAAGGTATCTTTCCCTACCACCTCCCTCCTAACTGATGGAGGAGAAGAGATACAGGCTTTGCCCAGGGGCCCCCGGCTCCTCTATTTCAAGGCAAGGAGGTCACCTGGTCACCTGGTTACCATTCTCCGGAGCCCTCGCGGCCAGTGGTATCTGGAACACTAAATATCAAAATTAAATGAATGTGGGATACCCCGCTTTGCATTCTCTGCACAAATTCTCCACAAACCTACTGTCTACATATCGTCTCAAAGTGCTCCAAAGGCAGATACTATCATAGAAAGTTTCTGTCTAAAAGCCCAGGGGTTCTGAGGTTTAAGATGCTTGCCTGGGGAAGAACCAGAGCAACTGAGAGCTCTCGAGCCTGCCACTCTGTTGCTCTGGGGACACCAACCCCCATGGGGGGCACATGGTTCCAGGGACATCTGGATGCCCCTGGGCCCTGTGCTCCTTCACAGCT